>NC_141087.1:10267776-10627776 GCF_041138505.1 Cibotium barometz
CCCCTTGTTGTTGTATACACCTTCTATATATGACCGTAAGTTTTGGTGGCATACATGTGTCTTATGCATGCCAGCCTTCAGTCCTTAGTTCACGTTTTATTGCACGCACACAAGAAGAAGAAGACGAAAAATCCATATGATTTATGAGAGCCATCACTCGTCATGAGGCAACAACGCCGCATCTGTCTGAACGCCTCCTCGAGCCCTACACCTCAAAACTCAAAACAAATGTGCACTAAAGTGCATAGATGTGCACCATGGTGCCCTTTCTTGCAGACTTGTGCACCATCATACATACACAAGAGACTAAGAAAATTTCCCGAGTCCCAATACCTCTCCACATGTGTTTTTCTCCAAAAATCCATCATCTTATACCCATCCCATGCACAAGTCCGTGGCATGCCTAGCTAAGCCTACCAGTTGATCTCTCGAGCATCCCTTGACACATCAACTAAACACATAGATTGGTTGCTTGCAGTTCACGTCCTAACCATAGCTAATTCTACGGAGCACCCTTGAGTCATGAGGCTAGTCCAAAACCATGACCATGGTCCTACACCAAAGCAACTATGATGTCCCATACACACTGTGATAAATCCCATGGAATTACTTTTTCATTTCTTTCTAGGAATCTTGGCCGGTGGATAAACAAAGCCACTTTGTCTAAGAAGTTAACCTTACTTACTTAACATTTTTGGTAACACACATGTTGCTCTACAAATGTTTACATATTTGGCCCATACAAATCTCTCTTGACCAAATCCAACTTCCTTTAGATACCTAGACGTTTGGCACATGGGCTATTATGGCATCCAAAAAGGGAAACCACCCACAGATTTATCGGCATTGTTGGAGACCACACACACATTGTTTTACAAATGTTCACATCTTTTGCTAACAGAAATCTCACTCGACTAATTCCAAGTTCCTTCGGACACCTAGATGTCTAGAACAAAGTCTATCATGACATTATTTACTTGGAATTGTTGAAACCACACATATATTTCTCTACAAATGTTGACATCTTTGTCCAATAGAAATATATCTTGACCAAGCCCAACTTCCTTTGGACTCTTGCAGGATGTCTCGCATAAGGGATAAATCATGGCATTCAAAAAGTAATTTCTTCCTTATATCTTGATGTGAGCATGTAAGATGCAAGCCTATACTCTTTAGAAGAGAAATACATACCAAATGGAATATTGGTCCCTCACCTCCCCATCCATAAGTCAATTGGGGCACCCCTTCAACCTGAGCTGAAAAATATCTTTGAAAGGTGAGTCATCTTTATAGAAGAGGCCTTGGATGGAATGGGGGGTTCAATTTCAAATATGTAAGTCTACTACCTTTGATCACTAGGAGGGGTTTTTAAAACGAAGATTTTGGAAAAACATTACAGGAAAATATACTTACATAAGGGGAGTTTAAATGACATTTAAAAAAATTGTAAATTTATAAAAAAGGGATCATTTTATTAAGTCAAAAATTCACAAAAGGGGTATTTTTTAACAGTCTTTGCATGCATATTGTATGCAGGTCTTCCTAAAAGTACACCCCCCAAGGGAAGTGTCTAGATTGAATCTCCATGAAGAAACACATCATGTTCACAAAGCCTATTCAACTTAAGGCATCATCAACCACTACATTTGTAGAACACTTTTGTATTGCATTTAAAAGTCAAAGTTGTGCATCAATTATAATAAACATGATTTTTGACCCCTCAAGTGAGATGCATTGCTTAAGAGAAGTGTTGTCTACACACATTGTAAAGTTTTTGCAACGTAGTAACTATATGCAATGTAGGGGTTGTAGGGACATGGTACTTCAAATTCTTGAAGAACTCATCTAATTCCTCCATCAAAACTACAAGTCCATAATCACAAGACCCCCTTCCCTATACATTTCATTAGATTAGATAATAGAAGTAATGCTAATAATAAGGTATGACAAAAGTTTTGCACAAAGCTCGAGAATGACTTCACTTCAATGATAGAAATCACAAGAATGACTTTACTTCAATGATAGAAAGCACAAGAATGACTTCATTTTAGTGACACTAAGCTCTCTCTCTCTCTCTCTCTCTCTCTCCCTCTCTCTCTCTCTAATTTCTTGTTCAAAACTATAGCATAAAAATATATCCAACTTGCTAGAATACACAAAGAGAAAGAATATGCACAACACCAAAATGGATTAAATCTTCTCCACTTGCTTGAAAACTCAGGCTTTTAAGCAAGTTTATTTAGATATCTTGTTGTATTATTTGTGAGCCAAAAATATTTTTACACTCCACTTTGGGCCTTGCTCTTAAAAATAGGAAAGTTTAAGCTTTTATGCATGAACCTTACTATAACTTAAAATAAATTGATCCATGTACCTTTGCTAGGGTAAATGAACCATATGAACAAATGTGCTAGGGTAAATGAACCATATGAACAAATTGATCCATGTACCTTTGCTAGGGTAAATGAACCATATGAACAAATGTGCTTTGCTGCTATTTGGCTACAAAATAATGATGGCCATAAATCCAAAATAATAACGGCCATAAATCGCTTATACAAAAATATAATGTCGCATAAATATAATGTCGCCAAAAATGTGCACATGTGTGCAACCCTCATCCAACCACTTGCATTAGCCATGCCACTAATTTTCTATCAAAAACACACACCAAATATTATATCCACTGACTATCTACCCAACATGGTGTGACTAGTACTACATGTTAAGTGATTAACCATGCAGAAAATAATCGAAAAAAATATCCATGATAAATAAAACACATCACAAAAATATCATTTCAATAATTTTAATAATTTCCATTTTCATAGCATGCCTCGGGGTTAAAATGTTACTATCCTCAGTTGATCATGGAGTGCCAAGCTCTACATAGACAACTTTTGCGGCGTGAGGTGGGTCTTCTCAAGTGCTGGCTTGCATTTGTGCGGTTTCCTCTTCCATGAGATGGTAGGTAAGCTACTAAGTTTCCCATGACACGCGAAAGGTGAGTACTCTTCACTTGGTTAGTGTCTTGCTAGAGAGTGTTATGTATTTGGGCTTTCCAAGACCATAGTAGATAGATTTAGCAAACAAGCATATTTTGTTCCATGTAAGAAAACATTGACTGCTCCACTTGTTTATTAAAACTGCTTTCACTCATCATGGTTTTCCTAGACGCTTTGTTTATGATAGAGACTCCCCCCTTTTGTAATATTTTTTAGATAGCTTTATTCTACAGTAGTAGAATAAATACTCCCTTTTTTGTGATCATTTTTAGATAGCTTTATTTAACTATGGTATCAAAGAAAGATCAAGTTTTGACTGCTTTTGTACGTCATCGTGCACATGAACTTTTCAATAGTAGATCTCTTTGTGATAGCCCTATAGTAGTATCCGGTGGGCCTATAGCATTTTGATTAAGTGTCATGTGGTTTTAACCCCTTTTCAAAGCCAATGGTGTGGTCCAATTGCCATTTAGCAATGGTTCGTAGTTTTCTTTTCAAGCCTTGATGAAAAACCTCTTGCTTATGTGTATTTCTCGTGCATGGAAAGGCATTATTCCAAGGTGCCCAAGGAGTCCTGATAGTTGTATCATCCTTAATGACATGAGGGTCATCATCGAGTAGCCCATGTGCATCATCGATCATGGATACATCTACATCAAAGGACACATCATCATCATCCTCAACAACTATGTTAGGGATAGCATCAAGTAGCCCATGTGCATCATTGGCCATGTCTACATGTCTCCATGTCTACACACTTGACAACTTCTCGGGTTAGGAACTGCCATGTGTCAGGCTAAAATCTGAAAGGTGTTTTGGGTCTGTGTACATATGGGATGCGTGGTGTGTGAATAAACTTTGCCCTGATGAATGCCCTGGCAAATGTACAGAGCGAGTGGTTTTATGGTGAGCTAGTATATGCACGTGTTTTTTTTGGAAAAAAATGCTGGAGATTTGGGAGTTTTTATTGTAACAGTATGGTGTGCGGGTGGTTGCTAAATGCAAGGCACCGACTGTGATGGTCATGTTTGGTAAGTTGATGCTGCTGATAACGAGGCTGTGGGCAGCTCTGGCACCAAAAGGAAGGTTATGGGCGCGGCATGTTCACCCGGAAAGCAAGGTAATGAGAGGGATGGTGGCCATTATTGAGGCTTTGAGGCTTTAAAAAATAAAAAAAATACATTAATTAAGTGGCCACCTTATAAGGCACCATGTGGAAGATATTGTGGCTGCCAGCACACCATCGAGAAGGTGGTGGCGAAGATGCGAGAAAGTGAAGATGGCCGCCTCGAAGGAGTAGGGGACCGGGTCCAGAAGGAGGTCGCCCTTGCTGAAGAGAAGCTGCAGAGAAGAGGCTCGTGAGTCTGCAGAGGCGAGGGGGGTGAAGAGCCGCCTTGGTGCGAAGGGCTGGTGGTCAAGAGAGGAAGGCCGGCTACAAGGTCTTGTTGCAGCTGCAGCCGCCTAGTGTGAAGGGAGCGCGATATAGAGGCTGGCGAGAGAGAGTGAAGCCCCGGGTTTTGCAGACAGGTGGAGAGCGTGAAACAGTGTTGCCGCCTTGTGGTGCTCGAGGTCGCCACGACAGTGAGAGGCAAAGGGCTGCTGGGGAGGCTCTGGTGATCTGCAAGCACTCTGGTGATGGCAGCAAAGAGAGCTAGCTGGCGTCAAAGGCTCTCAGTGGTAACTGCAGACAGGCGCGCAGGGGGTGACCTTGAAGAGAGAGAGCCAAAGTGGAGTGGCCGCCGGGTAGAGAGAAGGAGATCGCCTTGCTGTTGGGTGTGAGGCGCGAAGACAGTCGTGGAGTAGAGTTGCCGCCTTGTTACGGGGCCTCTTGGGTGGCTGTGCAAAGCTAGAGGCAAAGAGGTGAGTGGCTGGTGTGGGCCGCATGGGTGACACCTCTGGTCATGAGAAGCTGGCAGCCTTGTGAAGATAAGGGTCGCGCTGGAGTGATCGAGAAGAGACAGAGAAGGGAGCGGCAGTGTGAAGAGCGAGAGGAGCTGACGACCTGCAAGGCTCTAGTGGTTGGCGAAGTTGCTGGTCTACGACACACAGAGAGTGAGAGCTGCTGAGTAGAGGGTTAGCTGCTGGTGTGGGTGCCCTCTGAAGAGAGAAGTGGCTGGCTTTGTGTGGGCAATGATTGCAGGCAGAGAGTGGATGCTGACTAGAGAGAGAGCCTTGGTTTTTTGTGTGTGTTGGCTGCAGTAGAGGTGCTGATGTGTGGGCTGGAGACAGTGGGACTCGCCTACGACACTTGGCAGCAGGTAGCAGCTGGACAGAGAGTAGCCGGGCTACAGGAAAGCAGTGAAGTTGAGGGTTGCTGGTGGGGCACCCTCTGAAGAGAAGCAGAGACCGGGAGACAGAGGCTTGGTTGTCAGACGCAAGGGTGAATTCCCTTGGCAGTAAATCCTGGCCAGAGTCCTGGTTTTTAGTGTAATTGCTGAGTTGTACATGGTGTGGATGGTGTTGTGTATTTTTTTTGCTGGATAATCATCTGTTTATCGGGGTTTTGAGCTGTCTTTATGGTGTGGGTGGGTGGTGAATTGTGAGAAGTGTTCTAGCCGGTGGTGGCTGGTGGTGCCCCCGTTCGTGTGTTGTATCCAAGTGCATCAGCATCATTCATAGACTTCTGGTGTTGCTCTTCCTTCATAGTCTCAATTCTGGTCGTGGCTTTCTTAACATTACTGCACATCTGATCATCTAACTCTAACTCAGGTTCATCATCCTGCAGACTTTCTATATCCCACTCATCCCACACAGGTTCATCATCCAAAGACTCTAAAGCATACTCTTTCACATCACATGCATACCTTTGCTCATGATTTACTTGTATCTCCTCGCATTCTTCCTGTATGGCCTCTTCTTGTTGGGCAACCTCATCACCAAGCACTTCCTCATCAATAACCAGGGCATCCATGTCTGCATGCTCCTCACTGGATGAAGTGTCTTCTGTTCCCTCACTAGTAGTGGTGCTACTGGTCGTATCATCAACACTCGAATCAGCTTCACTTTCCCCTTCATCATGAACAGGCTTCTGGTTATCCATGTTAAACTGCTTTTTTTCCCCTCTCCTATCATACAGAGTAATGACCCCTTTCCTCCAATCCTGAATAGCCTTCATTGCTCTCAGCCATGGTCTTCCCAAAATGATGGGGAATGCACCCATTCCTGTAGGCATAACATGACAATCCACAAGCACCTTTACATCAAAAGCCTGCAGTTCTAATTCTTTGATCATACCTAAGCATTTGACCTTCTGGTGATTGGCCAACCGAATACGGAAACCAGACGCTTCAGTGAAATTAAGACCAAGCCTCTCCAGAGCAGCTAATGTGATTACACAAATCTGTGCTCCATCTATGTATGCTTCTCCCAGATTCTTCCCTTTGTACCATACATTCACCACATGACATATATCAGGCAACTCTTGAACAGATAAAACAGTCACTATCCCTTTGGCAGGCTCCTTCTCTCTCGGGTTCACAAGTCTTTTCCACTGACGCTTCAAGTTGGGAGCTAACTCTATCAATTGCCCAAAAGTAATATTAGCCTTCCTTCCAGCCATGTCCTCCTGTAAACTGTAGCTATCCTGCCCAACCCCAGCGAAAAATCAGTCACCTAAAATTTCTTGCGAGACTTCCGCTTCTGCTTGACCTTCACATCTCCTCCTTCCTTCACTTTACCGTTCTTCTTGCTAGGCCCTGGAGCATCCCTGCTTTCCCTTTCCTGTGGCATTCGTTTCCCCAAAGGCATCACATCAGCTTCTGTCTCCTTCGTCTTCTCAAGGGTGACCACATCTATCACCTTAGTTTTACCTTTCTCCTCATTTGTCAACCCACTGGTCCCTGCTTCACCTTTAATCTCAATTCCATAATCATTTGCCCTGTTGGGAATCTGAGAGGGTAAGGGATACATATCACCCCCCATTCGCTGAGGCTTATCACTCACAGTCTGAACTTAGATGTCCAAGTTCACCACAATTCCAGCATGTAGGAATAAACCATCTACCCCTGCCAAAACCATGGCCACTTCCATAGCCTGCCTGACCTTCAACCCCTTCCTGATTATAGCCTCTGCCTCGGCCACATCCACCACCTGTGTTCTCCATCATCTTCAAACTCAGATTCTTCATACAATCCACCATTTGCCTCATGTCCTGTTTAAGCCCTTCATCAGAAGCTGTAACCACTGTGGGTGCTACCTTTGTCCCCTGTGGTATGGCATTATTCACCTGAACTTCTGTCGGTTGCACTCTTTCCAGCACGGTTCTCATCAGTACTGCTTTTACCCTTCTCATTTCAAGCCTCACTGCCACTGGAACCATCCCCAGCTAGTTAAGCCGTTTCCAATCCTTTGATTTGGCTATCTCCACCGCATCCTCATAAGACCTGGGCTTCTTTAATTCCACCTTCCAACGAATGCCTTCTTTCAATCCTGCAATAAAACGATCCTTCTTCATCATGTCTGGAGGTACCTGATCATCTCCCAAAGCCCTGCACAAGGTCTCCCACAGCAAAGAAAATTTCTTCACATAATCATCAATTGGCTCTAACTCACCGTGTATCAATCCCTGCACTTCATGCCAAACTCTAACTGGATCCTCAATCTTCTTGAACCTATTCAAAAGACCAGTCTTCAATCCATCCTCAGTCATTGGAATGTGTGGCTCAGCATCCTTTAATGACTCTTCAAATGCTCTGGAGCATGCCCTTGCATCTCCCTTGAAACATATATTCAGCAGCCGCAATACCTGTGCCGGCTCATTGATGTGGTTGCTAATGCATGCAACCTCCATCCTTTCCAGAAAATCTGCCACATCTTCATTAGGCCCACCAAAAAACTCTAGATATGACATCATTTTGATCCCCAAGCTTCACCTTAGATCCCAAGAAAAACACCGGAAACACCTTCCTTCAATCTCTTACTCTGGGGCATACACCCTCGTAAGACAAATCCCTGAGCTATCCTCAATGGGGGCACCAGAAGAATGTGAGCACTGAGGTGAAAAAAAGAAAAAAAGAACACTAGCCTCTATAGCCCTTGCTGTGATAGATGAATTTCTTATTGGCCTGGATAAAGGTGAGCATACAGGAACTGAGGTGGATGCTTTGGCAATGGTGCCTTTTGAAGGACAGGTTGTTTTGCCTGTAGTGGTTGGCTTTGATGATGATGTTCCTTATGTTGATAGACAAGAAAATGGATGTGCACATCAAGTTTTTCTTGATGAAGCCTTTATCAGTTATTACCCTCAGCAGGAGTTGCTTCACTAGTTCTCCAATATTGGTGTTGACTATATCAGTGATTTTGGAATTGAGATGAGGCAGGATGGTGTGTATGTCAAGAGATTTGTTTCCAGTTCTTCTGATATATTGTGGGATGTGGGATGGCAAACTACGCCTGTGGAAGATGATAGTGTTTCTTTGATCACTTGGAATAGAGATGTTTTGGTTACCCTGTATGATGCTCTAAGGATTGACGGAGGGAAACGTGGTCATATGATTTCTGCTGATCATAAATGATTCAGCAGGCTAGGGGTTGGGCAAAGTATGTCAGGCTAAAATCTGAAAGGTGTTTTGGGTCTGTGTACATATGGGATGCGTGGTGTGCGAATAAACTTTGCCCTGAATGCCCTGGCAAATGTACAGAGCGAGTGGTTTTTTGGTGAGCTGGTATATGCACGTGTTTTTTTTGGAAGCAAATGCTGGAGATTTGGGAGTTTTTATTGCAACAGTATGGTGTGCGGGTGGTTGCTAAATGCAGGGCACCGACTGTGGCCGCCTCGAAGGAGTAGGGGACCGGGTCCAGAAGGAGGTCGCCCTTGCTGATGAAGAGAAGCTGCAAAGAAGAGGCTCGTGAGTCTGCAGAGGCGAGGGGGGTGAAGAGCCGCCTTGGTGCGAAGGGATGGTGGTCAAGAGAGGAAGGCCGGCTACAAGGTCTTGTTGCAGCTGCAGCTGCCTGGTGTGAAGGGAGCGCGATATAGAGGCTGGCGAGAGAGAGTGAAGCCCCGGGTTCTGCAAATAGGTGGAGAGCGTGAAACAGTGTTGCCGCCTTGTGGTGCTGGAGGTCGCCATGACAGTGAGAGGCAAAGGGCTGCTGGGGAGGCTCTGGTGATCTGCAGGCACTCTGGTGATAGCAGCGGAGAGAGCTGGCTGGCGTCAAAGGCTCTCAGTGGTAACTGCAGACAGGCGCAGGGGGTGACCTTGAAGAGAGAGAGCCAAAGTGGAGTGGCCGCCGGTAGAGAGAAGGAGATCGCCTTGCTGTTGGGTGTGAGGCGCGAAGACAGTCGTGGAGTAGAGTTGCCGCCTTGTTACGGGGCCTCTTGGGTGGCTGTGCAAAGCTAGAGGCGAAGAGGTCAGTGGCTGGTGTGGGCCGCATGGGTGACACCTCTGGTCATGAGAAGCTGGCGGCCTTGTGAAGATAAGGGTCGCGCTGGAGTGATCGAGAAGAGACAGAGAAGGGAGCTGCAATGTGAAGAGCGAGAGGAGCTGACGAGCTGCAAGGCTCTGGTGGTTGGCGAAGTTGCTGGTCTATGACACACAGAGAGTGAGAGCTGCTAAGTAGAGGGCTAGCTGGTGTGGGCGCCCTCTGAAGAGAGAAGTGGTTGGTTTTGTGTGGGCAACGATTGCAGGCAGAGAGTGGATGCTGACTGGAGAGAGAGCCTTGGTTTTTTGTGTGTGTTGGCTGTAGTAGAGGTGCTAATGTGTGGGCTGGAGACAGTGGGGCTCGCCTACGACACTTGGCAGGTCGCAGCTGGACAGAGAGTAGCCGGGCTACAGGGAAGCAGTGAAGTTGAGGGTTGCTAGTGGGGCACCCTCTGAAGAGAAGCAGAGACCGGGAGACAGAGGCTTGGTTGTCAGACGCAAGGGTGAATTCCCTTGGCAGTAAATCCTGGCCAGAGTCCTGGTTTTTGGTGTAATTGCTGAGTTGTACATGGTGTGGATGGTGTTGTGTATGTTTTTTGCTGGATAATCATCTGTTTATCGGGGTTTTGAGCTATCTTTATGGTGTGGGTGGGTGGTGAATTGTGAGAAGTGTTCCAGCCGGTGGCTGGTGGTGCCCCCGTTCGTGTGTTGTATCCAAGTTTGGGAGGTGAAGGGCTATAGAGGCTAGTGTCCTTTTTTTCTTTTTTTCACCTCACACCATGAATGCTGGAGACTGCCCTGGGTAGAAAGCACCACAGAGAAGACAAAGATTGGATAAGACATGAACAAGAAATTCTTCCTAGTCATAAAGTGCTTAGAACACTTACATAACAAATTTGTCAAGGACATCTCAACTCTTCAAGAGAACAACAAAGATCTTTACTTGGAGGTACTGCTCAATCTATTGCAGAATACACTACCCGATCTTTTGAGTGCCATAACCCATCTACATCCTTAATAAGGTGAGGGAGATAGTAGCTTCCAACATAGTTCCCTTGGAATTTTTACACCATGGACATAAGAAAATGCTTCTAAAACTTACAAAACTATGCCAAAGAATAGTAATCATCACATTCTACCATCTAAGGATAAGCCTGTCCAACACTTGGTCTTGCAAAGGTACTTCCTCTTTAAGTGGTAGATGATGAGGGACAATGCAGGAGAGTGTCAAGCCATAACCCACAAAACATTTCATGGCCACAAAGTAGATGAAGAAAGTGGCTCATAGAGGGAGTGATTAAGCCCTAACCCACAAAACATTTCAGGGCCACAAAGTAGATGAAGCAAGTGGCTCATAGAGGGAGTGATTTTCTAAGAAGCTTGATGATGGACTTTGGATCATCAATGAGTTCATTGAGTGAGCTAAAGAGGGTGCCTGCTAGGGTGACAACCAAGAAAACATTGAACATATTGAAGTATAAATGCTTTCCAGATGCTGCCTAGATATGGGCCATTTCAATCCACATACTTCATGTTCATGTGCACATATCTTGGCTGTCATGTGATCTCTGATCCTCACATCATGGTTGAATATAGAGTTATCTTAGATGCCTGAGCTAAGAATAGAGCCACCATTCCATGCTCGACTTCCAACCCTAGTGGAATGCCCTTACATGGTTCTCACTTTGCACAAAGCTGCTTAATCCCATATCTAAACTTCACCATTATCTAAGCCAATAGCAGTATGCTTTAAATCAGGTCATTACCTTCAGAAGCTATGTAGGAAATGATACCAATCAATGGTCTACGCGTGCTTAGCCCAGTGCGAGGGCTTGTGACCCAAGAAGGGGGTTTTGGAACGGTCAAGTTGTAATGCCTTTCAGTGGGAAGACCCCTGTCTCCGCCCATCCACAACAAAAGACCTGTTGGGTCTCTATGCAAAGAGCTAGGGAGCCTACATTCAAAGGTGAGAGGAGAGAAGAAACGATGAGAAGGAAGAGACTTACATATCCAAGAAAACATTCAATGGCCACCCACTGCAGCCCAGAGAAGCACATCCTTCTCCAACTCTTCACATTTCTGGCCCTATTCCTCCCCTCTTTGTGTGGGTACATTTGTGATGTTTGGGGGATATGGCAAAAATCTTACTGCGCTTTGTTGCACCTACTTGAACGTTCTCAGAGTAGACCAATCTGACGTTCCTCTCAAAACCCTTTCCTTCCCGATGAGGATGGATGTGACGTGATGTGATGAGGATCTGAATAGATGTAATTGGATGTGATGAGATGTGATGTGATGTGGATAGATGTGATGAGATGTAATATGATATGATTGGATTAGAATGGATGAAGATAATGGGAATATATATGAGTGGATGTGGAATAAGTAATGTGAATTGATGTAGAATATGCAGAATAACGAGAAATGATGTGGACCAATGTGGAAAGACGAGAGTTCGTTAGAAATTGTATTTATGACCTATTTTTAAATTACTGTTTTATGTCAAGAATGCTGGGGAAGCATTTTGACCATCTTGTCAGTGAGGTCATGGAGACCTAAGTGATAAAGTTGCAACAGCTGACAGAGAGTCAACAGAGAATGTCTTGCGAAGCAAGGTCGGCCGAGGTCTTGACCAGCCTCGGTTCGATTTAAATAGTGAGCTTCTGGTACGGTGGATGAGGGACCAAGGAAGCGGCCTATGAGTGAAGCGCTAAGTGACCTACGAAGGAGCCTAGAGGGTGCTAACCATATAGTGCTCGGGCTCTGGGATACCCACGCGTGCGTCGAGGAAGAAAAATGGAACAAGGTGTTAGAGTTGTTTTCTAAATGCGAGCATGGATCTGGTTGATTGTCCTTGTTGGTCCTTAACGGATGAGTCCATGGCTCTTTTATATGGTCCTTGTTGGTTGTTGTTGGTCCTTAACGGATGAGTCCATGGCTCTTTTATATAGGTCTATTGGTTGATCTTGCTGATCTTCAATGAAGAGGTCATCTGCATTTTCTTATGTGATCATATTGTCGAGTACTATGAGCTAGGAACTATTGAAAAGGCCCCTGAGTGAACAGGTGGTGAGTGTTTTTCTTGCCAATGATGCCATAGGTACACCGATGAAGGAATTATTGGAAATTAGAATTCAAGTTAGATATTTTGGAGGATTATGATCAGCAATACTATGGTTTCATTAAAAGATTGTTTTAAAGACAGGTGAATCTATGAAAAAGGTGATTTCATATCGGGTGTGTAAGTGGTGTGACTATCTTAAACTTGCTTGAAGCGCCGGCTAGGGGGCCTGGGAACTCTTTTCCCTGGTACCCAGCGCAAAACATAACCAGATTCCTAAATGGATCCTATCACTACAGTGGTTGGGCAGTTGGCTTGGGCGGTTGGCTAACCCATGGGATTGGATGGGGTAAGGATGGACTGATGGATCCCTAAAATGAGACTCAATTCTGTTAAGTTACGATAGTTGAAGTAAATCTGGGATAACCCTTGTTCTATGGAAAAATCAACGGCTGTGCCTCTTGATGAGGAGAAAACTATTGGACTCTATGATCCAAGTGCAAGTCTTTTCCTTGATCTGACCATGTGACTTACGGGTTCGGTCGGATCAATTTGGTTAGTTAAGGCTCTTGTCTACGTTAGAACAAAAATATCCTGGAGGAATGGCTTGTCTGCTGGGTGAGGGAAGTTTTTCTGGGTTCGATTTTGGAAGAACCGAGGGGTTAGTCTCTTGTGTGGATATCCGTGGTGGTGGGCGAGGCCCCAAGTGAGAGGTTATGCCCTGCGTAAGAAGTGCTACTTCCGCTCTGCTAGCACCCTCAGAATTTGTTGCACAGAGGGGGTAGGGAAGTTTTTGCGGCTTTGATTTTGGAAGAACCGAGGGGTTAGTCTCTTGTCTCGATATTCGTGGGCGAGGCCTCGAGTGAGAGGTTATGCCCTACGCAAGAAGTGCTACTTCCGCTCTGCTAGCACCCTCAGAATTTGTTGCACAGAGGCGGCAGGGATCTTTCAAGACTAAACCATACCACCACTGAATGTCCGCAGTTAAGGGCAAGACCATTACTATATTGTGCGCATTGTGTAAAATTGGAAAATCATGACACATCATCATGTAGATTTCCAAGGTTTCAAAATATAGCACAATTCCAACTAAATAGAGCCCCTCTGGCCTTGCCGGCACCACCTATGCAAACCACTGCCACTGCTGTACAACCCAACCCTTCTTACTTACCTAGGGGGATGTTCTGGGTACAAGACGCTTCGCCCTTGCTACCACCAGTTTGATCGCCACAACCACCACAGGTCAAGATCAATCAAGTAGTGATTGAAGAGCCATCAGAAGATCTTGAACTGGCATGGGAACTAGAATTTAGTGGAAAATACTACTATGAGGATATGGGTGAGGTCACGCCAGAGTATTATGTCGTAGGGAATAACAGTACTTGTGTTTCAAACCACGGTACGGTGGAAGGGCAAGGAGATCAACTCAAATCTGAGAAGAGGACCTTTATAATGCTATGGCTGTGGTGGGCCACATCGAGGAGATGAATGCCCAAATAAGAATATGAGTCATACACACCAACCACAACAAGTGGTGACCACACCCAATGACATGCCAGTGCTCACTTGCACAAAGATTGTCCCTACCAAGCAAGTGGTTCAGCTTCTACTGCTAATCAGGCCACCATTCGTACCATTAGTGTACAATCTGGGAAGATCATAGCACTCAATGTCCTAACACGAGCTCAAGCTCAGTTAGGTGACAAAGGAAGGAACCGGACGGATGCTATTATTTCCAAATTTGGTCATAGGAGAAGAGTGAAGAAATTATGCGGGTTACAATCCAAGACACATCCAAAGAATATACAATTGATACTAGATCCACAAAATCAAAGGAAGAGGGGGGTCAAGGGATCAATCTGGAAGGGTTAGACCTGGGAAAACAAGGAGAACAACCAGAAACCCCAAAGGGGGTTGGTGAATATCGTAACGTTCATGAAGAAATAAGGAAGTTAGAAGATGCCAAGGACCTAGTTGAAAAGTACCAACAAATTCATGAAACTAAGCCTAGGGCTAGCCGAGTAAGGGATACCAAACAATGACCATCTATCCACAGGATGTACCACCCCGCAATAGGGCTTTGAACCCACCCACCCCGATTCCGGAAGGAACTAAAGCAGACTCCCAAACAAACACAATGACTAGAATGTTCGAGGAAAATGAGGTGGGAGGATCCATTCATTCCACCGTGGAAGAATACGAGACATCTCGATGGCAAGAACACTCTATATCCAAGGAACCCACGGATATAGGAAGCCTAGCAGCTGTGTTATCCACGCCTGTCCACATGCCCTTGGGTCAATTATTACATAATTCACCCACCCTATGGACAAATGTAAAAGAATGGGTCAAAGGAGGCCTAAGGCCAACGGAGAATATGGATGAGGCTTTGCCACCCTTGGTAGAAAGACCCTTGAGGCATATAAAGGAAACGCGAGTGGTTAAGATACCAGTTAACCGATTGGGACGCTACTATGAGAGTGACAACAAGAATGCTATCATTTTGATTCATCATAATGGATACCAGGCGTTGGCCATCCTGGATGGTGGGGCAGGTGTCAGCATCATTACCAAACATTGTTGGGAAAATTTGGGGAAGCCGGATCTAAAAAGAGCAGATCTAATCGTTAAGATGGCTGATGTAACATCTTTGAGACCCATTGGGCTCTTGGAAAATGTGAAGTTCTGACTCTTTACGTTTCAATATCATTATACATTTGTGGTCATGGACTTCCTACACCAACCTGATACATATGACAAAATATTGGGACGACCTTTCATGAGGGAATCCAAATTGGTGCATGATTGGGCTTTGGATCATGTATATGTGTACGAAGGGACTCACAAACATTGAAGATTGATCTAAGAGCATGGAGGTCACACCCCATGGAAGGGAAATTGTTCGGTAATGACTCAGTCACAAAACGGAGCGAACCACATCCCTACAGATTTGCCAGCCCACAGAGGGGGAAACCAATGATGAGGAGGATACCAAGATTTGTGCATCACTACCTCCCTTGGACTTCTGTGAAAACTGGATGCATGTGTTGGCCACAATTGATGTGATGCAACCTAAGGGAACCCAGTATTGGAAATCTGGAAACATCCCTATGACTTCTATCTGCATGGTTGATTGGCAAACAATTGATGTGGTGCAACCTAAGGGAACCCAGTATTGGGAATCTGGAAACATCCGTATGACTTCTATCTGCATGGTTGATTGGCAAACCATGCATGGGAAGTCGGTAGAGGAGACAAAGTACAGAAGGTATTGTGGTGCAAATTCATACCAATAGTCAGCGTATCAAGAAATGGTAGAGACAAAAACAGTACCTAGCCCGACGAAATGCATTGCTGTTGCGAAGAAAACCAACGGATGTCCAATGGTTGAGATACCTTGAGGCTACAAGAGTACATGATGAATTCTCCAAGGATTGGGGCGAAGAGTCGAGTAAAATATCATTAGAAGGGAGGAATATAGAGAAAATCACCCTTAAGGAAACCGATACACCCAAACTTACAAAATCAGGATGCCGAAAATGCAACCAAGCCTTGGCAGAGGTAGAATGTGAGGCCAAGAAAATCATGGAAAAAACCAAAAAATACAAAGAGGACAAAATGGATGTACTCTTAGTGCCTCACCATTTCAAGAACTATAAAATTGATGATCGAAGGGTGATCCGATTAACAGCCACACTAGGGTAAAAGAGGAAGGGTTGTCGACATCATACGATAGCCCGACAGAAGTCAAGGAGGTTGATATTGCGGAGTCAGGGGAAGAAGCAAGGCCCATATATATTGCCAAAGATTTGACCTCTACAGAAGAACTACAGCTCATTGCTCTTCTCAAGGAATACAAGGATTGTTTTGCCTGGAGCTATAAGGAAATGAAAGGATATGCATAATATTGCCATTGTATTACAATCATTGTCTCCTCGTTTGAACCTTATCTATTTCTACCATGGAGTAGAATTCCAACGTGCCAACCATCATTTCCTTGAGGAGACAAAAGAACATATAGTAGAGGCATATATGAACGATGCAAGTTAGATATTCTTTTTATAGTACCTTTGTGAGACATTATTTGAATATTTCTATGACCTACATGAAAATCATCCCCTTGACCCTGCATGATAGCAGCAGCTACCTCACTACCCATAGGAACTAACTATTTCCTTATGGTTGATTGAGCTTTAGTGTGTAGACCATTCCCAAATTTGCATGTGGACTAGACTATAACATTTATCTTATTGTATGAAATGCACAAGCATACGGATTGTCTTCATACATCATTTTTTGTAACCTTTCAAGCACGTTATGATTTAAAGAAGACATCCCATAAAGTCTATTCTCCAATTCATGCTCCGTATCATACACATATAATTGGGCAAATTGAGGAGCTTCATCTCATGTTTCATAAGGTATTACATAACCAATACGATGATAGATAGTACCAAGGATTCAAAAATTAAATGCATCTCCCCTCTAGTGAACTGATTATCCAAGTGAGAACCCACTGAAATGAATGCTAAGAAATTGTTATAAGACCATATATTCTTCCTATTCCTTACTTGCATTATCATTTTCAAGTAATAGATCAACCAATGTAGGAGGAGGTTTTTCCAAAGGCAGCTAAGAGATGTTGCCACTTGCATAACAGTGTTTGCCCACATATTGTCAAATCTTTCTTGATGCCTCACATTTCCAAATTAGTGCATGTCAAAAAAATGGCACTTATAAGAAAGGTTTCCTCAAGAGTGAAGAGTACAATCTCTAAAACATAACACCATGGTTGCTGGGTGCTTAACATTCTGAGAAAATGAAAGCACACACCTTATAGAATGACATTCGGATTTAATACCTTTCACATCAATAATAGCATAAGAAATAGGATGAAATTATCAATATGACTAATCTCATCTATAGGTATCTCATTTAAATTAGAAGAAATAGGGTCTCCTGCCATATCTCTATGTGCCTATTCAGATGTTCATTAATAGGTTCTTGAAGGACCGTAGCAGTAGGAGTTGCTGTTTTACCCAAATCTAAGTGGATTCTAGCATAGAATTCTCTACGCTCCTCCTCATCTTCAACCCTTCCAAATGTCATTTACATTAAAGTACTCCTTTAATGTAGCATCAATTTATTTTTGAATGGAAGCCCTTGTTCACGAACAATTACGATGAGATTCGTATGTTGCATCCAAAATTCAAAGCCGACAAACTTGGTTTAAACTTAGGTATATATTTCTCCTGGCCATCTTCAATCTCCTTCGAAAAAGAAAAAAGTAAATACTAATTTGCTTTTTACAAATATTCTTAACTTCAAACGAATAACAAAACTTTATCTTATTACATTTGTTCTACTTCAAGTGCCATTATCCTAACATATGATCTTGGACGTGTATATCAAACATGTGACCCTACTCTTAAGGATAGACTCTGCACAGTAGAGCAAACATGATATAGCTATTAGAGAAATTTATAATAGAAAAGTGTGTCTAACAAATACAATCCATTTGCATCACTAATTCTATGCATGACACTAATAAGTGATAAAACCTCTCTGTCTCTCACCTTTCTTTGCTAATAAAGGGATTTATCCAAAGAGAGAGAGAGAGAGAGAGAGAGAGAGAGAGAGAGAGAGACATGGTGGGAGATAGAAAATCTAAAGAGCGACAGAATAAAATAGAAAGAGAGGTATAAAGACTGGCAAAATAGAGAATTCATAAATATCACCACGGAGAAGCCAAAGCTAGAAATTAGTTGCAATACAATTTTTTACTTGAACAAAAACATCATTACTCTCACAAAATCTATAAGCAACTACCCTGGCTTCCAACATACGGCTCATCTTTTTCATAATAGAATTGAGTCGATTAACGGATATCTTTAGACTCGATACCTCCAAACCTAATGTACATACATACTCTTTTAAAGAATCGGCTTATTCTTTATAGTCCCTAGTACATCTCCTTAGACATTCCACAATTTTAACATGCAAATTTTTCATAAAGGAAATCATGTCTAGTTGGTGTTGAAATATACAAGTGAATAGGGTGTGTGCAGGAACAAGCCCTTAGCAAGAGGCTATAAAAGAGAAGAATTTGTAAATGTGAGAGAACCTATGAAAAGGTGAGAAGAATCTACTGGGAGAGAATAATTAGCATGAGGAGATTTAGGAGGTGTGGAGATATTCTCGGAGAGGAAGAGGTGGAGAGAATTAAGTAAAAGAGATGGAGTGAATCAAGGAGAAATCAATGGGATTAGATGCTTGGATATAAACTCTATAAATTGAGGCATTGGCCTAATGAGAATTTGCTAGTTTTTGATTATCCATGCCTACATTAAGCTATCAATTAATTGCTCACTATTATATCTTAATTATCATCTAATCTCTTTGTTAATGACATTGATTCTAGCGTTTGATCTAGCATAGCTCATCACATTACTGAAAATTTAACATGGTATCAGAGCCTAGCCTAGAATCCATCAAGTTTATGAGCCCATTATCTTGCTAAGCACTTAGCTAATTAGGATTAGTAGATAATTAGATTTTTTAACCTCTTTTTCAAGTAGTCTCTGCACCCCCAGCCAGTGGAGGGGATTGATCTCCCTCTAGGAGAAACATTAGGGCAAACGCTTTTAGCCAAACATAGCTACACTCCCCACACATAAACCAGTCATAAGACAAATCACGAAATCGCCAAGGGAAGCTAAATTTCTCCAGTGCCTCTTTTTTTGAAGAAATTGGAGATCTTGTCTTCTACAGATGCAATAGCTCTAATTCCTCTTGGGTCCCTAGGAGTTTTCAAGGGTGCTCTACAAGCTGGTGAAGAGACAGATTTTGATTTGATCAAGTCTATAGTGAGATCCAAGCTCTTCATCAAATCTATAGGTGACTTTGGTAAAGCAGAGATTAAGCATTCAATGTTTGGTCAAATCTTGTGTTTCTTAGCTTAATCCATTACTAGACTAATTGCTATTGAGATGAAAGGATATAAGCTCATTTGAACTCTAAGGCCTCAAATCTGGACTCCCCGCATACTCTATTTTTTGCACATAAAAGAGAAGATTAATTTGCTAATCAGTGATTAATAAGTACCAATCATTATTTTTTGGTGCAATTGAGGGTTTAAATTAACCATTAGGTATCTGATACAGATCCCTATAACTTCAGATTGCAATTTGGAGATGTTTTGACACTCCAACCATTCCGTACAGATTTGTTACCCTTGGTTTAGTGTAATTTCTGGTGATTTTATGCTGATAAATCTGTTGTAATCATTACCTAAACACTAGATTGAGTTGTAAAAGGATAGACACTGCCCTTGAATCTTGAAATTGGATCAAGAGGTAAGAGCCCCTTAACATCATCATGAGTACGACACAAGAGCGCCAAGTTTAATGGGGAGGAGCAGTTTTACACATGGTAGACAAATTTAACGGGGAGGAGCAGTTTTACACATGGTAGACAAAAATCATGTATCTGCTCATGAGGAAAAATCTGTGGGGGCTAGTTGAGGGAAGAGATGAATGCCCAGAGGTGAGAGGGAAAAATGAGTGGAAGAGCAGGAATGAAAAAGCATTGGGACTTATCGCACTAAGTTTAAATGATGAAATCATTCATCACATCATAGGGATACAGTGGGCAGAAGATGCATGGGATGAACTCAATAAATTATTGGCACACAAGCTAAAAAATCAAAGATAAATCTGTTAATGCAATTATACAAATTGGATATGAAGGAAAGTGAACCTTTAATCACACACTTGATCAGATATAAAAGCATTAAGCAACAACTGGCAGCTATTGGCAAAAAGGTAGAAGATGATGAGGCACTAGGAGTGAGTGCTTCTAAGAAGAGTGTGGACAAAGGTGAATATGAAAACATTGTAGCAACATTAAAGAATGTACCTGAATTGAAGCTACACGAGATAGAAGGAGCTCTACTAGAGAAAGAGACCAGAGGCAAGGAGAAGAAATGGCTGGACTCAACAGCAGGAGAAGAAAAAGCATTCTTCACCCGAGGAGGATTCTCTCGAGGACGAGGATGAGGAAGAGGTAGAGTAGGAGGAAGTACCTTCACTTGCCTTTCCACAACTGTGGAAAGCTAGGACACATGGCAAGAGATTGCTACAGCAAACCCAGTGGAGAAGGAACGACATGAGAGCAAACTTCATGGAGGCTCCTAATAAGGAAGTGGAGTCAGATCATCTTTTGAGAGAGAGAGAGAGAGAGAAACCCCACAACCCAATGTAACCTGCCCCAACATAGTAAAACCACCTCTGAGCCACCGATGATGTAGGCGATGTGGTAGATGTATGTGTGAGCACTTTAGTCAAGGTCACAGGCGTACTAGCCTTGGACCTATAGAGAGAGAGAGTGTGTCAAAAGGACTATGAGTTTAGGGACTTGAGGCACTAGTCGCGGACTATCAAGTAAGAGGGAAACTTGGTATAGGGTGCAGGTGTGCTAAGAGTATTCACTTGAGAGGAGGTGTTGAAACTTGGTATAAGGTCCAGGTGTGCTAAGAGTATTCACTTGAGGGGAGGTGTTGAAATATACAAGTGAATAGGGTGTGTGCAGGAACAAGCCCTTAGCAAGAGGCTGTAAAAGAGAATCTGTAAATGTGAGAAAACTTGTGAAAAGGTGATAAGTATCTACTGGGAGAGAATAAAGGGTAGCATGAGGAGATTTAGGAGGTGTGGAGATATTCTGGGAAGAGGTGGAGAGAATCAAGCAAAAGAGGTGGAGTGAATCAAGGAGAAATCAGCGGGATTAGATGTAAACTCTATAAATTGAGGCATTGGTCTAATGAGAATTTGCTGGTTTTTGATTATCCATGCCTACATTAAGCTATCAATTAACTGCTCACTAATCACATTTTAATTAACATATAATCTCTTTGTTAATGATGATGATTCTAGCATTTGATCCACCATAGCTCATCACATTGCTGCAAATTTAACAGTTCGTTGGTCTCTATGCGACCACTACTATCAAGAACACCATGAAGATGATGTGTCAACTCATCTCTTAGAATATCTTCCCTTTGTGTGCCACCCCACCGATCTCATCCCAAAAGGGCATTTAAGTACTCCTTACAAGAGCAACCTCATTTTTCTCAGTGCGCTCTCACATGTCCACAATAGTTTGTAGATGTTTAGAGCTTGGCTGTCCAGATGGAGACCTTGATCGAGCAAGGTGTTTCACAGCTCGAACATTAATTAGCTCAAGCGAGGTAGACAAAGCTACATCAGAATTGGAAGCTCCATTGAAATCATTCTAGATCTGCATTTTTTGAAATTAAAAATGAACATCTTAAGACTCTCGATAAATCTCTTTAAATCTTAGTCAACATATAACATAACCCTAATAACACAACTATATACCCATACTATATACATGTAGATACCTCATAGTTGCAAAGAGGAAACAATATATACTCTTAACGAGCCATATAATTGTCTCTCCAAAAGTCTAGTATTCACAGTCATAAGGAAAGTTTTTTACTTTTTAAGCCCATTTCTCTATTGTTTGAAGGATAATATAGTCTAAATAAAAGTACTAAAATAATTTAATGTATGTATATTCTCTTAGGCCCATATATTCTCTCTCTACAATAACCAATAGTCTAATAAATGAAAAGTTTCTAGCCAGCCTTGCATATCACTATAATAAACTCTATTTATGTGCACACACCAAAGTATTAAACATGTAAAAATCATTATTACATTCACATTTGCCATACCAATTATTGTTTATAAAACATTCACTGAGATCAAAAGATAGATAGAAAGTATTTTTGTGTGGTCTCTTCTCTCTCTCTCTCTCTCTCTCTCTCTCTCTCTCTCTCTTAGATAACAAAAAATATCAACATAAATAAATCTCTTTATCTATTCATCACATATTAACTACAAACACACAAATAGATAGAGAGAGAAAGGGCAACAATACAACTAACCTCAAGTTGAAGAGAGAATGATATTCAAAACTACCAACTTTGCTGGGTATTGACCTTGTGCCTTGCCTCTTACAATCACGCACACAAACCAAAAAAATACAAAATTTATGGTCTGTCTCTTTCTCTCCCTCTCTCTCTATTTCTCTCTTATGTTGTTCCAGCTATGTTTAACACCAAACACACACAAAAAGCAAGAGTAACTATTTGTGTGTTACATGTGTGTGTGTGTGTGTGAGAAAGAGAGAGAGAGAGAGAGAATGTAGAGAGAGAAAGACATCTATTAATAATCTCAGACTATTACACCATTATCTTTATCAATTTCCTTATCGAAATGCACTTTGGTATTTCCCTAAAAATGAAGCGCTTTTCCTTAGAGCTCTTACACATGTTACCCAAAATATAAAATTCATCTATTAATCCTAGTTCCTCTTTGATTAAGAGGAGCTTGAGATTGACATCTACCCTATAGGGGTCTAACATTATATAAATATACCATGGATTAGCATCATGCCATCCATCAAATCCATAAACTTCCCATTTGGGTTGGGTTGGTATCCAGAAACACCCAATTATGGAATCTCGTTAAAAAAGAACATATTTGACAATTTATTATTATCGTGGATCAACTTTAAAATGTTTGATGACATATCTTTGCATAAAACCTAAATAAACTTTACATTAAATAATAATCATGATCTTTTTTTTAGTGAGCGAGAGAGAGAGAGAGATAGAGAGAGAGATAGAGTAGAAGGAAAGGAGTGAGAGAGACAATGACAATATATATAAAAAACATTAAAATTATAAACTATTCAATTACTTAAAGAAACCTTCTAGCACAAATGTTCACAAAAGCGGTGCTCAAACTTTCTAGCCAAATTCACCCTTTCCTCAAAGGAAAGACTGCTCCTCATGTGCTCCAAAAAATGCGAGTCACCTCTTCCATTTGTGTCATTCATACATACATATATAGAAAGATGTATGACATATGTTTGTAGATGTATGACAAATATGTAGATGTGATATGTAAATAAACACATGTAATTACAAAAAAATCATGAAAATTAAAAAGCAATGTATACATAAAAAACATGTATATTTAAAAGAAGGGACCACCTCTCTCATAATGAAGGGTGTAACTTGAAAAGGATAATTTTTTGATTTATCTATGGTAAAATTTAAATATTTTCTTGCCATTTAGCCTCTCCCTCCTCCCCCCCTTCTCTCTCTCTCTCTCTCTCTCTCTCTCTCTCTCTCTCTCTCTCTCTCTCTCTCTCTCTCTCTACTGTGATTTAACTGCTACATAGTAGTTGCATTATAATCACTATAAATAATGCAATTGCGACATAGTAGTTGCATTATAATCACTATAAATAAGTTGTATGCCTCCAAAAAAGGTGTTGCCTTCATAATTTGGTGAAATGATACTAAGGGCCTAGTGTTATACATGTAGCCTTTTCAATATCATTCGTATCTCGAGGAAGAGGGATTTTCAAAAGAAGTTTGTATATGGAAAATAAGTGCAATATCACTCTAACTTAAGGATCCACATATGTATTGTTCAATCACGTGATGTGCAACTTTATTAACCACATTTACTCCAAAACATCCATCAAGGATGAAAGTTCCATATCTCTAATAAGTACGTATCACAATTTCTCTCCAAAGCACATGCATTATGTATGTACCACATACATACATACATACACTCTTATAGATACATACATACATACATAAATGTACGTATGTATGTAAAAACATACATACACAAATACATATAATCTTATAGATACATACAAAAAAATACTCATATAGAATTATCTACATACAACATCTATCTATCACTCGATCTATCTCTAGATATACATAAGTACAAACATAGCATACCTATACCTATACACACACACACACTTATTTGCACACACACACAAAGATACACACATTGGCATACCACATAGATATAAGTATATGAATGAATGTTGTAACCATTTTTTTATCTCTCTTACCTCTCTTTGTCTCACACACACACACACACACACACACACAATTACATCCAAGTCTTATTGGTATGTATGCATATTTACATATTTACATATGTATGTGTGTGTATGTCTAGTAAACATATTGGTATGTATGCATATTTAGATATATACATATATATCTGTATGTATGTCTGGTAAACATGTGTTTCTTCTTGTCTTGCATGCACGGATGCACACACACGCATGTATGTATGTATGTATATATGTACACACATACACTCTTATAGATACATATATACATACATAAATGTATATATGTATGTAAAAACATACATACACACATACATATAATCTTATAGATACATACAAAAAATTACTCATATAGAATTACTAAGAAACTCAAAGTTAAACCATATACATGTATATGTATATGTTTGTGTGTGTATGGATGTCTATGCGTATGTATGTGTATGTTTGTTTGGATTTGTGTGATCATGCATGGGTATGTATATATGTATGTACATGTGTGATCCCATGGATTTTGACCCTCTTAGTTCACACACACACACACACATACACACTCTCACAAACCAAAACGTGAAAGGGAAGATTAGAAAATATGAGAAGCAACACTACAAGAGAAGAGATCATTAGTGGCATTTTACATTATGCCACTATAAGCACTGTTATTAGCACCGATGATGACTGGTGCTAGATAAATGCCGCTATGAGCGCTATTGTTAGCATTGCTAAGTGGCACTAGATAAACGCTGCTATAAGTGTCACTAAGCGACGTTGTATAAAAACATCTCTATAAGCGCCGATATAAACACCGCTCAGCGACGCTCAAAAAAAATGTTGAAATATTGAAATGTTAAAATCCAAAAAGCATGACAAACATCCAAATATTTTTGAAATAGGACAACATAAATCACCAAATTGTTATAAACCAATCAAAGTGTACATATGTTATGTGATGATACATATTTAATTAGTACCATCATCAAATCCATCTTGCAATAATCAATGCATGCAAATTCATCTATTTCTAAATCCATGATTTCGATGGCTCCTATATATATACAAAGTCCTTGAAGAAGATGTAGAGGTATTATCATCATGGTCCTCATGGTGGTCATATTGATTGTTAGTTGCATCTTCCATTGATTATCCACCATACATTTCTTCTTCAACATCTTGATCTTGAAATATACGTTTAGATCGAGGAGTGACTTGTATTACAAACCACCAATTAGAATCTCTTTGGTCCAGATAAAACACAACGTAAAAAAAAGAATAAAAAAATATTTACAAGAAAATATATACAATGCCTTCCTTTTATCTATAGATTCATCAAAATTGTTCACAATGTTATGGCACAACGTATGTGTCTCTTGAATCTTGCCATAATTAGTTGAGTCAATTGCAAAAAATCCGCTTGGATGCTTCTTGAATGATTGCTTGAGTACCTCTATATACCACTTTGAACCACTTAACATCAAAGATGAACACTTTGAAAGCTCTAGATCCAATCTCCAAGATGTCTTGAATTGTTCCACATATATTCAAGTTTCTCTACTATATTGTTACTATCTCTTCTACTAGCTTGACCATCTTGGTCAAAACTTGCCATTACACCACAATCATATGTGATTCTCTTGGAGTTCACATGTTGAGTGCAAAAATGTCAACCTTTTGACCACATTGCACTATGCGTTTTATACTGAAATCCAATAAAAAATCTTAAATATAGGTTATATGTAAGAAATTTATTATTCAAAATTATATATATTAGTTAAATACAATATATTTTAGTTAAATATTAAAACATCTTTACTTACATGGTAGTCCCATCCCCTTGCATACTCCCATTCTTCTCTTGTAATCTCCTCTCCTGTCCTTTTGGCTTGCTCTAGGGCATCTCCAAGCCATTAAATATTGCAATCCTTTGGAAGAGCCTTTAGGTTGGGTGGGTATGCCATGTGCCTTTGTGTTGATATCTTAAATGCTCTTCTCTCCTCTATACTTTTCTTTATTGTATCTCTATATTTCTCAATCCACTTTTCCATCACAGAAGCTCTAAGAAGACAAAATGTAATGAACTTTTTGTGCATGGACTCATCCATCTTTTGAATGTGTCTGTTTCCATGTGGCACATGTGACACCATTTGTTTATCCTCATCGTTATGCATGAATCTAGGCATAGATGAATCAATTTGTTTCAAATATTCTGACATGTATATGAGGGATTCTTGCACCAACCATCCTTCTGCCATGGTTACTTCTGGCCTTGCCCTTTGCCTCACAAATCCCTTCAAGGTTTTCATGAAGAGTTCAAGAAAGATCATCCCACACTGACTATGAACAATGCCACATATAGCCACCTCATCCACCAAATGTACTAGAAGGTGCAATTGAGTTGTGAGTATGCTTCTTGGAAAGCTTTCTTCAATCATACACACCACCTTGGAAAGCTTTCTTCAATCATACACACCACCTCAATTGACTCAACTTGAGCCTTCTCAATGGAATCTAGACGAATCTCCTTTGACGCTATACACCTATTCAACAAAGGAAGAAATGATAAATTAAAGAAGAATAGATAATTTTAAAGCTATATGTTATACCGAAAGCATAAATCTATAGTTTTGATTGGAACTCACCTTGCTAGTCCACCTAATTTATAGATGGCATTCCTTCTCTAGATCCACCAATTGATATTGGAAGTATGAACTAGTGAAATCAAATTTTGAAAATAGTAAAAGATCAATATAGAGTCCACACAACATAAACCAAAGAGTGCCCAAAAAATAGATATAGTTATGTATGTACCTGCATCATCTTGTGCCAATCATGTGATTTGAGACCATACAATTGATGTGCTCACTCTTCTTCTTTGTTATTGTAAATTCATCCTTTAATGAGTGTAGTACACCGGTTTGTGTACAAAAAGATGAAATTTGATTCTTGAGATTATTTTCCTCTTGCCTTATCAACCTCCATGGTGCCTTTAGTAAAAACCACCTTGTCATTGACTACCCTTGGCCATGCATTTTCCATGCATCCGTTAGGTCATCCCTTATTGCATGGGTGTCTTTTTTACCAATTAGATGGTCCCAAATCAGTGATGCCACATTCTTAAAAAGTGCATTGGATGCAGAAGATGATTTATTCTTAACTCTGTCTAATATGGTAGTTGACAAAAGATTGAGTACCTTTTCATGCCCACGGGTGTTGTGATGGGAGTCACCCTCCATCTCTCCACCTTTGCTCCACTAGCGTTAGAGGAGGCAAATGCCACATGGCTTCCCACTATGCACCTCTCATCACTATTAGAGAAACCTCTAATAGAGAATAATTAGGGTGGTTTGGAGGAAGATATCTATGATGTTCATCATACACCACTTTCTTTAGTGCATGTGCTTGTTTGGATACAAGTGATGGACCACAAATTGGACATGCATTATATCCTACAGTTGTGAGACCTACCAAAATGGCATGTAAGAATTGAAAGTTAATAGGGACATTAAAATACACTAGAGTTATAAATGAATCATTTGTGCATACTAAGATAAGAATCAATTTATGAGTACGACGTACCTGAGCACTATGTATAGCTCAAAAAATTATACAGATTCCATATCAAGATACCCTTAGCCATTGCATTACGACGACATGAAATTGGACGAGAAACATCATGCATCCTTATGCCTCTCCTTAATTGCTTGATCTCATCAATCAAGGGATCAAGGTATATATCCATATTCTTTACCTTGTGCTTCCTGGGCACGAGTAGTGTAAGCATCACATGACACTTCTTGATGGACATCCATGTAGGAATATTGTAATTCACAACAGCAATGGGCCATGTGGACCATGATGTAGACCTTAATCCAAATGTGACGTGGATGCCTATCTTTCTCCCCTAAAAAATTCCCTCCACTCCTTTGTTTAAGGGACTGCACTGACTCCATCCTTTCCATCAATCTAGCTCTATCACATTCATTTGTACTCTTTATATTCTTCTTCCCCTTCCCCTTCCTCTTCATCTTACTCTTACTCTTTCTCCTTGTTCATTGATACTACATGGCTATGGTGTGAGCTATTGAAGGTAATCTTCTCTTTTGCTGCTTAACCCTAATGCATTTGTTCTTCCTTCTGCTTCCTCTGCTTATTCCTCTTCCTCTTCCTCTTCTTCTTCCTCTTACTCTTACTCTTTCTCTTCCTCTTCCTATCATCACTCTACAAGTGTTTGTGTGACCTAATCAAGGTTTTCTTCTATTATGCTTAACTTAATGATTAAAAGAAAAAATAATGAGATTAGGGTTAAAGTTTAGAGTACTAACCTTCCTTTAGCTTCTTCTCCTTCTCCTTTTTGTGAGCATACTTCATGTGTATTGGTCTTTTGTATGTCTCTTATTTTTGGTAGATAGAGTTCATTAAATGTGTAACTAATCACTATTTTGCCATTTTATTGTGTAGGTCTTGCAGTAATCGTCTTCTTTAGCTTGACAATATAGAGGTAAGCTCTCTATTTCCTATATCAAGCTCTTTCATTATTGTACCCTTGGATTCTAGGTTTAGGTTAAGCTTAGTGCATTAAGCTCTAAACACACAGCTTATGCATTAAACTTTAAGCATGCACATTAAGCTTTATGCATGCTTCTTACATTAAGCTTTAAGCACGTGCATTAAGCTTTATGCATGCTTCTTGAATTAAGCTCTATGCATAGAGCTTAATGCATGCATGCTTCTTGCATTAAGCTTTAAGCATGTGCATTAAGCTTTATACATGCTTCTTGAATTAAGCTCTATTCATAGAGCTTAATGCATGCATGCTTCTTGCATTAAGCTTTGTGCATGCTTCTTGCATTAAGCTCTATGCACTAATCTTAATACATGCATTAAGCTCTATGCATAGAGCTTAATGCATGCTTCTTGAATTAAGCTTTAAGCATGTGCATAATGCTTTAAGCACATGCATAAAGCTTAAAGAATGTGTGTTTTTTTCTCATAAATGTGTTACTAGTCACTTTTTTTCATCATATGTTTTGTAGGTCTTACATTGTTGTTTCCTCCTTCATCTTGACATTGTCGAGGTAAGCTCTTTTATTCGTATAATTGTTAATGCAAGCTCATTTTTATTACACCCTTGGCCGTCAAGGTTAGGGTTTAGCATAGTGCATATGGCTTAGCTTATTAATAGAGCTTAATGCATGCATGCTTCTTGCATTAAGCTCTATGCATCTAGCTTAATGCATTAAGCTTAATGCATGCATAGATCTTAATACATTAAGCTCTATGCATAGAGATTAATGCATGCATGCTTCTTGAATTAAGCTCTATGCATGCTTCTTGCATTAAGCGCTATGCATGCATGCTTCTTGCATTAAGCTTTAAGCATGTGCATAAAGCTTAAAGCATGTGCATAAATACTTAAGCATGTGAATAAAGCTTAAAGCAAGCGATTTTTTTCTTATAAATGTGTTACTAATCACTTTTTTTCATGTGATGTTTTGTAGGTCAAGGTAAACTCTTATATTCATGTCGTTAATGAATTTCTAAAAAATAATTTATATTTTTTTTTGGATTTTAGAGTATTTTTAGAAAATCAATATCTGATAAATGAAAAAAAAATTATAAAAAGTTTTAACATAAAGTTAGGTTTAGTTCTTATGCTTAACATTTATGTAAAAGATATACTATACATTATGTTTAAGTAGCATGAGATCATTCTCAGTGCAAAAATAAATTTTATAGTTTGGGTGAAGTGATAATAGATATGGGGAGTTATTGTAGGCCATTTAAAATTATTGTAAGCCATTTATTATGGGGAATTATTGCTCTATGCATAAGCCATATGCATAGAGATTTAGGCATAAGCCTTATGCATGTCATAAGCTCTATGCATAAGGCTTATGCATGTCATAAGATCTATGCATATGCCTTGTGCATGTCATAAGCTCTATGCATAAGCTATAAGCCATAATCTCTATGCATAAGTCTGATGACTAGAGCCTTATGCATAGAGCTTATACATAGAGCTCTATGCATGCCTAGATCTCTATGCATGCATAAGGTATACACATAATAGATTTGCTTTTTAAGTCCTCCTTATTCTACTATAAGCATGATATCCTCATTTTTATAATGTATTCTAGGCCCTATCCCCATATCATGTAGAGACTGAAGCAAAAAGTTCCCATCCAATCTATTATAAGCTTTATCAAAATGAAATTTGAAGAAGACAAAGTCCCGTTGTGTTTTTTGGGCATGATCAAACCCTTCCCCCCCAAAGGCTGATAATGGCATATAGAATAAACTCCCTGTAATAAACCCCTTTTGCTCTTTCCTGATCCAATCATTAAGATGCCAAGAAAGCCTTCGAGCTAGGACTTTGGCAAATATTTTGTATGCAGACGACATCATGGTGATAGATCTCCAATTGCACAAGTACTCCCTTGCATCGTTTTTGTGAATGAGCTTGAAAATAGAGCTTCCTTCCACATAGCTAGGAGCGGAGGAATTAACCCCCTTCTGAATATTTTGTAGAACTCACTAGGGAGCCCATTCCAACATGGGCTTTTACCATTTTTTAGTGAGTCAATTGCCCCCTCCATCTCTTCTGGCGAGAGGTCTCTCTCCAAGAGAGCTCTAAGGGAAGGAGGCATAGTCATTTTAAAAAAAAACTAGATTGAAGCACTCCAGTCCTTGCAAACAACTAGAAGGAGAATTAACCTTAGAGTGGGACCTTACTACTACATCCATATACACCAACGTGCAGATAAAGCACAAGAATGCAAGGAAGCAACCATCCCACCACCCCACGACCTTGCAAAATACAAACTCGAGAGCTCATCAGAGAGCCCCAAAACAAAACATTGTTCCAGCTTAGAAAAGAAAGCAAAAGGAACGTTAGGTGTAGTTCCATGATAGGAGTCCAAACAGTTCCATAAAATAACATAACATGAGTCAAAGAGTTTACCTCCAAAAACACATCAAGATCTAGGTCCACTGGCAGGGATTCATCTCTGCCAAGGGTTGAAGTGGTTCCTCCCACACTCATACACATACCATGTGGTATGCAAGGAGGGGGCAATAAAGCCTAAAAAACTAAGCTTTCACTTCATAAAAGAAGAGGCGAGTGTCCCCAAACATTTCCTTCTTGAAGTAAAATGGATGGCTGAGCGTTCCAACATTCTTTTCCTAAAAGGGCAAAAGGGATTAGTAGACTGGTGTTAGTTAGGGAGTGAGAGGATACGTGTACTAAAAACAAACTGAGTACTTCGTACTTGACATTATTCTTGATCATTGAGCAAAATTTTGATAAGTAGACATAAACCTCCATATTGAGATTAAAATATGTTATTAGACACTTGAATTATCATATTGATCAGACATAATAAGTTGAAGTTAATCAACGCAGTAATCGACAATTTTCTATCAAATTTTTTTTTAAAAAACTACTCCATATAAGATTATTGAAATATTGAACACTTTCAAGAAACCTATGATTTGGCTTAATATATGCAAATAACATTATTCATACAAAAAAGATAACACTCAAACAAGTAGCCTCCTTGATAAAATTCTCAACCCAAGAGATATACAGAGTGATTAAGGTTGTCATTACTAAGGTTCTGAAATGGCTCCTCTCTGGCACATTTCTACCTTAGGAAAAGGTTTTTGGGGATGAAGAAAACCTTGACTTTTTGCTTTTGAGAAAGCAAGAAGCTTGCTTTCTTGACCACCCCATGTGATGTGGAGGGGGGTTGAGCACCTTCAGCGGAGGAGGAGGAGGGCGGTGAGGCGGTATCATGATTTGGGCCTGAGGTATCTTTGTGGTTGTGACAAACCTTGGGGCGAGGCGGTATCGTGATGTGGGTGCCTGCGTTTTTGTCGTCGTGGTTGTGAAAAACCTTGTTGCGGCCGCCGCTGCGCATCAAGAGCAGGCAATTCGGAGGCAGGCCGTGCCTGTCTGTGTGCAAATCATTGCCACATTCCTCCCCATTGCTGGTTTCTTCATCCTCGAGTGGCGCTGTTGCTTCTCCTGCTTGGCATATATACAGAACACCACCACTTGCTTCCTACCCTAATTCCATATCATCAACCTGATCTCTTTCACCGTGCAGATTATCAAATCTTCTTGTCTCAACTTTCTCTGTAGATTTGGACCTTGCAAGCTCTTCATATCCTTAAACAAAGCACACATTTTCTTCCACCTTGGGTGGTAGCTCGGTGTTTGAGCTATGGTGGGATCAGATAAAGCCCTTGGGATAGCAAGCTGCAAATCATGACTCGAATCTCCTCCAGCATATTCAATCTGTCTTCTTGAGCATTTTTTCTTCTTGCAAAGCTTGTCACTGCCGTTGAGAAGAGCCTCCCAAGTGCTTTTAGAGTGTTTTCTTCTTCTCACTCTACCCATCCATGTGACCTCAGAAGAAGTGGGCTCCTCTGATATATAATCAGGGGGCTTCTTTTTGCCTACTACATTTGTAGGGATCATTGTGATGTTACCAGCATTGCCTTTGCTTCCATTGCTTGTGTAACCCTTCAATGACCTAGTTTTACTGGCCTCGAATGACCTAGATTCGTAGCCACGCCGCAGATCGACGTCGGACGGCAAGGCGCTCCCGATTGATCGAAACACGCTGCCGCCACTGCCGCCTGCCCTTCTCAGCTCTCTCCCTGGGCTTGCAATATTGATGCAAAAGCCATTTGAAGAGTTGGGTCTTGGAGGACAGCATTTGGAGAAATGGTGGCCTTTAGAACTACCTGCTGCGGTGTTGCACGAAGCATGAAGCAGGAAACTCACGGTAGAAGAAGAAGAAGAAGAGATGCTGGGAGGGGATTGGTATGTGTTATAATGATGATGATATGTTCTATGGGCTAGAGAGAGAGGACGAGATCAAGAGTTGATGGGCTGATTGTGAGTAAGTTTGTTGGGCTTATAGTAGTAAGAGGAGCTACTACTACTGCAAGAGGTCCGGATTGGTGCAAGAGAAGGCCAGTCATCAGCAAGCTCTGCCATAGCCACAGTTAGAAGAGCATAATTAGAATAAGATACAGTATACACATTGGAACAATTTTAGCCTGTGTATAGAGAGAGAGAGAGAGAGAGAGAGAGAGAATTCTTTTATAAAGAAGAGTAGGAAATGCAGACATGGGGGGTACCCAGTGTTATTAAAGGCTAAACGTAGTTGCTTATAAAGTAACCTTTGATATAGACTAAAACATTCCGCATATTCACCCTCATGAAACCTTGGGAATACTCCCAAGTATCTTGTATGTACTCATGAAAGTTCCATTTCATGGTATCAAATCTCCTAGTTCACTTTATAGTCCAATAGACTCAATGCATCCTAGTTCACTTTATAGTCCAATTTACTTACATTTCTTTTCTACATGCTCACTTTGGAACACAATCACAAGATTCTACGACTTCTACTACTTTTCTACAATCACAAGGTTCTACTTTAACCATTTCTGTTCTCTACGTGTTCACTAAGCTTCTCCTTTTACATTTTTTACTTGTTCATTTACCATTTCTTTCTTACATGTTCACTTTGGAACATGATCATCCACACTGTCTTTTCTACTTGTTCACTACACCACATTTGAAAACACATGATATTGGACAAAACTTGTACGGAACACTAAAAAAAATAAGAACATATGAATTTTTATTGTGCTTTTGTATGCTTTTAATGAATGTGTCCATGTCCATAACCATGTACTAATGTCCTTGTGTACAAGCAAGCATGATGCCATTTGTGCAAGTGTCAATGTGAGTGAGTGAGTGTGAGTGAGTGTGTTGGTGTTGCTAAGGAAGGGAAAAGGGTGGGCAAGATGAAGTAAAAAAAGATGCAAGATGAACACACATAGGCACATGTACCAACATAAGCAAGTGTACCTTGCATCCATGCACAAACATATACATGATCAAATCATCCATGCACACTACATATACATGATCAAATCATGCATGCACACTACATATACATAATCAAATCACCATGCTAACTACATAAGTCAGATTCAAATCACCATGCACAAACATAATCACCATGCTAACTACATAAGTCAAACTCAAAAAAGTTTTATATGGTAATCCAACAAAATGAAAGATAAGTTAGGCTCTAAGAAATTGTATGAATGAGAATTGATTTTGAAAAAAGTGGTATATACCACCAAATTAAGAGTTTGCCCAACACACAATTACTTAAAGAGAAGACTTTTGAATGAGCATATTTTAGTGTTTCAACTATGACTCGTGGTTGTATCCCCTATGCTACTTCTGCATACCATGCATCCCTTATTGTGCTTTGTTTATTAAACTTTCTAGATTTATGATTAAAGGCTTATGTTTCACAATGAAAAAACTCCAATCACGAGAAAATAAAGTAAATCGATACGTGAACTTTTTAGCATGCATGGTGTTGAGGAGGACCTTAATATTGTTTGGTTTACCTTTTTTTTTTAAATATTCATGTGAAAAATTTCACTAAAACCAAAAGGTCTTGAAGTTGATGTTATTTTGATTCTCTAATGGTATGTCTTTACATTTCATAAAACAAGGATGCCAATACCACCTCTAGGCACACCATCATTACAATATTAGATGGTCTTAATGGGTAACTATAGCACTATTCCAAGGTAATGAATGCTATGAAAAGAAATTGTATTACAATGGTAGCAACTTAGCAAGCCTTCTTAACCTCAGCAAAATTTTCATGTGCTTTGCAAAATTTTGATATGGGCCACACATACTCCTAATGTATGCCACAAATACTAATGGTGGGTACTCTACTTAGATTCACAATGTTGATATCTAGTTGTTTGCTTATGGAAGATCGTAAAGTGTTGCATATAGTCAACATCATTTTTTATGGTTGTTTTGTGTGTAATGGTTCCACTATATGATTTTTATCATTTGTTTCCTACGTGTTCGTGCTTGGAACATAATCATAAGGTTCTACTTCAATGATTTCTTGTTTATATCGCAAGGTTCTTCTTTAACCATTTCTTTTCTACTCATTCACTTATCATTTCTTTCTTACGTGTTCACTTTGAATACAATTATAAGGTCCTAGTCATTGTCTGTTTTCTACTTGTTCACTTTCAACACAATTGGATCACACCATATTTTTTATTTTACTTGTTCACTTCAGACACAAATGGCACACACCACAATTAAAAACACATGGTATGGAAAAAAGACTCAGATGAAACTCTTAAAAACTATGTACCATAGAAATTCCTCTAGTTCTGAAAAAAGACTCAGATGAAACTCTTAAAAACTATGTACCATAGAAACTCCTCTGGTTCTTTTGTATTATTTTTACTAATGTGTGCACATCCATAAAGATGTACTAATGTCTTTATGTACAAGCAACATGCATGATACTAATCGCGTATGTGCCAATAAATGTGTGTTTGTGCATGTGCATGCATGCGTGTGTGTGCGTGCGTGCATGCATGCATGCATGTCGCTTAGGAAGGAAAAGTGGTGGTGAAGTGGAAAGGGATGTACATGCATATGCACCAACCTGTGCGAGGGTACCCTTTTGCATCCATGAAGAGAAAACATAGTCATGATCAAATCACTATGATAACTACATAAGTCAAACTCAAAAAATTTACATATGATAATTCAAAAGAATGGATATAAAGAAGTTAGGATCTAAGAAAATGTGTCAATGAGACTTGGATTTGAAACAAATGGTATAAACCAACAAAATAAGAGTGTGCCTAACACATGATTCCTTAAAGAGAAGACTTATAAAAGAACAAATTTCATTGTGTCAACTTTGACTCGTGGATATGTCACCTAAATTATTTATTTAGGTGACACCTAAATAAACAACTTTGTTTCAACTTTGGGGTTATTTCAAGATCACGGTGTCTAGTTTTGTCCAGTTTATGTTGGACTGGGACAATGCTTGGAGAAAAAAATTGGGGGGGAAAGGTACTTCAAATGAGATCAAGCAACTAATAGAAAATATGCATGCACTCAGGTTAACCCAATATAACTTAAATTAATATAAATTAGTCTAATTAATCAAAATTAATAAAACATATGATGAAATGATTCAAAAATGATATTTTCATACTTATAGTGATTCTTTTTTTTTCATAGATGCACCCTTATAAGTACACTAGTCCCCATAGGTTTTAGATTATTTACATCAAAAATGTAATTTCACTAATTAGATTATTAATATTTACAAGCCTTCTGCTAGCCCGGAAGAATTTTGAAAAAGAGATTAGTAAAAATCCAACCATTGGATATTCAATTTTGACTAACCACCACGTTCTACTAATGTCTCACTATCTATCACTCTTTTGATCTATAAGATTGAGCATTTTAAGTGGTAGTTATTGTGGGTGCAAAAGTGGCATATATTATAATGTTTTAAAGACCTTAAAATATTCAAAGAAAATATACAAATAGTTTATAATTTTCTAAAAAAATCAAGTAAAGCTCTATATTATGTGAAGATCTAAGGTCCAAAGTGGGAATCTCATATGAATTTTTATATAAAAGATATTAACATTTTTTGGAATCAGTCCAAATTCGGGACATGGTGTGTACATTGACTTTGTACCTAAGGAAATGAGGACTTTTGGCTATGTAATGCTTAATCACATTATGCAACTATATTCCCAACTTTGCATGTGATGTTCCAAAAAAGAACTTGAAAGGAAATTCCTTCGTTAGCTAGGAGAGATTGGCCACAAAAGGTAAACAAATGCCTGTTTTTTTACTATTTACAAGGTGCTCGAGTGGACAAAACTGGGCACCCTGATTCTGCAACCACGTCACCTAAATTATTTATTCTCTCCATGCCTTGCATCTCTCATTACGCTTTATTGGTTTAACTTTGCAAATTTGTGATCTATACTTTCTTGGGTCCATATTATACAACAAAGAAACTTTAACCTTTACAACATTTATGAGCAAATAGAGTAGTGCCATATGTGAAATTTTTAGCATCCATGCGTTGAGAAGGGCCTGATGATTTTTACTCATACAATCTTTTTATATTCATCTCAAATATCTCATTTGAAACCTAAAAGAAAGCTGAAGTTGTTTTCATTCATTTATGGTATTTTGTGAGCAAATAGAGTAGTGCTATATGTGAAATGTTTAGCATATGTTGAGAAGGGCCTTATGATTTTTACTCATACAATCTTTTTATATTCATCTCAAATATCTCATTTGAAACCTAAAAGAAAGCTGAAGTTGTATTCTTTCGTTTATGGTATGTCTTTTCGTCAGCATAGCCTTGCTAACATGGGAGAAATCATTTTCTCCCACACACATAGCGATGGAGTACACATGTACACATGAGCATGGAGTAATAGGCATGGATCAATAACAAGATAAAAGGTGCAAGATAAACATACAAGCATAACAACATAACATCACAGTGTATTCCATATCCATGTGTCACATATTGTCTGTCCAAGAATCATGTACATACCATAGTCATGTCCAATTTGCATACAAGAGGGGATTTATATAGCCATCCAACCATGTGACTCTTGGGATACCCATGTGACTATTGGGCTACCCATTTGACTATTGGGCTCTCGTAACCTCCACAAGATCCTAACTCCTCACTAGCCCTCTTGTAAAACGACTTTTTCATATGAAATCTTGTAATAACCAAATCCCACAACTCATTAACCTAAGCTAATTCTACTAATGTTAGGGGATGTTCACACCAAAGCTAATACCAAAATGCTAGCGGGTGTACACACCCATCAATACCTCTCTTCCCCTTTGTTTAGTTGAGAGTGTACTATATCCTATCAATGCCAACAAGTACATCATGAAAATCTATAAATAAGTGGATGCTAGAAGGTACAATCCAAGCCATTTCAAGTCATACAATATATCATGTAGAACCACAAAGCTGATGGTAGACCAAGGAGATGGTGGAAAGATGATTTTCACCAACTTGATGAAGTCCATAAGTATATGATGATGAGAAGAGTCTCGTCCATGGGCACTCAAGTGTGCTACCGTCTGTGTCGATGTAGCCACCTGCTTGTGCTCCATGTGTCTGGGAAGTGAGCTTTATCTCTGGAAGTCCACAAAGTGAGTCCTCCCTTGGATCCTAAAGTTACAACATCTAACAAGTAACTGCATTCCAGAAATCATTACATCATTTTTCTTATGCTTTTAATATTTCCATTTTGGTTTATATTTTGTTTGTTCCTTTTCCTTATACAGACAACTCAGTAGTAGGGACCTCACTGAGGTTTTCCTTTGGACCTCACGCCTTCTCACACGGAGTCCTACGGGCGTCTTAACAGGTATCTCAGTGACCTTTCCCCTCAGGCTTTCATACCTCTTTATCTAGGACTTATAGGTGACTCAGTAGGTATCTTCAATTGGGCTTCCTCCACACCTCGTGCCTTCTCACTGGGTCTTATAGGCATCTCGGCAGTATCACTGGTGAAAGACTCTTTCTTTGGCACTCATGCCTCATTTCAAGACTTACAGGGTGACGTGGTCGGGACCTCACATGGGCTTCCTCCGGACCTCCTGTCTTCTCACTGGGTCTTACAGGTGTCTCGGTAGTATCCCAGCTAAGCGTCTTCCTGACCCTCTCATGCTTCATTCTTTCAATATTTATATCATTTTTCCATTAACACAATATTTCGAGACAATAATTCAAGAATTGGTCAATTACTTACCATTCAAGTTCATCAGGTTATCCACCCTTAGTTTCCCACGGTGGTGAAGGATGCGTTCCACATGTACTCCATGTACTAGGCATAGATGAGCTGGATCATCAAAGCCAACACGTCGTATGCCATATGTGTTCTTCTTTTTCTCTCCATTTTTAGAGTTTGATTTGATCTAAGCCCTGCAACTAGTGCACCACACTAGAGCAAGACCAAGTGTGATCCCAACAAGAAGATCTTGGTGCAATACCAAGGTTCTTTTCGTTCACACACAAGGCTGAATGATTGATCTTAACTTTAGTGTTCATTTTCAAAAAAAACCTCTTGGTTATGTGTATTTCTCGTGCATGGAAAGAAATTATTCAAAGGTACCCAAGAAGTCATAAATAACTGTACCATTCTCAATTACATGAGGGTCATCATCAAGTAGCCAATGTGCAGCATCGGCCATGGCTACATCTTCATCATCCTCAAAAACTATGTTAGGGATAGCATCCAGTTGCCCATGTGCATCATTGGCCATGTTTACATGTCTCTAGGTCTAAACACTTGATGACTTCTCGGGCTAGGAACTGCATGAATGCTGGAGACTGCCCTGAGTATAAAGCACCGAGGAGAAGACATAGAATAGATAAGACATGAACAAGAAATTTTTCATGGTCATAAAGTGCTTAGAGCACTTACAGAACAAATTGGTTGAGGAATCTCGACTCTTTAAGAGAATAACAAAGAGATGTACCCAAAGGTACTGCTCAATCTGTCGTAGAATACACTATTCGATCTTTCGAGCCATCTACATCCTTAATAAGGTGAGGGAGATAGTAGCTGCCAGCATAGTTCTCTTGGAATTATTACACCATGGAAAACCTCTAACTTTTAATGGGGAAGAGAAGGAACGCAATAAGGATGTAGTCAACACTTTTTTCCAAAAGTGGGAGGATTTGCATCAATTGCACCAAACTTTAGAGAAGATATGCATGCTTGAAGCAAGCTTAACTCTCGGAGGTAAAGCATATGTGGTGGATGAGCTTGGAGCCCGGAACTCAACCTACTACGTGGGATGAATTTGAAAGTGCGTTCATGAAAGAATTTCTTCCTAAGAATGAGATGGATTAAATTGGGAAGCGTGGGACAATTATGAGATGAGAAATCTCACGTTGACTTAGTACATCATTATAAAGAAAACAATCTTAAGCTGAAAGGAATGGACGACTTTCAAAAGATTCATGGATTCACACAACAACACAAAGCAACTATAGACGCGCTTGATAGACGCGCAAAATAGCGGGCGCGTCTATAGGCGTTGCTTGAATAGAGAATTTACGGACGCGTCTAGCAGCCGCGTCTAATAGCGCGTGTATTTGCACGTGTATTTGCGTGTGTATTGATGTGTCTATTAGGGCGTCTACACTGAGAATCTAACATTGCGTCTAACAACACGTCTATGTACGCGTGTATTAGCGCGTCTATTGACGCATGTATTAGGGCATCTATTAGTGCGTCTACACTGAGAATTAGACGCGTATTTAGACGCAAAATAGAGAGTACAAAAAGTGAGATTTTGGTGTAGGCTGGTAAATGTACATCACTGCTTTTCAAAAATTGCCCATGATTGCCAAAGCACATAATTTTAACAAAAACATCAATGCTTTTTTGCAAACCCACATATACAAAAAATAAGTGAGGTGAGGAGAATGAGACAATATGTAAAATAGTTTAGCCAATATCAATGATGGGCTATGGTTCAATCTCGTCCTCAATGAGATCAACCCTTGCCAAACTATCTACTTCAAAATCCAACCAACTGTTTAGATCTACAAATACATTCAACCCACTACTACTTGTGCTACTCATGTGCTCATCGAAATCAGCATCACCAATGGTAGGCTCGTCCTCACGGGGGTAATGGCCTCAATATCTGTATCTCCTATCTCATGATCATCCTCCTCTCTCGTATCACGGTCATCATCACCTCCATGGCCATGATCATCCTCCATACGCTCCATATTCGTAAATGTACTATACATCACTTTGGAACGTGGCATAATAGGTATGACATGCCACCATCTGTTATTATCCACCATTGGTTGATAGACAACCTAATTCAAACACAAAAACAATCATGTTATTTTCCTTGCATCGAAGGTATCAAATATTTAAAAGTGAGTACTTTTATATGTGTGTATAGTACCTGTTCACATTGTTGCGGTAGTACTAGTGTGTCCTTCTTACTTTGCCAAAAATTTGTGGAGTCAATAGTTACAAAGCCACTTGCATGGCGTTTGATTGTTGCATTAGGGCCTCTTTCCACCGCGTCCTTAAACCACTTTACATCCAAAACATACACAAAGAAGCGTCGAAAGTCAAGCTTAATAATATCTGGATTATGCCACAATAATCATCCATGGCTCCATTGGCTCCCTCAAAGCTAGCAATGACGCCGCAATCTTGTGTGTTTCTCTTATCATCAATCCGTTGTGTTCGAAAATGCTTGCCCTGACACCATATAGCATTGAACATAGTGCACTACACCAAGACAAAATCAATTAAATAAGCAATCTAAATTATTGAAAGCTCCTAACTTATGCATAACATTCTATATACCGACCTTGCTCATGCATCCCCTAGCATACTCCCATTCTTCCATTGTGATATGCATCCCCTCGTCTTTCTCTGCTTTCTCCATTTCGTCAAGTAGCCAATCCGCATGAATATCCTTTGGAAGTGCTCTTAGATACTGAGGGTATGGCACACGAGATCCGTGGTGTGTACGAAAGAGGGCCCTTTCTTCTTGTCTTCTTGCCTTCGCATCCTCGTATCTTGTCACCCATCTTTTCATCACATCACTATTAAGCACGCAATAGAGGTTGATATTATTAAGCAACTCTGTGTCTATTACTTTGTTGCATCCTTTCCCTTGAGGCACAATAGAGGTCATCCTTAGGTTTTCATCATCTCTCCATAGTCGTGGGAGAGCTATCCACATCAACAAGAAACTCAGAAATATATACAAGTGACTCTTGTATCAACCAACCCTCGGCCATGCTACCTTCGGGTCTTGCATTTTGTCTCACGAAACCCTTCAAGGTCTTCATGAAGCGCTCGAGGAAGAACAACCATCGTGCATGTATAGTACCGCATATAGCAATCTCATCCACTAAATGCACTATGAGATGTAGTTGGCTTGTGAGAATAGAACGTGGAAATGTCTCCTCCACTAAACAAACCACCTCCACTGACATAACTCGAGCATTCTCAAGCGTGGTGGGATCTATTTCCTTTGAGCTCACATACCTGGAAATGAAAAAGTACACCATATTAGCAATATGAACACCTTGCATGGAGCATTGATACGCATCACATTTTGTATCATGTAAAGTACCTCACAAGCTCGCCCATCTTGTAAATACAATCTTTCACGTCTTCGATGCACTACGAGAAATGCTAGTAGGTAGTATGAACTAAACACATGAGGAATGGTTGATTAGTTGCTTCTAATTCACTCACAAGTTTGAAAGGAAAAAGATATTATGCACATAAAATACTTACTTGGAGCATCTTGTGCCAATCATGAGATTTCAAGCCATATAATTGCTCCACACCTCTTTTCTTGCTCTTTGTAAAGGCCCCCTTCAAACACCTCATGCATCCAGTGGGAGTACGAATTGTAGTAATAGCACGCTTCACCACGACCATCTCTAGCTTTGATAACCTCCACGGTGCATGAGGTAAAAAAACACGCCCATTTGGTCTCTCTTGTGGCCAAGCTTCACGCATCCTCCCTTTGGTACGTAGATCCTCCCTTATGCCTACGGAATCTTGTGTCCCATTCAAATGTTCCCAAATGGTAGATGCCACATTCTTGAAGATATGCATGGGATCAAGCAGGTGATTGATCTTGAGGTGGGACCAATATGGTAAACGATAAAAGATGGAGTATCTAAACAAAAGCTGGTGTTAGTGGCGGGCAATCTTTATTTCTCGCCAATATAGCACACAATAGTTACAAACCCTTACCGGCTCTCATACCAAGTGGTGGAGGAGTCATGGAACCGTCCCAAATTCGCATCCAATCTCCCGCTGTGAGTGATTGTGGGAGGACTTCATTCCAAGAGGCAACATATCTAGGATGATCAGGTGGGAGAAATTGATGGTGATTCTCATAGATGACCTTATTCAATGCGTCTGCCCACGCCATGAGGCAACAAGCGAAGGACCACAAACAGGACATGCATGGTAACCCGATGTAGTGAGACCTGAACAATAGACGCAATTAAGAGTTGAAGGTGGGTTTAGGGTGTCACATCCTTTGCCTACTCATAATTAGAAGTGCAATGCTTACCTGAACACTCGCCATAGCCTGGGAAGTCATGCATCGTCCACATCAAGATTGCTTTGCAGTTGAAGTCTCGTGGAGGGAGGCCTGCTCACATCATGCACCTCGATACCTCTCCAAAGTAGGGTGGTTGCAAGATTAGGGTGCCCAGTTTTGTCCACTCAGGCACCCTGTAAACAGTAAAAAAACTGGCATTTGTTTACCTTTAGTGGCTAATCTCTCCTAGTAAATGAAGGAATTTTGTTTCAAGTTCTTTTGTTGGAACATCATATTCAAAGTTGGAAATATAGTTGCATAATTTGATTAAGCATTAGATAGTCAAAAGTCCCCATTTTCTTAGGTACAAAGTCAATGTATACACCCTGTCCCAAATTTGAACTGATTCCATAAAATGCTAATATCTTTTACATATAAACTCATTTGAGATTCCCACTTTGTACCTTAGATCTTCACATAATATGGAGCTTAACTTGATTTTTCAAGAAAATTTTAAGATATTTGTCTATTTTCTTTAAATATTTCAAGGTCTTTAAAGTGTTATAATATACGCCACTTTTTGTACCCACAATAGCTACCACTTAAAATCCTCAATCTTGTAGATCAAAAGAGTGGGTAGATACTGAGACATTAGTAGAATGTGGCGGTTAGTAAAAATTACAAATCCAATGGTTGGATTTTTAATGATCTCTTTTTCAAAATTCTTCTAGACTATCAGAAGGCCTGTAAATATTAATAATCTAATTAGTAAAATTACATTTTTGATGTGAATCATCTAAAACCTATAGGGACTGGTGTACTTGTAATGGTGCATCTATGGAAAAATAAATTGGATCACTCTAAGTATGGAAAGATCATCTGTTTATCATTTCATCATATTTTTGATTAATTTTGATTAATTAGACTAATTTATATTAATTTAAGTTATATTGGGTTAATTTAAGGACAAGCATATTTTCTATTATTTGCTTGATCTCATTTTAAGTACCTTGCACCCCAAAATTTGCTCTCCAAGCATTGTCCCAGTCCAGCATAAACTGGATAAAACTGGACACCCTAATCTTGCAACAACCCAGTATCTCTAGCTCGTCAATCAAAGGCTCCAAATAAACATCAGGATTTTTGACTTTATGTTTCCTTAGAACTAGAAGGGATAACATAACATGTCCTTTCTTAATTGCCATAGAGGGTGGAAGATAATAATTCACCAATATCACTGGCCATACACTGTAAGAGGTGCTTTTGAGACCAAATGGGTTCACACCATCCATACCCAATCCAAGTCTCAAGCTCCTAGGTTCTTCCTTGAAGCTTGGCCATGTGTCTTCAATATGCTTCCACGCAAGAGTGTCTGCGGGAGTTCTCCACTTGCCATCGGTTTATCGATGGGAGGAATGCCATGACATGAGCTCTGCAATGGATTTGCACTTGAACATATGTTGGATGCGAGGGATTATGGGAAAATGTCGCAGAATCTTACGAGGCACGTCCAAAGTTTTGAGATCTGGTCTATATCTTGCCTCTCCACAAGTAGGACACTCTCTTGCATCCTTATGTAGTCCACGAAATAAAACGCAATCATTAACGCATGCATGGATGCGCTTGTAATCTAATCCTCCAAGAGAGGTCACATGTTGCCTTGCCATATCTCTTGAGGTCAGTAATTTATTCTCCCTTGGAAGCATTTTACACAATAGCCTGCACGTGAAGACCATAAATGAGGAAAAGCATTTGAGTAATTGACCCACTAGCATAATTCACCATGTTTGCAAAATAGACTTTAAAGCTTACTTGAGTAATGCATTCAAACTTGCATTGCTCCATCCATAGATGGTTTGCAAGTTTAGTAACTCAAGGGAGGCACGTAGAACAGAGAATGTGCAACCCTCAAATAGTGGAGTCGATGCTGCGGTAAAAAGATCGTCCTGCTCCATGCTATCATCCCTCCCTTCAGATTGATGGACATATAAATCCCGCACCATATCATCAAACACCTTCTCCTCCACCGCTTCATGAGGTAATGGTGGAGGGCTACTATCACCATCATCACTCCATGCATCCGTAACGATCCTTGCTGAAGATCCCACCTCATATCGCTGACGCTTTGCCTCCTCCACGACGAGCATAGGGCAACATATGCGGGTGTGGCACTGCATCCTGTATCAAATTAAAACGGGATCATAACTCAAATATATGAACACCCATAGGTATCTCAACCAACCTTAACTCTTTAACACTTACCATGTTTATGGTCGCATCCCATTCTCCATACTTTGAGATGTGATTGAGTGTAATCCTGCGTGCACGATACATGTTTCCTCGACATCGATCACATATACATTTGATTTTTTGCTCCAACCACATTTCGCGAGACGGTGGATACGGAGAGATTCATCCTCACTGGAGCTACTTGTTGAAGATGAAGACATCCTACAAATAAACAACCCTAAAAAATTGCTCTTGTATCAAATATTTAATCTAAAAACTCCGTGTGACGCGTCTATTTGCGAGTCTAAAACCACGTCTGTTCTGTGTAACACACGTTTATACGCGCATTTACACGCGATTATAGACGCGATAGTAGACACGATAGTAGACATGACATTAGACGCTTCTGTAAACGCAATTTTCATTTTCAAACCTACTTTTAGCGCGCTTGCTTTTCTTCACATACTTTTAACGCGCTTGCTTTGCTATTAACAGATTCACAGCCTAGCATCCACACTTATCTTCAAGCACCCACACTTATCTCCATGCTTACACAGTCATCTCCAAGCACACAAGAGAAGAGGGTAAACAAGGAAGAGAAGAAAGAGAAGCAAAGGGTGAACAAGGAAGAGAAGAAAGAGAAACAACTTTGAAGAAGGACAAGAAGCTTCCATACCTCTATCCAAGGTAAGTCTCTTTAGGGTTGATCTTCTTTTTTGATCTTCTTTGAAAGTTGCTCTCGTTTGATTCGTCCTTTGCTCTCTTTGAAAAAACGACTGTTTTTGTACAACAACTGTGTACGTCGAACGGAACGCATGTCCTTTTCATCTTTTTGAATAGTATGTCTGTCACAACGCGACTATAGACGCATCTGAGAAAGCGTCTAAAAGCGTGTCTATAGACGCGTCTACTCTGTGTTGGAAACAGGTAGCTGCGTCTATAGACGCGCTGTTAAACGCGTAGATAGACGCTATTTTTTTTTTGCTTCTTTTTTTTTCCCTCCTCTCTTTTTCTCTTTTTTTCTCCTCTCTTTTCCTCTCCTTTCTCCTTGCAACCGGAATCTTATTATAGGATAGATTGTGGAAGAGTAGAGAATTCACAAAATTGATTCAACCATAAAAACCAATGCTTTGTAAGCTTCAACTAAATCAAATTAATTGAAATTCAAACACTTAACAAAATTAAAATACTTAGCTCAATAGACCATGCTGGGTGCAATCTTCCCCCCCTTGTGCGTGGCCTTCCCCACACAAGGGTATTTAATTAGCTTTTCAAAAATAGGCCATAGCCCCCAAAATATACAAAATGTGCTTTTAGAGAGCACGGCACTCTTCTTTTACAAAAATAGAGTGTCTAATCTTAAGACTAGGGTAAAGCCATAGGCTTTAATAAATTCCACATTATAAATGTATTTTTCCTAAAGTTCAAAATGGAAAAATCATTTGCTAAGGTTGCAAGAGCTACTATGCTTGCCAAAAATTAAATATGATGAACCAAGACATTTCTTCCAAAGTAAACTCTTCATTTTCCATAGTCTTCATCACCTGAAAATATAAGCCCAATTAATATTTAAATTAATCCCACAAATATTAAACAGGCACAAATCATAACCAACTCATGACTACCAGGCGTAAGTACCCCAGGAATCACCCTGCCATATGAACCTAACTGAAATAATCATAGATGGCCCCAAACATACGTCACTATACCGCACGTATTAATATTTATAGTGGTGTCACCCACGATAATAACCTAGCTGGCATGACGCAAGAGTAACCCAGGCGTCCCCAAATTACTTAAGAGAGGATAAATAATCTTTACGCTTCCTATTTGCTTGAGATGTATACTTCTCTTGAGCTCTTGCAATACAATCACGCACTTGAGATAAAATGCGATCAAAGTCTCTAACATATTGGTTGGCAGCTTCAATCTTATGGGAGAGTCTAGTAGCCGGAATAGGCAAAGCTCTACCATAGATAATCTCAAATGGTGCTCGACCAGTAGTAGCAGAATAAGGAGTATTATTATAAGCAAATTGGAGTAGGTGTATGTACTTATCCCATGCACTAGGTTGCTGGGAAACATAGGCTCTAAGCATATCTAGGATAGTGCTATTTGTGACTTCGGTCTGTCCATTCGATTCCGGATGGAAAGCCGTGGAAAAATCTAACTTAGTGCCTAAGTTTGAGAAAAGAGCAACCCAAAAGTGACTACAAAATTTAGAATCTCTATCAGAAACTATCACTTTGGGTAGTCCATGATGAACAAATATTTGCTTGACAAATATGTTCGCGGCTTGCTGAGAAGTTAGTGTCTTTTTACATGGAATGAAATAGGCTTGCTTACTAAACCTGTCCACTATTGTCCAAATCATGTCATGATGACTCGAAGTAGTAGCAAAACCAGTAATGAAGTCCATAGACACTTGTTCCCATGGTCTATCAGGAATGGGTAGAGGCATAAGCAATCCTAAAGCTTTACCTTTGTAGCTTTTAATTGCTTGGAAAATGTTACATTCAGCTACAAATTTAACTACATCATTCTTCAAATGAGGCCAAAAGAATTCTCGAGAAACTACTTGAAGTGTTGCGGAAACTCCTCTATGTCCCACAAATGGTGGTTGGTGCATCTCTTCCAAGACAAGTTGTCTATAAGGTTTAGTAACACACAATCTTTTCTCAAAGAAAAGATAGCCATCATTATGAGAATAACTTCCTTGAGGTGTCCAATTGTTTTCACGCAATTTGATCCATATTTCAGAAAAATCTGGATCAACTTCATAAGTTCCTTTCATAAGTACAAATGGTTCACTTTCAATAATGGAAATGTTGATAATATTTGGTCTTCGACTCAAAGCATCGGCAACAACATTTTCTTTTCCAGGTTGGTATTCAATCATAGGTTGGAAACTTTGAATGAAAGATGCCCATTTGATGTGCCTATCTGAAATAAGGGGTTGCGAAAGCAAATGCCTAATGCTTTGTTGATCCGTCTTGATAAGAAATTCAGAACCCATTAAGTAATGCTTCCAGATTTTCAAAGCATGCACTACTGCTGCTAATTCCTTGTCATATGTGCTATAATTTTGCTCTGCAGGCTTAAGCTTTCTACTCTGATAAGCAATAGGATGGTTGTCTTGCATAAGAACAGCTCCAAATCCTTTGCCACTAGCATCAGTTCACTACTATAAAGAATGGTCTTTGAAAATCAGATAGTGTTAGAACTGGTGCTTGTGTTAAAACATCCTTCAGTGTTGCAAAAGATTTATCTTGCTTTTCAGTTTAATTAAAATTTGTAGCTTTCTTAAGGAGTTTAGTCAAAGGATGAGCAATATAAGCAAAATTCTTGACGAACTTCCTATAATAACTACATAGGTCAAGAAAAGATCTAAGGTCATGTATGTTCCTAGGCTTAGGCCAAGAAGCTATACACTCAATTTTCTTAGGATCTACACGAATCCCTTCAGCCGATACTATATGACCTAAGTATTCAATCTCTTTTTGAAAGAAAGAACTCTTTTCAGGATTGACATACAATTCATTTTCTCTCAAAAGGTTGAACACTTGTTCCAAGTGTTGTTCATGCTCTTGTCGATCCTTGCTGAAAACAAGAATGTCATCAAAGAACACTATAACAAAACTTTGAAACTTAAGGAATATACGATTCATCATATGGCTGAAAGTAGCTAGAGTCAAACCAAATGGCATAACCAAAAACTCATAATGACCAGTTTGTGTTCTAAAAGCTGTCTTGAAAATGTCAGATTTAGTCATGTGAACTTGATGATACCAAGACTTTAGGTCAATCTTGCTAAAGACCTTTGATCCTCTAAGCTTGTCAAGAAGATCATCTACCCTAGGAATAGGATATCTGTTTTTGACAGTAATCTTATTCAATGCACGGTAGTCTACACACATTCGGAAAGTTCCGTTCTTCTTCTTAACAAGAAGGATTGGAGCTCCAAAAGGTGAACTACTAGGTCGAATAAGGCCTCTCTCTAGCAAGTCTTCGATTTGGTTTTGGATTTCTTTTTGCTCTAAATTGTTGACTCTATAGGGATCTTTACAAGGCGGAGAATTTCCAGGCAATAATTCAATACTATGATCCTCAGGCCTATACTTAGGTAATCCTGGAGGTAGATCTTCCATAAAACAGTCACTAAATTTGGAGATAAAAAGATCAAACTTTGGACTTTTGGATGTGTCAAACGCAGCATCAAGCTGCTTAACCCATACCATATAAGTCTTCTCTCTTTTTCTTAGAGCTCTCTTTACTTGAGTGTGACTCAACAAAGGACTCATTTAGAGCTCTCTTTACTTAGAGCTCTCTTTACTTGAGTGTGACTCAACAAAGGACTCATTTAGAGCTCTCTTTACTTAGAGCTCTCTTTACTTGAGTGTGACTCAACAAAGGACTCATTTCTCCTTTGACTAGACATTGGAGGAAAATATTTTCATTGTCCTTCCTTAGATAAATGCTATGAGTGTCATAGTCTATAATAGGGTTGTACATGTGTCTCCAAGGCATACCCAAAATTATATCTACCCCTTGTAAAGATGCAACTAAGAAATCCCTCTTTTCTGTTAAAGGCTTGATGCATAAATCCGAACCTTTCACCTCTTGCATGCAATTATACTTTGTTCCAGTAAATGCTGCTTTGACTTTATAGTGCGTAGGTGAAGAATGAAGATTTAATGCTGTAAGTGCCTTTTCATAAATGAAATCATGTGTACTACCATCATCATGCAAAATAACTTCTTCATATCCATTTATTGTTCCTTTTATTTTAAGCAAAGAATGAACATGAGGTTTACCTTCTTGTTCTGAGTAGTCTGGATCGGAATTACCCTCTTGCTTGAATGATTCTTCTTCATGGTCATCTTCTTCAATCATATTGACTCGAGCGGCTGCTGCTCTGCTGGTGTCAAACTCTTGGTACGCTCCGGACAATTCGGGGCTATGTGTCCTTCTTTGTGGCACTTGAAACATTTGATAAGAGGTGCCTTCGATTTTCCACCATTGACTTTCTTATTGGTACTCATGTTGCCCTTAACCTCGTCCTTGCCTTTGTCATAACCTGGTTTATACATCTTCTTTGGAGCATAAAAAGATTTAGTAAATGGTTTAGAAGAAGTACCCTCATGTGCTTTAATCTCTTTAGGAAAACCATTTTTGCATTCGGAATTAGTTGCCAAACATATTGCAGTAGATAGTGAATGAGGTCGAAACATATTCACATCGGCCCTAATGGTAGATCTAAGGCCCGAAATGAATTTCCTCTTTTGGTCCTTCTCGCTGACTCTCTCTACAACCTGCACTTGTAATAAAGTATTCCAGAACTTTTCTACATACTGTGACATAGTTTCCTTTTCAATTTGATGCAAAGTGTCCCATTGGTGCCTAACTTTAGACTTGAATTGTGAGGGTAAAAAGTGCTTTTTAACCAGCCGTTGAAATCTTTTCCAGGAATCTGGCTTGTCACGACCTTGCTTTATTACACTCCACCATAAAGCTACGTTGTCTACCAAATGATTGACTGCACATTTAATTTTATCACTCTCTGAAAAATTTTCTCCTGAAAAATAGTCATCTAGTTGACTAAGCCAAGCTAGAATGACCCTAGTATCCTTCTTTCCGTCATAATTTTGAAATGTGAAAGCTTTCCGACTAATCTTGGATTCTTTTTGGACCTTTGTGCTTGCAATGTAGCATTTACAGCCCTTTGGATAGTGTCATCTTCGTCATCAAAAGATAGTGAAGAGGCACGCTTGCATCTACGACTCGTGAGCTGTCTCTCCAATTCAATACACTTCTCTCTCTCTTCTACAATTTGATGTTGTAAAGAAAGGAGTTGCTCTTGAATTGATGGCGAGATCTCGGGGGGTCCACCTTAAAAAATCACGTGTATCACATGCGTTCAAAGGCATATTTTAAAACCCCTCTGTAACCTCTTTTTCCCTATTTTATGCATACCTCCTGTTACTTTTGTGGTATATTATTATAACCCTCTTGTTTTTTTAAAATTTTAAGCTTATACATTTTTCTCCTCCATCCTGTAGATTTAAGATCTTCAAAACGTAAAGATTGGTATTATGGACTACGTCATAGGAAAAATTGATAAGACTTTGGTATCTTGCATAGGTCATTGCATTTCAAAGAATGCCCTCATGTTACGTGCATTCCAAAAAGTTTAGAGTTTGCTTATCTTGACCCTCTCATGCAGCGTACGGCTGCATGTTGGGTACGGCTGCGTATCCAACATTAGTGCATTCCAAGAGATATCTCCCTAAGAAGAGATATCATGCCTTTGAAAGAGTACCACACTTGGCATACATGTCCATGAGCAATGGGTTTATGTCCCCTTGTTTGCAGCTCCAATAGCCACACAGGCATTTCAGATGCAGATATACACATCATCACAGAAAGATGCGTTCAAAGCAGTTCCGTTCTTGCTTAACTTGACCATATCTCCAAAGTGCACTCCAGGAGACAACATCCCGAGAACGGAGCTTATCGAGTACACGTCACCGAAGATGGCTGGTCATCCCAAATATCTAGAGCTAGCAGGACTCTGCTCCATTGCTGTTGACTTTCCTAAAATGAGAGTCGCTGCTGATTTACCAATGTATCTCAGACCATCTAAGTATCTGTTACATCCTAAGAATGGAGCTTATCAAGCATGTCTCGTGCCTTTGAAAGAGCACCACAACTGGCATACATGTCACCGAAGTTGGCTCGTCATCCCAAGTGTCTAGAACTAGCAAGACTCTGCTCCAATGTGCATGTCCTCTTTGCTGACATGTCACCGAAGATGGCTTGTCATTCCAATCTGCATGTCGTCTTTGCTGACATGTCACCAAAGATGAGTATCATCCCAAGTGTCTAGAGCTTGCAAGATTTTGCTCCATTGCTGTTGACTTTCCTAAAACGGGAGTCGCTGCTGATTTACCGACGTATCTCAGACCATCTAAGTATCCAGATTTTATGGAAAAAACTGATACATCCTGAGAATGGAGCTTGTCAAGCATGTCTTGTGCCTTTGAAAGAGCACCACAGCTAGCATACTTGTGACCGAAGATGGCTAGTCATCCCAAGTGTCTAGAGCTAGCAAGACTCTGCTCCAATGTGCATGTCGTCTTTGCTGACATGTCACCAAAGATGGCTCGGCATAGGCAATCGACACCCAAGCCCCAACATAGAAAACACAACATTGTCCTCACACAAAGTTTTAGATAAAACTAGAAATTCATGCACATGCCAAAAAGCAATTAAGCAGCAAAGATTACGACAGAGGTGGTATGCATGCAAAAACTTGTAGGTTATCCATGACAAGAGACCGACAAAAGATGACATTTTTGAATTTTTGAAAATAGAGCTCATTACAATAATTATGATTACATCTTGCATAATGTCTCTGATCAAGACCATTCTTTTGAGGAAAAGACAATGGCTCGAAATTACATGTTCTTCAGAAGATCTTGCTAGCGTTTGTCCTCCTGCATACTACACTTGCATATGGCGAGTTCGTACATAGTCTCCGTATACAGGCGGATGTAGCATTGGTCTTCCTGCATACTACACTTGCATATAGCGAGTTCATACGTAGTCTTTGCATAAGTTGTAGCCACCAAGTCTTGGAATCTCGACCAAAAAAACTTCAACCTTGCAAAAATTCAGCCCATGTCATTCAACTCCCAGCCTCTCTACAAGATCGAGGATGTGTTGCCTGCAAGTAGATCATAACCAAAAGACTTGTAGGTTATCCATGACAAGAGAGACAAAAGAAGACATTTTTGAATTTTTGAAAATTGAGTTGATTACAATAATTATGATTACATCTTGCATAATGTTTTTGATCAAAACCATTCTTCCAGGAAGAGACAATGGCTGGAAATTACTTGTCATCCGGATACTCTTGCTAGCATTTGTCTTCCTGCATACTACATTCGCATATAGCGAGTTCGTACATAGTCTTCGTATATAGGTGGATGTAGTATGGGTGCAAAAAGCATGAGCATGCATAAGTCGTAGCCACAAAGGCTTGGAATCTGGTCCAAAAAAACTGCAGCCTTGCAAAAATTCAGCCCATGTCACTCAACTCCCTGCCTCTCTCCAAGGTGGAGGATGTGTTGCCTGTAAGTAGATGACAACAAAACAAATGAGGCCACAAGTGTTATAACATGACAAATAAACAACCAAATAGTTCCCGAGATAGTTCCACACTTACATGAAGTATATGAACAACTAATCAGCAGACTTCACAAAATCGTTAAAAAGCCGGTAGTCATTTTGATCTAGTACATATCTATCACTAGCTTCATTGTATGTTAAATGTGCCAATGCGATAACCGACTCAATACCAATCATGTTTAAGTCTGTCACATTATAAGAGTATGTCTGGCGCCCTTTCACCTTTTGATACCAACCGAGTTGAACCTCCACCCCTTGTGGGTGATCTACCAAGTCAAAACCCCGCTTGTAATCTACATATTTGCCACCCACCTTCTTTCGCATCTTCTGGACTCTTCCAAGGTACCAAGTGCTATGAAGAGTTTGCATCTTCTTCAACGTTGTGTCTTTTCCAATTCTCTTTGAAATTGTGCCTCCTTCTTCATGTGTTTCATCATGGAAGTAAACCGCACAATCTGACCCTATTCCAAAGAAATTCCCATTACTTCTTAATGTTGACTTTGTTTCGTTGTTGAAATACACTCCTTGTCTTACCCTAGTCAACCTATCCTTTGACAGTGTTGAGTTTCCATTGAGTTGACTCACCAATGTAGACTTGAAGATGAATTTCTTATCAACCTCCACCACGGGTGAGATAGTCTTCTTCCCGGCCTCACTACTTGCCTCGTCTAGTATCCCATCCACCTCATGTCGAATCTCACTCAAAGCGATAATCTCGTCATCTCCATCGCTGCCCTCACCAATGGGCCCGTCTTCGCCGCAAGGCTCCACAAAGTCATCATGTTCATCTGCCGCACCCATCTCAGCATCTATCCTTGACCACATTGATTTTGTATCTATCCAAGGCTCTGTCCACCATTTAAGGCCTTCAATTGTGCTAGGTTTGAGGCCCAATGACTCACAAAGATCTTGTGCCTGCTTTAATCCCTCTTTTAATGCATCTATTACCTTTTCATCAGAGGAGACACTCTCATAGTTCCCAAGATCTATTTCCAAAACGCCTTCACGCTTGTTCAACTCCTTCCATATGTGTTCCTGTTTCTTATGTGCCCTTGAAAAAGTCACCCCATTTGAGTTACATTCATGCACAGCAATCTTGTTTAGACTTCCAACACAATGCAAAATATCTCCAAAATCAAATGCTCTTTCTTGCCCAACCATACCTCCGATCTTGCTGAAATAGATCTCTGCTGCATCAGATCCTGTGAGATGTAAAGGGCACTTGAGACTTGGGTAAAATTCTCGGAACATATTTATAAGTAGAACCACAAAATGACAAGAAAGCTGGATATCTGTGTACGCCTCTTTGCTGATGAAGTTTTTCTTGAGAGTGTATGTAGGATGGTGATGAATCCATAATCTCCACAACTTGAAGAAGAAGACCACTTTAGTAGCAAGCACCACACGCTCTCCCAAGTCTAAATGTGGAGATAAAAAAATGTCTATGTAATCAGCAACAACCTGCAAATATGTCCCAGTCCCGTGCATGCTCCTCTCTTTCTTTTGCATTTCCCTCATACATTTTTGTACTTGTCTAGGGACAATCATTTGGGCCGCTCTCCAGTTCTGACGATCATTTCGTTGTATATCCCCTTCTCGTAACTTGTGTTGATCAACAGAGAAGGTATTATACACCATAGCAACATGATTGAGCGTAATCCATACTTGCCCAATTGCTAGTTGCCGAGTAGGACTATCAAGAGGGCTCACAAGCTTCTTTCCACAATGCACAAAATCTTGATCATGCAACCCATACACCTCGCCTCCTACCATTCTCCCTTTGAGCTTCCATCCACCCCATTTGATGTCAAATTGTCTATCACTCTTTTTTAGGTAGTCTTCAAGCATAAGCTTGCGACGTCTACTATCACCATCTGAAGCATGTCCAATTATTGGCCCTAGGCTGTCCTTCCACTTTGCATTCCACATTTGCTCCACAAGAGTCCATTGAGTTATGATGAAATCACTATCAAAGCGGTTACAAGTGCAATGCACAACTATAGCCAACCGCGGAAGACTCTCTTGAAGAGGGTTGACAATGAGGAGTCTTGCATAGTGCCCCACCACGTGGTTTTGGAAGGCATCCACTATGGTATCATATCCTTGAGCTCCATCGCCAACGATGATAGCATCATTTGAGGAGCATTCATGATCCTCTCCCTTTCTTCCACAAAACCCAATCAAAGTGTCATCATTTGCGTTCTACCTACATAACCATGAAGCTCCATTTTAACGTCTTTTTCAGATTTGACACTAAAACAAAGAGAGAGAAAATCAACCCAGCTTTTACCTGATGCGGCGCTTGATGGTCGTTTCATCTTCAGCAATAATGAATGGCACCCGTGATGCTATTCCATGTTTGAACTTCGCATCTTTGTATATTTTACCGATCGCATCAACAATATACTCATGCTCCCCCAATTGAAATTGAGTTGCCTTTCTTCCGTGCCTCCTTGTGGTTGACATGGATGGCCCTCCAATGTTTACACTCAGGAAATCATGTAAGCACGGCCCGCCCCATAGCTTTGCAACCTCAAAAATGGTCTTTGTGGATTCTGTAAATCTTTGCCCCTTTTTGGATCTTAATGCATTATTTGCAATGTCTTGAAGAAAATCCCATATAGCTGGCTTGCCTCCAAACTTTCCTTGCTTGTGAGCCTCAATAATGTTATTGCAAAAACGCCGCACATCCCTCCTATTAATAGCTTCATAGTTTGCTTCTTTTAAGGACCTGATTCTCACTGAAAGCACCACAATCTTTGCCTTCAACCACCATACCTTTCTCCCTACCTCTCGCATGTTTTTCTTTGTCTCAACTGCGACACTTTTTAGCTCCTCACCGGAAAGGAAATCCAATCGCCTTCCTTGACCTGTTTGTCTCTCTCCCCTCTTCTCAATTGCAATACTCTCTCGATACACCCTCATGCGAAAATCATTGTAAGTTGGAATTTTCTTGCAATACTCGCATGTGAAACTTTCAAAGGGCATTCCAATTCTCACGATACGAAGACAACACACATGCCTAAAGCACCCATCTATCGTGTATTCTTTTTTTCCATCATACAAAGTAGCTTTTGTATGCGGCTCACAAAACCACTCTTTTCCCATCTTTAGGTCTTGTAGAAGAGGTTTTATATAAACCGAACTACCATTAACATCAAGTGTACATTGCCATAAGCCCCAGCACAACAGATTTAGACTTGATGAAGGCAAGCTTGAATCACCTGTGGGGACGGAAGCCTCCGTACGCATGGTTGATGTGAGGAATGCACCCAAAGTTTGTTGACGTGGATCCTTTTCAAAATGCTTTTTAGGCCGCCCACTAGCTCCTGTCAAGAGGGGAGATGCTTGATTTGGTGTGGTCTTGCTCCATGCATTGATGTGAGATTTTGCGTTGATATGTTCTGTTAGGATGGTATGCAAATCTGAACCTCGAGGGCATAGGTGCAACCACTTTCCATCATACTTACACACCACTCTGACAACATTTTTATCTTTGTAATCATGCAAGGTTGCTTCAATCAGCTGAAAATCAGCCCCTACACGAGGACAAAAAGAGTGTAAAAAATTAGCTGAAATTAAATCTGATATGCATAGGCAAAAGCCCTTAAAATAAGAACCAAAACAAGGGGCTGAAAATTCTGTCTTGCATGAATCTGTCATAAAAGGAGAGAATGGTTTAATTGTAAAGCACGAAGCAAGAAGTTGATGCTTACGTTCATGAGTGCTATTGAACTTAGTCATCTCCTCGATAGCCGCCAAGATCGTCACTGCATGATCATAATCATCCTCGTTGCCTTTTGTACTACTTCCACGAGTACCATGAGTAGGAAATGCATCAAACTTCAACCCTCGGTTGGATAGGTATCGTTTTTGATGTGCTTGACCATCTAGAATGTGAAATCTCATGAAGTTTGACAAGCATGAGTATGCTGATTGCTTGCCACCAATCACTCCCGATCCATAAGCACTTCCACATTCGTTGCACCACACTCGAATCAAAGGATGGTCATTGACATCTTCCGTGATAAGTTGAAACTTATCATCTCTTGGTGGCTTTCTCTCACTCAACTTCTTGCGAGTCTTCTCACATTGGAGCTCCCAAAGGTCGAGAGCTACTTTTGATACGAAAACACTCTTGAGCATGTTGACTTTCCCACCTTCAAGATTATATATCCTTTTATCACCCTCTTCCCTCGTTTCATCACCCTCTCCCCTTGCATCCATATCACTAGCTTCTATTGCAACATTCGAGCTTCTACAAACACGCTTCGAGGGCCCACCACCATCGACCGCAGCTGATATCCTTTTTATGCCAACACTTTTATTGTTCTCAACTTGCCAACGCTCTTCTTGTAATGCATTCAATATGCAAACTTCATCATCTTCTTCATCTTCAAGAACAAACTCGAATGCTTCACTTATAATGCCATCTTGCATGATCTCTTTGCGTATAGCACTATAAAAGCAATCTCCCATCACTCTAACATAACCCAACAGCTTCTTCTCACTACTCCCATGATCGAGCACCTTGATACGAGCCTTAGATGCCATCAATGATCAACTCTCTATGAGCTCTCTATTCAAAATAAGCATACAAGAAAAAATATTACACGAATGTACATAACAAAACATGCATACAAATAGAAAAGTAAATGTGCAGAAGTAAATTATTCAATCAAAGGCTCAATAATATGGATGCTTAAGCAATGTGAAAATTCTTTTCTCTTAATCATATCAAAGAAACCATAAACATCATAAAGAACTCCAAAGCACACTCACCTTCTTAGCGACTAGTCGTGAAACTTGAAATAAGAAAGTTATCTCAGCTTGTAGTTCCAAAGCTTGTAAATAAAAAGCATTAATCAGCCTGCGCAATAAGAGAATCAAGCTACGAGAATAAATATCAATACATACATAAATTAATGAGCTTATGTACTTGGTAAATCAATGAGAAATGCAAAGTAAAAGAAAGGACAAAGAAGAGGCTGCATAGTCATTGATTTAGTGACTTGCCAACATAGATGGGATCCCGTTGGAAACTTTTTTTACCTGTAGAGAAATGAAAGTAATCACTAATTGATCAACAAACATGCACACTGTATCTCTCATCTTTCATACCACTCACACAAATGCCTCCCTATCTTTGCCCCTCTCTCTCTCTCACATCAAAACACTAAAACTTGGTGTCTTCTTTTCGAATACGGCCTCTCTGTCACACACACCCTCTCTCTTATACACACACACAAACTCATGCATATGTACGTGGTGCACATGCACAATTTTGTCTCTCTCACATACACATACACACACGCACATACACACAAACATAAACACTTGTACATAGCTCGTATGCTCATATACACACACACACACATATACACACAAACATAAACACTTGTACATAGCTCGTATGCTCACTGCACAACTCTCTCTCTCTCTCTCTCTCTCTCTCTCTCTCTCTCTCTCTCTCTCTCTCTTCAACCAATTTTAAGAGCAAAGCATGTCTAGCTCAATAGGACTCAGAGACAACCAATAAGGGATAGAGACAACATAAGTACTTCTTATATTCTACACAGATGAGGCTTGCAAATGTAGCAAGAAGGAAGCTTGAACACTCTATTTATGGATGGCACTCGTGTCAAGACTCGCCCAACTTCGTGGATGAATCTCATAGGAATGGAATGGAGATAGAGACAACATAAGTACTCTTACATTCTACACAGATGCTCCACAGATGAGACTCGCAAATGTAGCAAGAAGGAAGCATGAAGACTCTATCTACGCATGGGCTCGTATCAAGACTTGCACAGCTTCACGGATGAATCTTAGAGCAGTGGAAATTTGGAACATGGAGAAAGAAAAATCATGGCACATGGCCAGTAAGATCACTCATTTATGTACACATTAGTCAGTATGCGGTAACACAATCAAAATACTAATAAAAAAACTTGATTCATCTATAGGTTTGACAAAACACTTGATTAACAAAATCTTAGCAACAAATGCTATAAGTCTCTCCCACAATAACAAGGATAGAAGCCCAAAGACTACTGGATAAACACACAGATGGAAAGTCAACATTTTATATGCAAAACCTGCATTGTGGTACACTGGAAGCCAAATTCATAACACAATTCAAGACAATATCATTGACTTTTGGCTAAATAATCTCAGTGGCACACCAACGACATACTACTACAAAGGGAAAAAAAATAGTGCGAAGTCCCAATTTTAGTGTAGTACAAAAGATCATTGAATTTTCTAAATAAACATGTTCTCATTGTCTGCATACATTTGATTAACACCATGTAATTATTCCTTAATCATTGTTATTGGTTCAATTCTTTCAATCACACAAACAAACAAAAAGCGTTCTTCTTCCTCACTTTTTCTTAGCTTCAATTATTTATTTCACTCTTTGAATACCACTTCATGATCAATGTTGCCTACCGGAATCTAGTTTTTTTAGATTTTCTTTCAAAACAAAAGGTTAGTACCATTGATTCTTGCAAGACATGTTAATCACATAGAGAATTGACCGCTAGGGTAAATGTGCAGGCATTGTCCACCCCTAAGTTTTGATAATGCAGGGGAATTTCTTATGGATTTCATGAGGTTTTCCAATATGTGAATGCATCACACAAATAAGAATACACTGGGGATGGATATATATATATATAAAAGGAGAAAACATATCAATTCGGGGGAAAACCTGAAGACCCAATACCAAAGGCATTGGTGGGCCAATACTATGCCACATGTGGATTGGCTGCACATTCCATGAGCGATTGCCACCTAAGTATTTTCATGCCTCTATATTGGGTCTTCCCATGTTGAGAAAAGGGGGGCTATGGACACTTTAAAGGCACATGCCTATTCACTTGTAGAAGAGCTTTGATGGAAATAATATTGATATGAGAGTTTTAGAAATTCTAAGCAACTCCCACCCTGTAGAAGTTTGAGAACCAAAAGATAAGGTCTCTGTGAATAACACCCTCTTGGCTCATTTGAAGACGTTGACTGCGAAAAAGTAGTAGAGCTAAACTACCCTTTAAGCTCCTACAGCACGTTCTTTCTGCTCACTGAAACACTAAATGGAGGCACCAGACTTCCTACAAACCTTGGAAGTCACTTTCTCTTACCAGCTCAAAGTAAAACACATCACCTAAGTCTAAACCTACTCAAATTCATGGGAGCAGCATAGGAAGACCCTGACTTATGTTTGGCTGTGTGTGTGTGTGAGAGAGAGAGAGAGAGAGAGAGAGAGAGAGAGAGAGAAATTAAAGCACTGTTGTGAGTGGGTATGAGGGGAGGAGAAAATAAAATAAAACAAAGGAGATGTATCTTACCCTGTGTGAGAACTTGCATTTGACAAAGAAGGAACCTTTTCCTAGCTTGCTTGTGACGCTTATGCCCTCCTTTGGGAGCTCCAATCATCTACATAGGAAATAGAAAAGAGCTGCAATCGTCTGCACAAGAGCGAGAGAGAGAGAGAGAGAGAGAGAGAGAGAGAGAGAGATGCGCGGGCTTTTTCTCCTAGCTTTGAAACAAAAAATTAAGGAGCGTGCTCGGAGCGTGACGATCTAAGGAGTGCGAAAAGGGAGGATTTGAACGCTCCACCTATAGCTAAATAAAAAGAAACGTTACCACTACAACAATAGCTAATTCTGAAATATTTTGAATAAAAACATCCCTTATTTTAGTTTCTCCCGGTGGAATAATAAGCCCCCTCCTTTCTTTTTAAAACTGTAGGTCAATTTGAAATTGGATCCCCTCCTGTTGAACGCACGTGCTACACCTACAGGTCTGTAAGGTGGACTCCCCGGGGGCGAGATAGGAAAATCTGCCATAGTGCTTGTGCAAGTGATGTAGATAAATAAATTTTTATTTTATTTGATGTAAATAAATAAAGCAAATGTAAGTACTTATCTTGTTTTTCTCCCACAATTTGATCTTGGTTGAAGCTGAACAAAGACGTTGTTCAATGACTAAATTGAATCCTCGTCGCTTCAAATAAATCCCGAGCGATTCCGCGTGATTTACGAGACTTGGGCTAGTCGAATTGTTGATGAAATAATTTTTTGCACTTTGAAACCTACTGAAATAGTCCTGTAAACCTTGCCCAATCTCTGTAATATTTTTTAAAATTTTTTAGAATTTTTCAAAAATGATTTTAGAATTTTCTGGCCTTTTCTAGATAATTTTTAAGTCTTTTTAAAACCTGTAAATCACTTTTCTGCACCCAAAAATTTCAAAATAGGAAACCTTTTTGAATTTCTCTTCAAATTTGAAAATAGGAGGAGTAAAAGTTCAAAAAGGTGATGTGACTTGCATGGGGCTTGGGAAAAGTATGATTGGATTAAGGATTGATTAGGCTTATGGAGGATTAAGCCTTTGTAAATTTTTTTAAAATCAAAACCAAACGTCGATTTGCGCCGGCAGGCTACCCGCGTTGTGTCTATTTCCTCATGAGTTTTGTGAATTTTTTTAATGTCTTTTCCACAGATAAACATGCTCCGTCCATTATAGATTTCCTAGTGCTTGAAGCTTTTTGATTTCTGAGAAATCATGTGAGGTTTGTGGCTATGGGGATTTCATCCATGCGGTCAGATTTTGATTTCTCTGAGTATTTAGAAAAACCACTTTTTGATAGAGAAGTATGGTTTTGTAGGGTGGTGAGTGGGTTTGTGAGTAGATCTAGTTTTGAATTTTTCGACCTTTGGGTAAAGACCTACAAAGCACCCTTCTGTCCAATGGATAAATTCCTGCACTTTCTTGATTTTTGAGGAGATGAAGCCCTGTCTTACCTTCTCCACAAATCTCCTAGTCCAAGCTCTGATACCACTGCAACCGGAATCTTATTCTAGGATAGATTATGGAAGAGTAGAAAATTCACAAAATTGATTCAACCATAAAAAAGATTGCACTCTATATTTTCCTCTCTTTTTCCTTCTCTCTTTTATCCTCTCTTTCCTTCTCTTTTCGTCTCTCTTTCTCTCTCTTATCTCCTCTCTTTTTCTCTCTTTTTTTCTCCTCTCTTTTTCTCTCCTCTCTTTTCCTCTATTCTCCTCTCTTTTTCTCTCCCATATCTCCCTCTTTTTTCTTCTATTCTTCTCTCTTTTTCTCTCTTTTATCCCCTCTTTTTCTCCTCTCTTTTCCTCTCCTTTCTCCACTCTTTTATCCCCGCTGTGCATGCCTTTTCTACTCTCTTTCCTTCTCTCTTTTTCTATCTTTTTCTCTTCTTTTTCTCTTCTCAGTTCATCAGTAATCTTCTTTTTTTTCTTTTTTCCAGTTCATCATGTGGCCAGGAAGCGCTTCAGGCTCACCTGATCCTCGGGAATCCATCTTTCGGGACTTATATAACCTTTTGGGACACCTTCCCAGTCCTGCGGAGTTATACGACTACATGACGGGTACTCTAAACACCCCCTAGGAGTTGGCAGTACAGACTCCAAACCACCCCAACCCCACACCTTTTGAGATTACCCCAGTGGAGTCAACACAGCCCAGCCGGCTACATAGCCGAGACCCTTCCCCCATGCCGACCTATGTCCCTTCCCCCATGCCGTCAGGAGGCCCTTCTGCTTCGCGCAGAGTCGTCGACGTACTCCCGTGCCGTCAAGACTTGGTTCTCCAGCAGCTACAGGTGGCCAGCGTAGTAGCTCGACATGACACAGTAGCAGGCGTAGTAGCAGGGAGAGCGGTGGGGGATGCATGGCACAGTGCTTTGGGAGGGGTGGTGGTGGGGACGATAATGATTCACATGATCAAGACGTGCCTCTGGGTGATGGTACGATCTACTATGACATCACTAAGACATGAGGCATCTTGATGGATGCACGGGGGAAGGACATCATGGCCTTCATGCGCTCTGTAATTGCTAACAATTACAGAGATTGCTTTATTCACTACAAAGATCAACCAAAGAGGTTAGCTGATGAGACCCTCGCTGCTGTTCGCTCTAGGTATCCTAACCCCCCCAATGTTTAGTTCACAGATAAATGGGCCAAGTCAAAGATTGTTTCGATACTTAGCAATAAAAGATCTTCGCTTAAGAGGCATGCGCTAGCGGAGCTTGCCAAGCTCCAGGGAGGTCAACCACCAAGGGGCCCGCCCCACACTGCTCACAAGCGTGAGTGGAAGAAAGCAATGAAGTCAGCGAAGGAGGAACCCAGTCTAAAGCACGTGGAGGCACAAAGGATCCAAATGGAGCGATATGGAAGCGTGCATTTTGGAGAAGGGGGCGTTGAATCATGGGAGGCCCAGTTTGTAAGTATCGATCTCAAATTATATTGTTTATGTAGTTTATTAGGAGGTTGTTTCTTTGTACTAACCCCTCCGCAAATTGTGTCATCTTGCAGCTTGATATCGTGGGCAGGTACCCTACTCCTGTCGAGATAGCCTACCACCGCCACCATCATAGAGGAGATACATGGAGGCACTTCTATAATGACGGGTTGATTACTGAGGAGCAGTATATCCGGGCTACTGGAGAGTCCCCCGAGGTATTTGAAAGTAATTAAATAATGTCAATATTATAAATAAAGATTTGATTTTTCATACATTGATATATGTTGTCCCTTGTTTACAGGACCCTGCACAAGAAGATGAGGGTGAAGACGAGGAAGAAGGAGGCAGAGAAGGGAGCACAGAAGGGAGCGAGGAGTAGTGCTAGCTACTCTTTTTTGTACTTAGCCACTGGCTTGGCTTCGTGCCTCTTGTATATACACTCCTCTTATTTTTGGTACTTGAAGCCACAGGACGTGGCTTAGCTTCGTGCTATATGTATATACAAGCACTTTTTGAGCTATCAATTAATGCCTTGTAACTAAACGTTTCGGAGTTGTAATGTTTTATTTCGAATTGTAATTACTGTCGGCTATAGACGTGCTTGCAAGAGTGCTAATTAAACTGCGATTGGCTGTAAGAATTGAATTACACAATGTGGACTACTATAGGGCTATCACAAAGAGATCTACTATTGAAAAGTTCATGTGCACGATGACGTACAAAAGCACTCAAAACTTGATCTTTCTTTGATACCATAGTTAAATAAAGCTATCTAAAAATGATGACAAAAAAGGGAGTATTTATTCTACTATTGTAGAATAAAGCTATCTAAAAAATATTACAAAAGGGGGGAGTCTCTATCATAAACAAAGAGTCTAGGAAAACCATGATGAGTGAAAGCAGTTTTAATAAACAAGTGGAGCAGTCAATGTTTTCTTACCTGGAACAAAATATGCTTGTTTGCTAAATCTATCTACTATGGTCTTGGAAAGCCCAAATACATAACACTCTAGCAAGACACTAACCAAGTGAAGAGTACTCACCTTTCGCGTGTCATGGGAAACTTAGTAGCTTACCTACCATCTCATGGAAGAGGAAACCGCACAAATGCAAGCTAGCACTTGAGAAGACCCACCTCACGCCGCAAAAGTTGTCTATGTAGAGCTTGGCACTCCATGATCAACTGAGGATAGTAACATTTTAACCCCGAGGCATGCTATGAAAATGGAAATTATGAAAATTATTGAAATGATATTTTTGTGATGTGTTTTATTTATCATGGATATTTTTTTTGATTATTTTTTGCATGGTTAATCACTTAACATGTAGTACTAGTCACACCATGTTGGGTAGATAGTCAGTGGATATAATATTTGGTGTGTGTTTTTGATAGAAAATTAGTGGCATGGCTAGTGCAAGTGGTTGGATGAGGGTTGCACACATGTGCACATTTTTGGCGACATTATATTTATGCGACATTATATTTTTGTATAAGCGATTTATGGCCATTATTATTTTGGATTTATGGCCATCATTATTTTGTAGCCAAATAGCAGCAAAGCACATTTGTTCATATGGTTCATTTACCCTAGCAAAGGTACATGGATCAATTTGTTCATATGGTTCATTTACCCTAGCACATTTGTTCATATGGTTCATTTACCCTAGCAAAGGTACATGGATCAATTTATTTTAAGTTATAGTAAGGTTCATGCATAAAAGCTTAAACTTTCCTATTTTTAAGAGCAAGGCCCAAAGTGGAGTGTAAAAATATTTTTGGCTCACAAATAATACAACAAGATATCTAAATAAACTTGCTTAAAAGCCTGAGTTTTCAAGCAAGTGGAGAAGATTTAATCCATTTTGGTGTTGTGCATATTCTTTCTCTTTGTGTATTCTAGCAAGTTGGATATATTTTTATGCTATAGTTTTGAACAAGAAATTAGAGAGAGAGAGAGGGAGAGAGAGAGAGAGAGAGAGAGAGAGAGAGAGAGCTTAGTGTCACTAAAATGAAGTCATTCTTGTGCTTTCTATCATTGAAGTAAAGTCATTCTTGTGATTTCTATCATTGAAGTGAAGTCATTCTCGAGCTTTGTGCAAAACTTTTGTCATACCTTATTATTAGCATTACTTCTATTATCTAATCTAATGAAATGTATAGGGAAGGGGGTCTTGTGATTATGGACTTGTAGTTTTGATGGAGGAATTAGATGAGTTCTTCAAGAATTTGAAGTACCATGTCCCTACAACCCCTACATTGCATATAGTTACTACGTTGCAAAAACTTTACAATGTGTGTAGACAACACTTCTCTTAAGCAATGCATCTCACTTGAGGGGTCAAAAATCATGTTTATTATAATTGATGCACAACTTTGACTTTTAAATGCAATACAAAAGTGTTCTACAAATGTAGTGGTTGATGATGCCTTAAGTTGAATAGGCTTTGTGAACATGATGTGTTTCTTCATGGAGATTCAATCTAGACACTTCCCTTGGGGGGTGTACTTTTAGGAAGACGTGCATACAATATGCATGCAAAGACTGTTAAAAAATACCCCTTTTGTGAATTTTTGACTTAATAAAATGATCCCTTTTTTATAAATTTACAATTTTTTTAAATGTCATTTAAACTCCCCTTATGTAAGTATATTTTCCTGTAATGTTTTTCCAAAATCTTTGTTTTAAAAACCCCTCCTAGTGATCAAAGGTAGTAGACTTACATATTTGAAATTGAACCCCCCATTCCATCCAAGGCCTCTTCTATAAAGATGACTCACCTTTCAAAGATATTTTTCAGCTCGGGTTGAAGGGGTGCCCCAATTGACTTATGGATGGGGAGGTGAGGGACCAATATTCCATTTGGTATGTATTTCTCTTCTAAAGAGTATAGGCTTGCATCCTACATGCTCACATCAAGATATAAGGAAGAAATTACTTTTTGAATGCCATGATTTATCCCTTATGCGAGACATCCTGCAAGAGTCCAAAGGAAGTTGGGCTTGGTCAAGATATATTTCTATTGGACAAAGATGTCAACATTTGTAGAGAAATATATGTGTGGTTTCAACAATTCCAAGTAAATAATGTCATGATAGACTTTGTTCTAGACATCTAGGTGTCCGAAGGAACTTGGAATTAGTCGAGTGAGATTTCTATTAGCAAAAGATGTGAACATTTGTAAAACAATGTGTGTGTGGTCTCCAACAATGCCGATAAATCTGTGGGTGGTTTCCCTTTTTGGATGCCATAATAGCCCATGTGCCAAACGTCTAGGTATCTAAAGGAAGTTGGATTTGGTCAAGAGAGATTTATATGGGCCAAATATGTAAACATTTGTAGAGCAACATGTTTGTTACCAAAAATGTTAAGTAAGGTTAACTTCTTAGACAAAGTGGCTTTGTTTATCCATCGGCCAAGATTCCTAGAAAGAAATGAAAAAGTAATTCCATGGGATTTATCACAGTGTGTATGGGACATCATAGTTGCTTTGGTGTAGGACCATGGTCATGGTTTTGGACTAGCCTCATGACTCAAGGGTGCTCCGTAGAATTAGCTATGGTTAGGACGTGAACTGCAAGCAACCAATCTATGTGTTTAGTTGATGTGTCAAGGGATGCTCGAGAGATCAACTGGTAGGCTTAGCTAGGCATGCCACAGACTTGTGCATGGGATGGGTATAAGATGATGGATTTTTGGAGAAAAACACATGTGGAGAGGTATTGGGACTCGGGAAATTTTCTTAGTCTCTTGTGTATGTATGATGGTGCACAAGTCTGCAAGAAAGGGCACCATGGTGCACATCTATGCACTTTAGTGCACATTTGTTTTGAGTTTTGAGGTGTAGGGCTCGAGGAGGCGTTCAGACAGATGCGGCGTTGTTGCCTCATGACGAGTGATGGCTCTCATAAATCATATGGATTTTTCGTCTTCTTCTTCTTGTGTGCGTGCAATAAAACGTGAACTAGGCTGGCATGCATAAGACACATGTATGCCACCAAAACTTACGGTCATATATAGAAGGTGTATACAACAACAAGGGGTTGTCCATGCGCGTGCATGCACGCCACCCTACCTGCGGCTGTGGCGAGGCAGCTCACGCCTTTGCTATGTAAGCTAGGGGATTTTTCAGGGCTGTGGTGAGAGCGGTATCTGATTGTGACAATCGACCTAGCTATCGTATACATTTCGATCGTCGGACCGGACACAATTATGGCTTGCAAGCTCGCTATCATGAATGTGGGGCTGTTGATGCTAGTTCTGCTGGTGGCCACCTGCGCCAACGCCAGCTCAAGGGGCTGTGGTGGAAGGGGCTGCGGTGGAGAGGAGTGTGGTGGTTGGCGTGAGCAGCTGAGGGATTGCGACTACTTCATGCAAGCGGAGCGCGGCCAGTGGGGGACGAGGCCCAGCCATCGCTGTTGCCAGAGCCTGCAGCGCATTCCGCGGGACGAGCGCTGCTGTGCACTCAGGGAGGCTTACGGGAGGCCGCGATACAGCGCAGATGAAGAGGACGTAGCCACTGAGACGCAGGACGATGTTGAGGGCCGAGAGCGATATGGCAGACGGCAGGAGTCGACGAGGCAGATGGCCTCCCGCCTTCTGCAGCAGTGCGATCTCCGCCCTCGTGATTGCGGCGGCCGCACCAACGAAGGTGGTAAGTTGCATGTCTGGTCTTTTGAAAAGAAGTCCACCCTTTGAATGTGCTTATGTTCTGTTTGGTGGCGCAGAGCTCCTCGATGACCTGCTGTTGTGGTAGGTTGGGGGCATCGCGATTGAAGGGAGATGTTGCCCTACAGAGACGAGACTTTTGTATGATCGAACTCACGTCTAGTGAGCTCGCAATAAAACCTTGTTTACTCTCTTTCACGACGAGGAAAGGCCGTGTTCATATATAATTACAAGTTTTTAAAGTTAGTTTGGTGTTTATATATATAATTAGAGGAGGAGTTTAATGTTTTCTAAAATCATGAGTGAAAGATGTGTTTCTAAAGTCATGTTATCATGTTAAATGTTTTCTAAAAACATGTAATGCATGTACAGCAAGTACTTGAGTTTTCTAAAGTCATGTTAAATGTTTTCTAAAATCATGTAATGCATGTAAAGTAATTACTATCTTAATTATAATTATTCGATAAGGTTGTCTAGTAAAAGAAATTACTATCTTAATTAATTAATCATGTAATCTATAGATGTATTACTTATTTCCCATCAATTCACATTGCAACCATCTATAATTTTCTCTAGTTCACATTGCAACTATTCCTAGTCTCCTTCACACTACTCTCATCATTAGTCTCACTCACCATCACCTTTAAATTAGAAAGCACTTACCATCTCCATTAATGCATCCTTTAAATTAGAAAGCACTTACCATCTCCATTAATGCATCACCTAAAATTTTCCCAATATCCTAGCGATTCTCACTAGTGCATCACTTGACCTATCTTCTATTATTGCTATTTCTTCACTTTATCACATCAAGAACTCCAATATCACTAGACCTCATATCACTTACCTCATATCACTTATGGTTTAAAGCCTATAAGTTAAAATCCTGTTTTATTAGGGGTCTAGGTGAGGCTTGCTAATACTTTGCCTACCATGCATTGTGGGAATGCAGGGCAGTGCAACCCACTTAGTAGAAAGTCAAACCTTCTCAGGGCATGTGGTGTGACTGTGACTGACCACATTAAATAAAGCATTGTGGGAACGCAGGGCAGTGCAACCCACTTGGTAGAAACTCAACAACCTTCTCAAGGCATGTGGTGTGTCTGACCACATTAAATTGGGGACAAGGGGACAATCCCTAATTGGCTCAATGCTAGGATGAACCCAGCAATATATAAAGTCAGCAATATATAAAGTCTGGCACTCTAAGCTGCCCAAGCTTAGCTTAAAATATAACCTTTGATGTATCTCACTCCATCTCTAAACTTTGGAGGTGTAGAAATGCAGTAGCAAAAGCTTAGCTTAAAATATAACCTTTGATGTATCTCTTTTTGATATTAATATAATAACCTCTTTACATTTAAAAAAAACTTATTTTTTGTAAAAATGTAATAGTGCTAGACTTTGTACATGTTTTCTTAAATTAAAATGATAATTTTTAATATATGGACATATTTTATGAAGAGGCACTTGAACCTCCTTTAGCTACCTTAAAGAAATGATACTATGAATAACCTAGATTGTATGAAAATCGAACGTGTTACGAACCTTAAGGCCACCTAGTCCTTACCTTCGTATGAAAGTCAAAACATGTTAGGATCCTCAAGGCCACCACCATCGATGTTTAGAGCTACACCCAAAAAAAACTTATCCTACCCCAAAGGCACACACGTGCATACATACAGAAAAAACATATGCACATGTTTGTACACATAATCTCTCTATATCCCCCTCCTTGGATAAGTTTAGCTCATCTCTCTATCCTTGCTAGCGTACACACACACATAATACTCTCCCTCTCTCTCTCTCTTAGATAAGTTTAGCTCATCTCTCTATCCTTGCTAGCGTACACACACACATAATACTCTCCCTCTCTCTCTCTCTCTTACACACACATAATACTCTCCCTCTCTGTCTCTCATTCATTCTCGGGCGCGTGCGCCAACACAACAATCCTCAAGCCAATACATCACGGTACAGCAGAGGCACAACAGTCCTCAAGCCAATACATCATGGTATAACGGAGATGAAGAGGTAGCCACTGAGATGCAGGACAATGTTGAGGGCCGAAAGCCATATAGCAGACAGTTGCAACAGGCGACGATGCTGATGGCCTCCCACACACACATAATAGTCTCCCTCTCTGTCTCTCATTCATTCTCGGGCGCGTGCGCCAACACAACAGTCCTCAAGCCAATACATCACAGTATAGCGGAGATGAAGAGGTAGCCACTGAGACACAGGACAATGTTGAGGGCCGAGAGCCGTATGGGCAGACAGTACATAGGCATTTGTTTTCATGAAGGGAATGTTTGTTATGCAATATGGATAAGGGTGGTGGGGGAAGAAATTGTAGCCTATATCATGTACATATGTGGTGGTGGCAAGAATTCATAGTATGCATATGTTGATGTTTGATCCAGATAGCCATTATCATGAACATAGGTGATGGTATATCTAAGAGTAGTGTAGGAATGAGCTCTAGTTATAATTATTTATAGTGCATGTGAAGGATGTTGAAAGATGGTATGTCTAAGGATAATGTAGAATGAACTCTGGTTATAATTATTTAGAGGACATGTAAAGGATGCTGAGAGATGCAATCTTCACTGGTGACATTGTGTTTGTGTACAAAGAGAAAAAGAAGGAGCTTAGGGCTTCTGGAATGGTGGTAGAGAAGAGCTTAGAGCTTTCACAATGACGGTAGATTAAAGGTCCCCTATGCTAGTGGAGAGCATACTACTGCACATAGGCGGTAGAGTCTAGGCTCACATGCACCCCCCTCCTCGACATAGATGGTCGCACCACGTGTATTTGCTTATAGTTCTTCAACTTTAAAATTGAATTGTAGAACAAAAATTAGGATTGGCGAATCAATTGACTTGTGGTATTCCAAATATATGGAGCCTTGTACATTTGGATTAAAACCAATGGATTACAGGTCATCATGGATTATCTCATCTAGCTCTTCTGTTATCATGATTTTTTAGCATCTACTATGTAGCGATATTATTTATGATACAAAGGTTACATGGTTACATAGACAAGCATTTTTTTTAATGACCTCCTCTCAAATTTGTAGTCAAAGGTTGCGACCATATGTGTTTTTCATGTCCTTAGCCATAAACCTATGTTTTACCTATATCACCTTATCCTAGGTATATTTTTTCTTTAATTCTATGCAAAACATCAAGTTTTATGGAAAAGTTAATGTTTTGCATAAAATCGATGTCAAATATCAACTTTTTCATAAAACTTAATGTTTTGCATCAACTCAATGCAAAACATCAAATTGTATGGAAAAGTTGATGTTTTGTATCAACTTATGCAAAACATCAACTTTTAGGCTAAAACTTGATATTTTGCATCGAGTTGATGCAAAACATCAATTTTTTCACACAACTCGATGTTGTGCATCGAGTTGATGCAAAATATCAACTTTTTCACACAACTCGATGTTTTGCATCAAAGTTGATGCAAAACATCAAATTTTCCACACAACTCGGTGTTTTGCATCAAAGTCGTTTTGTGACGTTTGTAAATCGCATCAAAACATAGTTGTGTTAGTACTCAAAATTTGTGAAATAGGTCATCTGAGCATGCTATTTCAGACGGAATCACTAAAACAGGCCGTTTGTGAAAATCGATCTCCGATCCTCCAACTTTCTTCTCCGGAGCATCTGAAACTTGATGCAAAACATAAATTTTTGCATCAACTTTGATGCAAAATATAAATTTTTACATCAACTTTGATGCAAAACATCGAGTTGTGTGGAAAAGTTGATGTTTTGTGTCAACTTTGATTCAAAACATAGAGTTGTGTGAAAAAGTTAATGTTTTGCATCAACTTGATACAAAACATCGAGTTGTGTGAAAAAATTGATGTTTTGCATCGAGTTGATGCCAAAACATCAACTTTTCTACACAACTCGATGTTTTGCATCGAGTTGATGCAAAACATCAAGTTTTATGAAAAAGTTGATGTTTTACATCGATTTTATGCAAAACATCAACTTTTCCATAAAACTTGATGTTTTGTATCAAAGTTGATATAAAATATCAAGTTTTGTGGGAAGTTGATGTTTTGTATATTGTTGATACAAAACATCAAGTATTGTAAAAAATTTAACCTTTTGCATCGAAAGTTAATGTTTTGAATATAAAGTTGATGTTTTATCTTAACTTGATGCAAAATATCAAATTTTTGTAGAAGTTGATGTTTTGTATCAAGTTGATAGAAAACATCAACTCTTAGTTGAGAAGTTCTTACTCAGCATTAAGTTGGCTGCAAATGTTACAGCTAAAACATCCTTACTATGTGAAGCAACCAGTAGGATTCGAACCTAAGTCCCTGCCTGATATTTTACAAAGAAGTATTTTAGAAAGTATAAACTTTTGTTTCTTAAAGAGACATTTTTCATACTTTCTAAACTCATTTAATAACTAAAATTACCATTTAACCCTTTTTTTGTCACATCAAGAATACATCTTCTTTAAAAATGAGTGTGGAATTATTTTTCAAAATTAGACAACTTTTAAATAGCTTATTCATGATATTTTAAAATTCATATGTACATAATGAACTCTTTTTTAAAAAGTTTATATTATCAATTAAGAAATTGTGATACTCAAGAGCTTCAAAATGGATTTTAATACTATTTACATCAAGAGCCAAAATAGGATTTTACAATTAAGATAATAATTGTATCAAGATAACGCTTTTGTAATATAATTATACAAATAGTTTTTTATAGTTGCACTCTGTAGCACATCCTTAATCATGCTAACGTGGCAGATGACCCAAGGATTCTAAGCTTCAAGTGTACACATAGAAGAAAAAAATTATATTTGTGGATAGTGAAGAAGAGGATGCCTCATCTACCTTCTCAAGAAAAGGCACATTGACTAGTGATGGTGTAGCAATGATTATGAGGAACCATGCGTATGCCATAAGCTATATGTTTAGAAAATGGCTTCTTTTACAGTTGTATCATTTTTTTAATGGATTGAAGATGGAAATAATAAACATTGTTTCTATTTTGGCATGTTTTTTGAAAACTTATTGTTAGATTTTTAATTATAATCTCAAAAAGTAAGCAAAATGAAATCTTTTTTTCATGTCAATTTTTGTAAGAAATATGTAAAGTGCCCAAAATATTATCGTTTTTTGGCAGTGTTGTATGCATGCATAGACCACTATTTAAAAAGAGGTAAAAAAGATCTTTTTTTAATGGAATCTTTGAAAGATGCCAAATGTTTCGCGTTTATAGGAAATATTACCTATTTTGTCTACAACAGTGTTATTAGCTAACCATTCCATTCACTAACTCATCATTAGTTGAGTCTTCTACTACTAACTTTTGCTACATCTATAATTGCTATGATTCACATTGCAATTATTGACAAATCCAACTACTTACCATTATCTCATTATTCTATGCATATTGTTAACATTTTCTACACCTACTATTGCTCTAATTCACATTGCAACCATTTCCAGTCTAGTTCACTACTCATCATTAGTTGAGTCTTCTACTACTAACTTTTGCTACATCTATAATTGCTATAGTTCACATTGCAATCATTCCCATTCTTCTTCACTTACCATCACCATGAATGCCCTTACCATAACCGTGAATTCATCACCTAAGTTTTTCCAATATCACTAGTGCATCACCACCATGAATGCTCTTACCATAACCATGAATGCATCACCTAAGGTTTTCCAATAGCACTAGTGAATCACGTGGCAGTTCCTAATACAACTTGTAATTTGAAGCCTATAAGTTAATCTTTTAAAAAAATTACATTTTTACAAAATAATGCTAGACTTTGTACATTTTTTCTCAAAAATGATAACTATTCTTGTACTTTCTACTTGGTAGACTTGTAAGGATAGGGTCCACTCAGTGGTGACTAAATCATTGCCAAACAATTGCCCTTCCATTGGATGCACGTTTCACATTCGCAGATCTAGTTTTAGGATTTGCGAGTCCCTTCGAACATACACATGGTCTAATGCCTAATTATGCATCAATTTGGATTCCCTCATGAAGGGTCTTCCCAACACTACAAGACAATGCTGCCATACACGCGTTTCATACACGCGATAAATTACGAACGCGTGTATGGTCGCGTCTGTATTTGAATAGAATCGGGCGCGTGTATTTTTGCATTTAAATTCGCGTGTATATTTGCATTAATAAACGCGTGTATAAAAGCGTCTATATACACGCAGTAATACACGCACCTATACACGATAATATTTACGGGGTAATACTCGCTATTATACACGGATAAATACACGCTACTATACACGGATTAATACACGAATGGCAGAGAAAAACTGAAAAAAAACTGAATTCCTTTACAAAATTAAAAACTATTTTCCTTAAACCATCTCATAGTACATTACAGTATAGATCATTACACAATCCCACTACATGCATTTACAACAATGAAATATATTCAAGAATAAATCATATTGCATATGAGATGATGGAAATGTCATCAATTTAGAACATACAGTGACGGATTGGTTAGGGTTCGATCTCATCTTCAATAAGATCCATCCTTGCCAAACGATCAACATCAATATCCATTTGATCAATTGGTAAGGCTACGATTAAATTTATTCCACTATCGATATTCTGTACTCCATTGATAATGGTATCGATGTCCTGATCATCCTCATCAACATCACCATCATCCTCAATGGTAGGGTCATTCTCATGATCATGAGAAATGGCATGCTCATCCTCATTATCACGATCATCTCTTATTTCTTGATCATCGATCACAACATCTTCAATGGCATATGCATGTTCGACGTCATCTTCATTGCGGCTTGTTACATCCTCCATATGCTCCATATCAGTGAATGTATTATACATCACTTTGGAACGTGGTGCAATAGGGATGACGTACCACCATTTGATGTCATGCACCATTGGTAGATAGATAACCTACTCAAATACACACAGTACAGTAATTAATTAGCATATCAAAAGTCAAGGGGTACGCGAGCTTAGATATATATGTACATGAAACACATTAGTAAAAAAATGCATACCTGCTCACATTGTTGTGGCAATACGAGCCTATCTTTCTTTGTTTGCCAGAACTTTGTAGAGTCAATAGTTACATATCCACTTGCATGGCGTTTTATCGTTGCATCAGGCCCTTTTTCCACCACGTTCATTTGCCATTTGACATCCAAAACATACACAAAGAAGCGACGAAAGTCGAGCCTAAATATGTCTTGGATTATGCCACAATAATCATCCATTTTTCCATTAGCTCCCTCAAAGCTACTAATGACACCGCAATCTTGTGTATTTCTCTTTTCATCAATTCTTTGTGTTCGAAAATGCTTGCCTTCACACCATATAGCATTGAACATAGTGCACTGGACCAAAATAGAAACAATATTTGTGTAAGCAATGTGAATAAATATTAAAAGAAAATCACTTACAACTAATGCAAAACATTAGTTCTATGTACCTTTGACATGCATCCTCGTGCATACTCCCATTCTTCCGCCGTGATATGCAGCCCCTCGTCACTCTCTGCTCTCTCCATTTCCTCATGCAACCAATCAACATGGATATCATTCGGAAGTGTTGCTAGATGCTTAGGGTACGCCTTCCGAGAGCCATGTTGCCTCCGAAAGAGAGCTCTTTCTGCTTGCCTTTTTGTCTTTGCATCCTCATATCTTGTAACCCATCTGCTCATCACATCACTATTAAGGATACAAGTGAAATTGAGATCATCAATCAACGTTTTGTCAATTACTTTACTCTGTCCTTTTCCTTGAGGCACAATAGAGGTCATCCTCAAGTCCTCTTCATTGCTCCATAGTCGTGGCAAAGAGCTGTCCACCTGACCAAGAAATTCTGAAATATATACAAGCGACTCTTGTATCAACCAACCCTCGGCCATGCTTCCTTCAGGCCTTGCACTTTGCCTCACAAAGTCTTTTAAGGTCTTCATGAAGCGCTCTAGGAAGAACATCCAACGTGCATGCACAGTACCACATAAAGCAATTTCGTCCACTAAATGCACAATGAGATGTAGTTGACTTGTGAGAATGGTTCGCGGAAAAGTCTCCTCTACCAAACAAACCACCTCCACTGCCATAACACGCGCATCATCCAACGTGGCTGGATCAATTGCTTTGGAACTAACATATCTGAAAAATAAATAAATAGTACGTTATACCTCATGCACGTTCATTTTGCAAGGTATAATGAAGGGTGATCTGAGCATGGGTTTTACATACCTCACAAGCTCGCCCATCTTATAAATACATTTTTTCAAACTCTTATTCGCACAATGGTCGATGCTAGTAGGTAGTATGAACTGCGCACATAAGAGCACATTTATGGTTTATGGCATTACAAAATTTAATTTCAACGTACGTACAAAACTTGGAAAACGCTTACTTGAAGCATCTTGTGCCAATCGTGGGACTTCAACCCATATAGTTGCTCAACGCCTCTTTTCTTAGTGGTTGTAAAGGCTCCCTTCAATGATCTCATGCATCCAGTGGGAGTACGCAAAGTGGTGATGGCCTGCTTTACCTGCTTCTCCTCTTTCTTTGATATAATCCATGGTGCAGGCGGAAGACGAACGTGCCCACCCACCTCTCGTGGCCAAGCTTGACGCATACGTCCTGCGACCCGCAAGTCCTCACGTACGCTAACATTGTCTCGTTTACCAGTAATATGTTCCCAAATACCAGATCCCACATTCTTGAAGATGTGCATGGGATCAAGAAGATGGTTGATCTTAAGATGGGTCCAATATGGCAGCCGGAAAAAAATGGAGTACCTGCACAAGGGATTGCTCTATGTGACCTTTAATCCAATTAGAGACTACACAAAACAAGATTGAAAAAACATCACTATACCTGTTCATGCCATCTGGAGGAAGAATAGTTGTAGACTCCCAAATACGCTTCCAATCTTTTGCACGAAGTGTTTGTGGAGGAATGTTACTCTTACTAGCAACATATTTAGGATGATCTGAGGGGAGAAATCGATGATGATTATCGAATATAGTCTTACACAAACCATCAGCATACTCATGTACTAACGAAGGGCCACAAACAGGACATGCATGTTTACCCGATGTTTTCAAACCTGTTAAAATATAAACAAAAGTTAGAATAATAAAGTCAAACCGTCTAATTAATATATATAGCCAATAGTAATAGAGTAGGGAGGTAATTAGACGTCTTACCAGAACAATCGCTGTATCCTGGAAAGTCATGCATTGTCCACATCAACACTGCTTTTAAGTCGAAGTGTCGAGAGGAGGGAGGCCTACTAATGTCCACCACCGCAACACCTCTCCATAGTTCCTCCAACTCATCAATCAGTGGTTCAAGATAAACATCCATATGCTTGACTTTATGTTTCCCTGGAATTAGAAGGGATAACATAAGATGTCCCTTCTTGATCGCCATTGATGGTGGAAGGTTATAATTCACCAGCACAACTGGCCACACGCTGTACGCGGTGCTTTTGAAACCAAATGGATTCACTCCATCCATACCCAGGCCAAGTCTCAAGTTTCTGGGCTCTGTTTTAAAGCTGGGCCACTCATCTTCAATATGCTTCCAAGCAGGAGTGTCTGCGGGAATTCTCCACATGCCATCATCCGATCGATGTGAGGAATGCCATGACATGAGCTCTGCTATAGATTTGCACTTGAACATGTGTTTGATGCGAGGAATTATAGGAAAGTGTCGCAAGACTTTACGAGGTACATCAAAACTCTTCATATCTGTTCTGTACCTTGCTTCACCACAAGTGGGACATGTCAGAGCCTCCTTATGCGTCCCACGAAAGAGAATGCAATCATTGACGCATGCATGTATTTTATCATAATCCAGTCCTCCAAGAGATGTCACATAGCGCCTCGCTATGTCTCTTGAGGTGGGCAGTCTATTTTCCTTTGGAAGCATATTTGACAATAGCCTGCATCCAATATCATCAATTATAATTAGTCTTAAATCCTAAACCTTAAACCACTAATTCAAATTTATAAGTTAGAATGCTTACTTCAACAATGCGTCAAGACTTGCATTGCTCCATCCATAAACTGTTTGTATATTAAGTAGTTCAAGGGAAGCACGTAAAACTGAGAATGTGCACCCTTCAAACACCGGTGTCGATGAAGCTTTATAAAGATGCTCTTGTTCCATATCATCGTCGTCCATACCTTTGGGATCATCCTTAAAAAGATTTCGCACCATATCATCAAGCACCTCCTCTTCCACAACTTCGTGAGGTGCAGGGCTATTGTCGTCCCTTTCCCACTCATCTCTGACATTAGATCCCGAAGCTCCAGCATCATCTCGTCGACGCTTTACGTGCTCTCGTCGCGCGTAGGGTACCATGTTAGGGTGTGGTACTGCATCCTGCTTCAATTTATCAAATTATATGTTACAACTCTATTAATTTAATTTGGATATCATGAGTCATTTGAATACCATCAATTTACATCTACTCACCTCCAAACCTGTTTGATTCCATTCTCCATACATGGAGATATGATTCAAGGTAATTCGACGTGCTCGTACAATGCATCCTTGACATCGATTACACATACATTTGATCCGTTGTCCCAACCACACATCGCGATTACGATGACGCATTGTCTCATCTTCCTCAGAACTGCTTGAAGAGGTTGATGACATCCTGTGTACAAATCAGAAAACACAAACTCATTATATATTTTTAATGAAAGCACAAAAACGCGTGTATTCACGCGGCTATCTCCTACAATTTGCGTGTATAAACGCGGCTACTTCCTAAAAAATGCGTGTATTCACGCGGCTAATATCTGCAAAACGCGTGTATAAACGCAGCTACAATCATGTACACGCGAATATACCTGCGTTTATATACGCGAATATAAACGCACATATAAACGCGGCGGCATATTTAAACTAAACATAGCCCGCCTTCCCCAAATATAGATTTTGAACTTAGAAATCAACAGTGCGCCTGTTTTCGCCTCTTCCAACAGCAAAGAGGGAGCAGAGAAAGGAGCACACACACGGGAGAAGGAGGGAGCAGAGAAGGAGCAGAGAGGACTCACTTTTTCAGAGGTGAGTCACTTTGTCCTGTGCCTTGTCTCTTTTGTCAGATTTGTTTACTTTGCTCTTTGCTCTTTGGGTTTGTCTTTTTGCACACGATTGGGTTGCTGCATCCTGACAGGGGCGACAATGGCTGGTCCTTTTGTAAGGACATTCTGTTTTTGTCGGGGGGTCGGTCTTTTCGAGAAATTTTTTTCGCAGGTCGCGTGTAAGAACGCGTGTAGGAGCGCGTGTAACCTGTCTGCAGAGTTTTTCCACGCGCATATACACGCGTTTTTTGCCGGGTATATACACGCGTTTTTTGCCGGGTGTATACACGCGTTTCTGCAGACAGAAAACTGCCGCGTTTCAGATTTCAGGGTTTGCAGGCATTTGACTTGTGTAATGACAATGTGTGAGTCAAGAGACAGCCCATGATGTACATGATGATGTTTGTTGCAGGTTCTTTATGGATATTCCAGGTTCTTCATCCGATCCATTTGCGTACAGCAATTGGTTGATGGAGATGATGAATCACTTTGGGCGCCAACCTGGTCCGGTTGAGCTTACAGAGTATATGTATGTCCATCCCCCTCCTTCCCTGCCTGGTGTCTATACCCCTGTCGCGAGTATCCAGGGCACTCCAGTGCCGTCTATTCCTCCGAGTCCGACGAGACGGCATGCAGCTTCTCCTCTTCCACGTCCACCGAGGAGACATACCTCGTCCCAGACACACTCACGTACACCCTCACAGCCACCATCACGTGCTCCCTCAGAGCCACCGTCACGTCAGGGCTCACAGCCACCGTCACGTAGACAATCCCCCAGTCGTGACTCCACCCGCAGCAGTAGGAAGAGTGGGAGTGGGGGAGGATGCGGCGGGTGCTTTGGTGGGGGAGGTGGGGGAGGTGGGGGAGGTAGTAGGGCACGGGGTGAGAGAGGAGATAGAGGGAGAAGAGTTAGAGGAGACAGTTCGGAAGAGGAGGAGATGAGAGAGATGGAGAGAGTGGTTTGCTATGATGTGACGGATAGGGGCGGGATAGTGATGGATGCGAGGGGGAGGGAGGTAATGGAATACATGCGTGGGGTAGTATCAAACTCATATAGAAATTGTTTTATTAAATTTAAAGATCAAAATAGCCGATTAGTTGGGGAGGTGATAGAGGCTGTACACAGTCGGTACCCCAATCCCCCACATGCTACATTCTCGGATGTATGGGGAAGGACGCGAATAAGGGAGATCTTAAGTAATAAAAGATCTCACCTTAAAAAACTCGCGTACGATGACCGGCTAAATGTAGCTGCGGGTGGCTATCCTGCCGAGAAACCTGCCACTGCGCACAAACGCGAGTGGAAGGAGGCAAAGAAACGAGTAGAGGGTGGCGTGAAGAGCAGGCAGCATGTGGAGGCACGACGGATCCAGATGGAGACCGTTGGATCTTCGCATTTCGGATCTGGCGGCGTCGAGTCATGGGAGGCAGAGTTCGTAAGTATCCTGTCACTTTATTTGATTGTTTACTTAATTCATTGATTCTATGAATTGTTTTAATCTTACAAATTGTGTTGATTATGATACAGCGACGGGTTACGGGGAGGAAGCCCACAACCCACGATACTGCGTATGCTCGCCGGCATAGCAGACGTGACACGTGGGCCATCTTCAGAGCCGAGGGACGTATTACGGACGCGCAGTTTGAGTTGGCCATGAGACCATACGGTCGACAGGTACTTGAAAATTCGTAACGAATGGTTTTGGTTTATTGAATTGCATATATATATATATATATATACTTATATACTATATATTACTTGAACAGGCACAAGCTGCTGATGATCCACCGGCCGCCGCTGCAGAGGGTGGACGTGAGCACTACTCCTCGGACATTCCGACCGATGCGAGCTCATCTGAGCATGAGGGGAGCACCGAGTCATCATCTGGGTCTGAGTAGTACTCAGATTTGTAGTATCACATTCCATATTTAGGATGTGATTGTATATATTTTTTTGTAAACTCAAGCCATGGGCTACTTCGAGATATGGACTCCCTTGTATACATGTATGAAATTTTGATAGTAATATTGAATTGATTGATCGATAGTATTACATTCATGGCTCTCTTGAATCGTGTAATGACAATGTATGCATTCATGTCGTTCTTGTCTTAATCTCCCTCGTGCATATGTTCTTCGTGGATGGTCTAATGCACCAAAAACCCTAAACCAGAGAGTGCTATTGGGTGCTGGAATGCTGGAACAGTATTCAGGCACCAAATAGCACTCTCTGGATTTTTTTTTTTGCTCTCTGTTCGCGTGTATAAACGCGTCAAAACTGCTAAAAATTGCGTGTATCTGCGCGGATAAACTGGAAATAACGCGTGTATACACGCGTATAAACTGGCAGTAACGCGTGTATAAGCGCATCTAAATAAAATAAACGCGTGTACAGACGCAAGTAAAAACGCGGCTGGGACATTGGAACTGAACAGGATGCGGCTATACACCCGTGTATAACCGCGTCTAATAGAAGAAGACGCGTGTATACTGGCGTGTATTAATGCGTCTGCAAAAAAAAACGCGGCTACACACCCGTGTATACGCGCGTCTGAGAGGTACTTTACACGCGTTTTTACACGCATGTCTGTGGCCGCGAGAATACACGCGCTGATACACGGGCCCGCTACTTTTTTTCACAAGTCATTTTTAGCGGCTAAGAGCGCGGGTATGAGCCCAATCCCTTGTAGTGCAAGATGATGTCGTATGAGTTCGGTTGGCATAGAATGTCCATTACAACGAATGTATGATGGTAGATGAATGTAAAGAGTTTAAGTCGTACATTCTTCAATAGCCCCATGGGTCTTGAAGATGTTTTATTTACCATTTTGACAATTAGATCTGCTCTTTCCAAATCTGGTTTTTCCTAATTCTCCCAACATCATTTGGTAATGATGTTGACTCCCTCTGTTCCATCCAAGAAAGCCAATTCTTGTTGGTACCTGTTATGATGAATTGGAATTGTAGCATTAGTGTCACCACTCTCATATATCCGGTGTGCCTATAGCATTTTGATTAAGTGTCATGTGGTTTTAACCCCTTTTCAAAGCCAATGGTGTGGTCCAATTGCCATTTAGCAATGGTTCGTAGTTTTCTTTTCAAGCCTTGATGATTTAAAAATCACAAGGATTAATTTGTACATAGATAAACACGTTTTTATTTTAAGCAACAACTCGATTTCAATTTGAGAATTTGAGAGAGTTACAATACTGAAAAATTTTGTGAGAAGCTTGTTTTGCAAGGCTTCTATGTGTTCTTGTTGTCGATTGTGCATTGTGGCAGTATGGCTCAAGATTAGGATAAATATATTTTTAGGTATTGTTTGAAGAGGACAAAATTGATATGGCACAAACTACTCCCTCTGGAGTTTTATGGTGAAACGGAATGGGCTCCCACTTGAGACCCAATCCCAATGCAGTTTCCTAAGTGATGGCATTCACTCGGAATCCTCCATCTAGAACTACATCATTGATGAGTACATTGTTCAATTGAATTGTGACTTTGGCCACTTTATCATCTCTTGATGCTGGAATTTCTTCGGCGTGCATATTGCTACATTCCAGGGTTTCTTTCTCTATTGAGTGCTTCAGTTTCTTACTCAATCCTTCAATGCCTGCCATTAGGATTTGGACTTGAATCTTGGACATAAGTTGAGCACTTGTCTCAACCGGAGCTATCTATCCAGCAGCATTGACATTACATTAGTTTGTAACCAGTCAGCATTCTTTTGGATTTCTTCCACGCATTCCTTATTGAGGTGCCCTTCATGCTTGCTTTCATTTGTTTCCAGAAGATCTACAATGATTTTGGCGTGATCCATCCTCCTTTTGTTCACCTTGCCTTCTCTCTATTTCAGTAGTTTGAATCCTCACCTTTTCTTGTTGTTTCCTAGTCCATAACTGCCTTCTTATGGGCTTGAGGTAAGTCTTGATTATGTAGCAAAGTTATTACTACACCAGATTCATTAGCTTTAGCCCTTGTGACTCCCAAGATGTCATGCACCTCCCTTTGTATGTCATCTGCCTTTATCGTATTGGCGCTTGACAGGTTTTCTCTCTATTTCAGTAGTTTGAATCCTCACATTTTCTTGTTGTTTCCTAGTCCATAGCTGCCTTCTTACGGGCTTGAGGTAAGTCTTAATTATGTAGCAAAGTTATTACTACACCAGATTCATTAGCTTTAGCCCTTGTGACTCCCAAGATGTCATGCACCTCCCTTTGTATGTCATCTGCCTTTATCGTGTTGGCGCTTGACAGGTTTTCATTGAGCTGCTACATCAATTCTGCTTGTTTTTCTTTATCATGCTTTTTGTTCATGGCACATTCCACTTTGGTGTGTCTAGGCTATTGAAAATAGTAGCATGTGAAGGTTGTAGAACCACCAGCTTGTCCTTTCCCTCTCCTTCCTAAATACTTTCAATCGCCTCTATTTCCATACCTTCCCATTCTTGGGGGTCATCTTTCCGCTCCTTCCATGCTTTTCACCATGGGAACTCTATTTTTCATGTCGTACCTATAGTTTCATGTAATATGATTCTACATATTACAAACGATACAAGTTGGTGGCATAGTACATTCCTCCTTGAGGTGACCTTCCTGTTTGCTTTGGGAATAGAACACATTTTTGCAAAAATATGTGCCTTTGCTCTTTTTCATTTCTTACATCACTATACCTGCAACATCAATTCTCCAGGGCTTGCTTGTGCTTTCTCGCTTTTCTTATGCCATTATAATGTCATATGAGGAGTCACTTGAATTGTCCTCTTCAGTGGTGGTGACACTCTTCTTGGGCTTCCTCTTTTGTCTCCTTTATTGACTTCTTTTTTCTGCCATTTTGGCCAGATCAACCAGTTCCTCAAACTTCTGTTCAATTTTCACTTTCTTTGTGTTGATTGTTGCATGGAAATCCGGCTTAATCCCTTGGATAAACTAATCAGCAAAACAACAATTTTCATTAAGGGTTGGGTTTATTCTGCCACTCTCTACCTCAATCTTAGCAGCTTTGTTACATAAGCTTTCACATCCATATCCTCTTATCGGAGCTCTCTCATTTGATTAGAGAGTTGAGCTGTAGACTTTATCTTACGGAATCTTCCTAGAAAATCAGTCATGACCTCTTCATAGGTTTAGAAATGGTTGTCTTCATATCTTGATACCCACATTGTGTCTCTATCTTTGAAGGTATTCATGAAAGCATCTCTGCGAATATCATTCAAGTTTAGCTCTTCCACATCCCGAGGTATGGCCACTTTCTAGTATTTCTCAAACCTCCTCACATGCAGATCTGCATCTTCCCCTTTATTTCCTCAAAACACCAGGAAATTTGTAGCTAATGACGCCATGGCTCCCTTGAACCTTTTTCGGGGGTTTTGTTGTGGTTGTTCTTCCTAGTTTTGTTGCTCCACCCTTTTTGGGCTTTCCAGACATGGACTATGCCCTGGACTACGCCCCGGCTTCTTGCTGTTGGCACTCCTTTTCTTGGTCCAAATTGTGCCTGAATTTTGACACTTCCTCTTGCTCGTGTGGGGTTGTAGGGGTTTTCGCACTGATTTCTTGATTATAATGGTGCGAGGCACTCCTAGCTGTGAGCTTCCTAGAGGGTCTCTTGGAAGGCATTACTTTTCATCATCCTTAAATTCATGAACATGCAGAAAGCATGCCTAAATTTGGTTGGGTTGTGTGGTGAGAGACTCTCTACATTGAAATTTCTAAAAAGTTCCTTCCATGCTATGGTTTCTCTACTGATTTGTTTAAGTGGACCCACACTTTCCTTTGCTTGAAGGTGCAGAATGCTACTCAGTGGATGTTTTCCCTATAACAGAATATTTGTTATTCCTAGCATGATTGCCAAGTATTTCACTCTAATTTTTCTCTCAGCAGAATGGCAAGATAGAAGCCTCGGGTGATATACCAATCAAGCAATGCCGTGGGAGACATGTAATCACCCACTAGAGTTTTCGGGTACGAACACCAACTCTCACATGGTCATGGGGACACACAGAAGACCACTCTACTAAGCAAACCTTCACTCTCACTCTCTCAGTTTCTCACTTCGCATCTCTCCACTAAATATCTCACTCACTCTCCCACATAAACACAGCATATTCAGTAAAACAGAGACACTGCAGGCTTAATCCACATAGTGTAGAGAGTAACACAGAAACATGTTGAAATGGCAAGATTTCTCTTTGTTACATTCCAAAAGTATTGTAGACTAATACAGAGCAATTTCCCAACACACACTACCATTTCCTGAGTACTAACTCTATAACAAGCTTCATAACACAGACTATCAACTATCAGTTTTGACAATTGAGAGCGTACAATAATTGTACCCTTCATACATTCATTCTATCTAAGTGTCTATCACCGTATCTCCATTGTGTCTATCTGTAGTGATCAATCGCCCTTTTACACGCTGAGACTTCTTGTTTTTGGCAAATGACTCTCTGGTGGTTACAGTTCACCACCTCCACATGTGTGATAATGAGGTGGTGCTCACGATGTGTGGAGTGGGTTGCCTTCACCTTCTACCACCACCATTGAACCGCTAGGCACAACAAGTGTTGTACAAAGATGATAGGTATATTACAAGATGGGTGTATACTAGCACCGGGGAAAAAACCCTTCTAAAGAGAAAAAAAGTGCCCCATCTACTCCTAAGTATGTTCACACATCACTACCATATATGGCTACAAATCCCTCTGGGAGTGATGATGTAAACGATGGGTGAGGTGGCAATAGACATACAGAGATGTGCTAGCCCAGACTAGTCCCCAAAGAGAAGTAAGTTTAAAGCTTTGTAAAAAACTTCAAACTTCTCTTGTGGGGTGGAGCCTTTGTGAACAAATCCTCCATGTTATCCTATGTAAGCCAAGTTGATTTCCCCTCCAAAGTATCTCTCCTTGACATAGTGCTTTGTATGCGAGCATGAAAAAGTGGGTTCCTTGTAACTACCATTGCACTCTGAATCTTAGTCAAGATGGTACCCAAATCATAAATAAAGCATTTGAGCCAAACACACTCAAAAGTTGTTGTAATTCTACCAGACACACTCAAATGTTATTGTAATGATGTCCTATACTCAGCTGCATAGCTAGAAGTGGTGACAATGGGTTGTTTCTTGCTTAGCCATGATATGCATGAATAACTGAGGTGAAAGTAAAAACCACGTGTGTCCTAACATCTAGCCCAATCTGAATTTGTAAATGTATGCACCTACAATCCACCCCCTTGAGATAAAATACCCCAAAGTGCTTAGTGCCCTCCTTTAGGTAACAGAAACCCCATTTAGCCTGTCGATTCTTTGTGCCTAGGCTATGCATAAATATGCATAATATCGAGACCACTTACTAAATGATGTCAAGTTTAGAGTTACAGAAGAAGATAAGGCATCCAACGGCTTCTTGATAAAGCCAACATCAAAAAACCTGCATCTTCAAGACTGAGTCATAAACTAGGCTCCATAGGTACAACAACAATAGGTTTAGAGTCCATCAAGATTTAACCTATTTAACAATGCCTTTATGTATTTTATCTGCAACATAACAATGCCATCATTATGTTACTGAAATTCCCAAATAATAATGCAATGGTCCAAGATCTAACATTTCAAAAGACTTCTATAAATGAGCTATAAAAGCTAAAATATGAATGTCATCAGGGCAGCCTGTGACTAGCATGTCATCACCGTGTAGCATGATGACTAACATTTTATATTTAGTACTCTTAATATAGAGGGTATTATTACTGGGACAATTGCAAAAACCTTGTACAACCAAGTATGCATGTATCTTCTCATACCATGCCCTATGAGCTTGTTAAGACCATACAAAGCTTTCTTCAATTTGCATACCTTTGATTCGTGACCTTTTTGAACAAAACTAGAAGACTAAGATACATAGACTACTCATGCAAATCTCCATTCAAAAAGGTAGTTTCGATATGCAATTGACATGCATTCCAACTTTTATGTTCTATTGCTAATGCAATGATACTCTACATGGTAGTTATATGACATTTGGGCGTATAGATCTCACCATAGTCAATGCCTTTCTCTTGTGCATAACCCTTGAAACAAGCCTCCTTTATAGCTCTCACTACTATTGCCATCTCTACATTTGAGCTTATAAACCCATTTTGTGAAAATGAGCTTACCATGAGGCAAGTTTGTCAAATCCCAAGTATCATCTTTTGGTATCTCATCATACTCAGATTGCATAGCACTCATCCCCATTGTTGTGATTCCTTTAGTCGATCAAAGGTGATAGGTTCTTCTTCATTACATAAAATGGCAAAAAGAGCATGACCTGTGTGAGAATAGGATGTATGATGAGATCATACACATGTTCTTCTAGGTAAAGGAGTGGCCAATTTGCTATCATGTAGTGTTTTCACCAGCATTTTGGCATACGTTTTGACTCCTTAATTTTCCTTCTTTCCTCATCAATTGCATTATCCACATTTTTCTCCTCAATAGACTGATCTGTGTGGGCTAAGATATACATATTAATTTTTAATTTACGTGGGCTTATTTTTAGCATTACTTTGAGCACCCAAATGCTCTACATCAATTTTTCCTACATTAAACAATGGGGAAGGAGAGTGTCGAATATGTCTTGCAAATATACATTTTATTATTTACACATATATGTGCCAAATATTTGTAGGTGAGCCACGGAGGGCTTCCTACCATTCCAAACTTCAAAAGGTGTAATTGTTTGCAATGCCTTTACCTGTTCAATACATATGTTGTGCACATGATTGCTTCTAGCCAAAAACCATAAGGTAATTCTCGACTTTTAACCATACAATGTGCCATCTTTATGAGAGACCTATTTTTGCATTCAATCACACCATTTTGCTATGTATAGGGCACTGCACATTGGTGTCTTATTCCACATTCAGCCATATATACATGAAACTCCTTAGACATATACGCCCCCCCCCCCCCCTCGATCAATATATATAGGGTACCAATCTTACATGTAGATACAATTTTTTCCATGATAGCAACAAAGTGCTTAAAGCACATGAAAACCTCTAATTTTTACTTCAATGGATATACCCGTCTATCTAGAATAATCATTAATAAAGGTGACAAAATAAAGGTAGCCCCCAATAGATGGTGCCCTCATAAGACCACATACATCACTATGTATAAGCTATAATTTTTGCATAGCTCTAACTAAACCATCTTTGAGAAAGGATGGACTCGTTGCATTCTTTGTACAAATATAGTCTTTACAAACATGATTGATAGGGTCGTTAAGATGTGGCATCTCATACACCATAGCATGCTTATGCAAACATAGCAAACTGCCAAAGTTCAGTGATTAAAGCGTGCATTCCACAACTTTGTATCACCCATTACCTTTGTGGTAGAAATTGTACATACATCATGTTTTTGTCTCTCATATGCATGTAGCCTATAAATATAGTAACACAAAGTACCAGAAGAAATAATTGTAGCACCATCATTTTGATCATGAAATATATATCTATCATCCATAAAACAAATCACTAAGCCAACCTTAGTAATGGTAGAGATAGATGACATGCTTTTCTTGATCCCTAGTACATATAATACATCTAAGAGCGTAACTTTTCCACCATTTGCAACAGCGAGAACAATTTTATCAACTCCTCCTACATGATATGATGATTTTTTGTACATGTAACAATGTATTCCTATGGAGCAGATTCAAGTGATGTGAGGACAAATTATGATGATAAGTAATGTGCTTACTAGCACCAGTATCAAAATACTAGACATGTACATCTATAACTGTCATGCAAACATCCTCATGCAAAGGATTAAAACTGCATTACACAATGAAATCCCAATAATTATGCACATAGTTTATAGATTCGTTGTTTTCTATATTAGATGTTGATACATCGGTAAACAATTGCCATAACTAATTCTCTCTTCTTCTCCTTCTCTATCCGTTTCTTGCACTCATTAATGTAATGACCAAGTTTCCTGCAATAATTGCATTTTCCCTTCTTCTTTGGCTTTTTCCCTTACAGATGTGTAATGTGTATGAAATAAATGCAGAGTAAAGTGAGTAAGAATGTTACTCATAAGATATAGAGTTTGATGTTGTTGATAAGTGTAGCTTGTAGATAAGATCTAGTATTATTAAAGATTGATGATGCTTCTAAATTTGTCCGCACACGTCCACAGTAGATTTAATGAATCTACTCTAGAATCTAATGAAGAACACTATAAATTTGGTCCTTGGAGATGTCTGCCAAAACTGAAAACTGCATGAATGGCCTCTAAAACATGTCTGCAGAAATCTGACCCAAAAAGTGGAGTACAAAAAGCACTAAGCGCTTTAGGGTACTCTTTCTTCTCCCAAAAGGGCTTCTTGATCCGATTCAAGAAGACACGCTCTCTTCTCCCAAAGAGGCTTCTTGGTCTGATTCACGAAGACAAGTGACTTGAGGTGGAAGGTAGACAAGAAGCATAGGGGTAAGGAAAGCTTTCTTTGATAAACAAATGTTGAAAATAGGGTTATAGGAATACACAAACAATGTGGAACGAAAAGCTCAATGGAAGACATAATAAGATAATAGATTGATGATAAATGTATGTTGTAAAAAAGTATACTCCAAGATGGGTGTATGCTACAATAGAACACCATATTAGATAATTTGCGAAAAATCCCATTCCCATTTTAAAAATGGGAGCATGGTGAACTTGTCCAAAAGTTTGTCAAAACCGCCTCATGTGACATATCATCGGAAAGATCTTGAAGAGTAGAATCTAAATCTATGATCTCCGACAAATTTGGAGTTAGTATGTTTAAGATATGTCCAAAACTATATGAAGTAATTGATTCCCAAAATGTGAGATTTTTTCCAAATTACCTAATATTGACTTATAGAGGGTAAAAAACCTCCTATAGAGGGAAAAGGTGCTTCTGTTGGTCCTAAATGCACATGTCACTACCATATATGGCTACATGGATTGATAATATTCAAGAGGAGTACTTGTTGAATGAGGAAACTTCAAGGGATTCAAGACAATTACCCATAATTTTGGTTGCACAATGGTCTCATGATAATTACCCATAATTTTGGCTACATGGATTGACAATATTCAAGAGGAGTACTTGTTGAATGAGGAAACTTCAAGGGATTCATGACAATTACCCATAATTTTGGTTGCACAATTGTCTCATATTCTTCAAAGAAAAAGTATATTTGATACCTACCTCTATAGGCAAAAAGTGATGGAAGAATTGCATTCTACACCCATGGTGGGTCATTTGGGCTTGTTCAATACCTTTCATGCTATTTCAAGGAGCTTTCATTGGAAATGTATGTGGAGATATGTGAGTGACTATGTGGAGATATGTGAGTGACTATGTCAAAAAATGTTTTGAATGTTAATTGAATAAGGATTCCATGCATAAACCCAATGGTTTTCTTTAGCCCAATTATCCATTTTTAATGGCAAATGGATGCACATTACAATGGATTTCATTAATGGGCTTTCTCTCATCACCCACAAGGAAGGGATGAAGTATAACCTATGTGTGGTTGTTGATAAGCTCACAAAAGTATCCCTCTTTGTCCCAACAAGGGTCACTTATTTGGCATCTATGGTGTTCAAGCTTCATGGGATTCCTACACAAATATATATTGTGCATAATTGGGATGTCAAATTCATGGATAATTTTTGGAGGAAAGTGTTTGAAGGAATGGGAAATAAGTTAACACCAATTAAGGCTCGTATGGACAGAAAGTGCAACTTCATTATCTTCTCATTATAAATATGAGAATGTGAATCCACATGAAAAGGAAGAAGAATGCCTTGTTGTAAACATGCAAAAATAACATCAAGAAGAATCAAGAAATGAAATGAAATGATATATTAACGTCTCTAAGAGGCCATAATGGCCTATGAGACCAAAATTGAGAGTACATCTGAAGTTGGTGTCTCATCAAAGAGAACAAGACTAAAGAGTCTAAAAAGTACAATCAACTGATTGTCCTACAGTTATAAGAACAAAACTACAAGACTTCGAGATGATACCGAGTAGAAAATACTGGAAAATATTGGAAAATGTATATCAGGTAGATCCATGTATGCTGATCAGTTGAAGTGTTGCCCTCTCCTTAGATCAAGTATCTCCGCTATCGGGCTCTCTAGAATGGAGAGGTCGTAGAAGCGAGGTAGGCGCCTCCGATGCCGAGCAATAATGGCTCTGATCTGGCGATGGTGAGGATGCTGTGGTTGGGATCCTGGTGGGCATGGCCGACGAGCACGACATAAGATAACTGCTCGGTGGTGACTCCCTGCTGGGAGCGTGGTCGGTGCTCTAATGGCCCAATGGAGGAGGTATCACGAGGTGTGTGGGCTGGGTTGCTGGTGCTGGTGCTGAAGAAATCTGTCAGGGTCCTCTATCTAGGTACATCATGGCTCAGCCTCTTGTCTGCCAAGAGGGTCTCTCTATGTCTCCTGAGCTCAAGTAGAAACAATCTGAGGCATCTCTGATCCTCAAACTCCATGACCCTGCGTAACGGCCCAAAACCCTCTCAGAAGAGGCCGTGATATCTCCCTCGGATCTCATAATAGACTGTACATCGGCAAATGTAGTGTTCCTCTGTCTCTACCTCCTGGTAGCATAGCTGACAAATGCGGTCATCCACAATCTGATGCACATATCGCCCTTTCTCAATCCGCAGCTGGTGTGATGAGGTCCAGATCTCTCCAATGGCACAACGTATCCCATGTGATAGGTGTACATCCATGTGAACCAGGCGGGTGATAAAACCATCCGGTGAGAGGTGTAGAAAATGGCTCTTGTAATGAGTCATTTTCATGCCCAAGGGCTCAAGGGGGCTAGTCCATGTCCTCTCTGTGTCCACTCTGATGATATCCATCCTGATCACGCGGTTTTGCTCTAAGTAGGTGAGATCCAAAAATGGACAATCCAGACTATACTGAAAGGGTGGTAGTGCCTCTATCCACAAACCATGTAGGTCAAACCATGATCTCATCCCTGAGCGTACCAACAATGAGTATCTCCATCCTCTGCCAACTGTATGGATGAGGTCAATGCCAAACGGGAGTACCTCTGCTGCTGAGGGAGCTCCCATAGCCGCTGTAAAAAGGTAACTACCTAGAATAGGGCCTCAGTTACTACTGGTGAGGCACCCAGCTTAGCCCAAACAATCTCATGTGGTACTTATGATTTGCTCCGAATCATGCGAGCAATCATCATAATCAGTGGTCTCTCCATTTTCCTCCATCTCTCATCTGTCCCTCTTTGAGATTTGTGATGTATACTGGGCCCCTAAATTGGAGCTCCGTACAGGAGGGTCGGTGTGACAAGCGTATCAAATAGCCACAATTTGGTGCGTGGCTCCTGAAACTGTATGAGTGCACACTGCCTCTCAAGTGCCCCCAAGGCTGCATGCCCTCGAGCTAATCTAGCTACTGCTACCTCCTTCAGGGAGAAACGCGGTCCTGTGAAAGTAACTCCCAAGTAGACATATGACCTGACGTACTCTATCGGCTCCCCTCAGAAAGTGAACTAAGGCTCTGATCTCGTCACCCATGCCTGTGTGGTGTTAAACACCATAACCTTGGTTTTCCCAAGGTTCACTGTTAGATCTCTACCCGCACAGAAAGCCTGTAATGCATCCAGATGTCTCTGTAGTCCTCTCGGAGAGTCTGAGATTAGAAAATATCATCAGCATATAACAAGATGGGTATCAACACCCTTGCCAGGCATGCCCCTGGGCCCCAAATCTGTCTACATAATCAGAGACCACATCAATGTACAGTCCAAAGAGGGTGGGCGATAGCGGGCATCCCTGCTTCACCCCTATCGTGCTAGTCACCCTATCAAATAGTCCCCGCCTGGAGCTCGGACTCTGCCTGTCTCACAGACTCATATAAAGCATATATCCCCACTGCATATCCTCGGGTACCTCAATGTCATGCAATCTGTGCATAAGCCTCGCACGTGGGTACGGTATCGAAGGCTTTGCGGAAGTCCACAAAGCAAGAGTATATCCTTCTCTTGTGTGCCCTGCCCTCTTCAATAAGTGCCCGAAGTGTCAGTATGTGATCCAAGGTAGTAAATCCTCTCCTGAAGCAGCCAGCCTGTCCATGTGCTTGATGACCATGCCTCTCTGCCCATCGGCTCAGCTTCGACTCCAATATAGAGCCATATAATTTGGCCAAGTTATGACCAATCATGATCGTCCTGTAGTTGCCTGGTACCATGGGATCCCCACTCTTAAAGAGTGGTACAATGATATGCTCTGTCCAGCTTGTCAGGAAACCCTCACAAATGGCACGATTAAACACATGTACAATGAGCGAAGCCAAAGTGTCTCGTGCATATGGGAAGTGCTCTCCAACTAGCTCATCATGATCCTGTGCCTTTCCATTCTGTAACCTGTCTATCGCATCTAGCACCATCTGCATAGTAAAAAAGGTGCTGCTAGGCGGTCTAGCTCCTAGTGGAGGGGGGGTGGGGGGCTATCCTGGTGCATCATATAGCTCTCTAGCATAAGTGTGCCATGCCTCAGGTGCAGTAATCGGAGTACCAGGCTGTCTCTCCTGAAAGATCTTCCATGCCCTCTTGCTGTCCTTCCCCAGGAAGAGTTGCTAGATCTCCTCCTCTAGCTTAGCCAGATAGGCTCGTTTCTTCCTCCGCACAAGGCGCCGAAAGATCATCCTGGCCTGTCTATGTGAGTGAGACCCAATGGTCATCTCACGATGTAGCTGTGCTCGTGTCTCACGATACTCATCATCATACCAACTGTTCTGTGGGGCAGTGCTGCGGCGGTGGGTGGAAGGGATCATAGTGTAGGGAAACGCATATGAGGCGGATGCATGTAGAACACCTACCAATCCTCTCGTGATCTCGTCCAGAGAGCTATGCGGGTCTAAAGCGAACAAGCCATCAGATACTGCATCCCGATAAACCCCAACTGTCTCACGTGTAAACTGATATCGCGGGTACCTAGGTAGAGCCCATCTCTCGGGGATCTACCTACTAGTGTGAAACTCAGGTATGCATGATCGGCTGCTATGCTAATGGGCCTACTGGAAATCGTGAAACCCCGCACATCAGGTATCAATGAAGGAGATCCCATCAAGTAGTCCACTGTGCTCGCTCCCCCTTTAGAGTTCCAGTGTGTGAGAGCATCTGATCCTTGCCATCTCAATAAGCCATTGTATATGACCAACCCATGTGCACTCCTGAGTGTGAGAAAATGCCTGCCATAATCTATAATCTCCCCCTCATCCTGTGCTGATCTCTACAACCCTACATCCTCTGCTGTGATCTCCCGGTACATAGCCTCTTGAGTATCATACAACTCTGTCTACTCTGTGCCTGTACGTGCATTAAAGTCTCCCAATAGTAATATGTCTCCCATGCTGGCAAACCTCATGATATCATTATATAGTGGTATATAGGGCGACTCTTCTGATGGTGCAAACCTGGAGTGGGCTAGGGAAGAGTAGCATACCGCCACATATAGCTCGCAGATCCCCTCTCTGCATATTCAGACCCACATGTACCTCGCATCTGCATATCTATGTACCACATGTATTTTCTCATGAAGCTCCTCCCTGTAAAGTATTGCCACTCCTCCCGATCCTCTGGTACCTCCCACTGTGCGTGGCTGAGGGGCGGAAAATTGATTCCCATCTATAACCCTGGACATCACGAAGCCTCTTGTTTGTGCATTGATGGGTCTCCGTATACATAGCAATATCACTGTGTCTAAAAGTATCCTCAAAGTATCTGTTATATATATATTATGTGTACTATGTTATATACACATTATGTGTGCATATACTAGGAGGCTAACCCACATTAGGCTTGTGAGAATGGGAGCATGGGTACAAGCTCTAGTGGAGCATGGGTTAGGACTAACCTTAAGGATTAAGGTTAGGGTCACGCATCCAAGGGTCACACATGGGAAATAGAAAGTCAAGAGTCACTTGAGGGCCCTCCTATATAATAGGGGCATGGGGCACACTCAAGGGGGCTTGGGGGATTAGAGGCTTATGCTATGGTCTCTTGTGTAAAGCTCCATATCTACTCACCTACCATTTCACACTATAGCTACATGCTATTGGATTGTGTTATACCTCTTGATGGTATGGGACATCAAGGTAGAGGTATGATGTATTTCATTTATAATTCATGTTTACATCCCTTGGGCCCGGGGTTGGTTGGGTGGTTGAGTTTATGCCTGATTTTTGCATGTTTATGCATAACAATTATCTAGAGAGATCTGAGGGTTTTAACAGTGATATCAGAGCAATCTCTATTTAATTATTGTTGATTTTTTTAGTAAATTTTAATATTTACTAATAAAAATATTATTTTATTGATTTGTGTTGATGAATTTCACGTGGATCGTTGATATGGCGTTGGTTCTCCAGCAGCTACAGGTGGCAAGCGTAGTAGCTTGACATGACACAGTAGCAGGCGTAGTAGCAGGGAGAGCGGTGGGGGATGCATGACACAGTGCTTTGGGAGGGGTGGTGGTGGGGACGATAATGATTCACATGATCAAGACGTGCCTCCGGGTGATGGTACGATCTACTATGACATCACTCATACAAGAGGCATCTTGATGGATGCACGGGGGAAGGACATCATGGCCTTCATGCGCTCTGTAATTGCTAACAATTACAGAGATTGCTTTATTCACTACAAAGATTAACCAAAGAGGTTAGCTGATGAGACCCTCACTGCTGTTCGCTCTAGGTATCCTAACCCCCCCAATGTTTAGTTCACAAATAAATGGACCAAGTCAAAGACTGTTTTGATACTTAGCAATAAAAGATCTTCGCTTAAGAGGCATGCACTAGCGGAGCTTCCCAGGCTCCAGGGAGGTCAAGCAGTGTGGGGCCCGCCCCACACCGATCACAAGCGTGAGTGGAAGAAAGCAATGAAGTCAACGAAGGAGGAACCCAGTCTAAAGCACGTGGAGGCACAAAGGATCCAAATGGAGCGATATGGAAGCGTGCATTTTGGAGAAGGGGGCGTTGAATCATGGGAGGCCCAGTTTGTAAGTATCGATCTCAAATTATATTGTTTATGTAGTTTATTAGGAGGTTGTTTCTTTGTACTAACCCCTCCGCAAATTGTGTCATCTTGCAGCTTGATATCGTGGGCAGGTACCCTACTCCTGTCGAGACAGCCTACCACCGCCACCATCACAGAGGAGATACATGGAGGCACTTCTATAATGACAGCCTACCACCGCCACCATCACAGAGGAGATACATGGAGGAGCAGTATATCCGGGCTATTGGAGAGTCCCCCGAGGTATTTGAAAGTAATTAAATAATGTCAATATTATAAATAAAGATTTGATTTTTCATACATTGATATATGTTGTCCCTTGTTTACAGGACCCTGCACAAGAAGATGAGGGTGAAGACGAGGAAGAAGGAGGCAGAGAAGGGAGCACAGAAGGGAGCGAGGAGTAGTGCTAGCTACTCTTTTTTATACTTAGCCACTGGCTTGGCTTCGTGCCTCTTGTATATACACTCCTCTTATTTTTTGTACTTGAAGCCACAAGACGTGGCTTAGCTTCTTTTTATATGTATATACAAGCACTTTTTGAGCTATCAATTAATGCCTTGTAACTAAACATTTTGGAGTTATAATGTTTTATTTCAAATTGTAATTAATGTCGGCTATAGACGTGCTTGCAAGAGTGCTAATTAAAATGCGATTGGCTGTAAGAATTGAATTACACAATGTGGAAATGGGATTCCTGTAACTACAATGCATACACAACATACACAGCATTCTGTTAAAGTACACAAAATTTAAAAAATAGTGCGTCTATAAACGCGTCTATATACGTGTTTGTCTGTTCAAGATGCGTCTATTTGAGCGTCTATAAACGTGTCTACTCTGCGGCTGGTTTGCGTGTATAAATGCGTCTATACATGCGTCTGTATGTTTTTTAAATTTATCCCCGACCGTCTATTTGTGCGTCTATATGCGCATATATAAGCGCATCTATAGGCGCGTCTATTTGATACCTTTTAAACGCGCCTTTAGATACGGGTCTATAGATGTGCTAATAGACGTGGAAATAGACGCTCTCGTAAGTTTTTTTTTAGTTGAGTAAACGCATCTGTGTGCGCGTCATCTGGTGTTATTTACGGACTAGACTCGTGTTAATCCCATTTTGGATTAAACATTGTGCTCCTCCATTTGAGGACTTTAATAAGTGTCATTCAAAGGCACTATAAAAGTTGTAACATTATGAGATTCTAGCCACCCAAGGCCTTAGTAAGTTTTTGGCTACCCAAGTGTGAATAAGCGCGAGTTGTATATAAGTCATTTTCTCATAATGAATGGACACAATCCCCCTTGTGCTATGAGTGCTCTTTCCTTGTCTTGTATGTGTGTGAGAGTCTACTCTAGTGCATGCTCCTTTTCTATGCATGTATGTGTAGAAGAGTGAGAGAGAGATTGCCTTATGTGGTGGTGCGAGCGACTCTTTGGTGACAACGTAAAGGTGGAGCTTGGAGGATTGGAGATTTTGAAAGCGAGCTTGGAGACCTCAAGGGACATTAGTTCGGAGCATTGGTAAGTCTCCAATGACGGTTATTGTCTATTGCTTTATCTAATGGTGAATGTTAGAGTTCTCTCGTTGGAGATGTGGTAACTCATAATATTTTTGGCGCCGCTACCGGGGAAACACCATTGTTTCTTCCGTCCTCCTTGAGTTTCAGCTCCCTAGAGGAAAGAATAAATGGATAAGGTTTGAGTGGAAGTGAAGATTTGTAAGAAATTATTTGTTTTTGGTGTGTGGGTGAGTACTTGGGTGACCCTAGAAGAAAGCTACACCGTATTTTCTTTTAATTTTGATGTTTGTATCACCAAACTTGCTAGCGTGAACGAGTAGGTGTGATACTCTATTTTTTGTTTTCTCAAAAAATCCAACAAAATCACAAAAATAAGGAGCCATTAGTTGTGCTTTGAAATTACATTACAATCGTTACTATTAGCACAACTATTTTAGAGCACCAGGATAGGTAATTTACACCCAATCTTCACTCTATCAATGCAGGATCTTAACATGTGAAAGTGCAAGAAAACAATTCATGGCATGAACCATTCCCTGCTATCTCACGCAATCAATGCCACTAATTACGGCATCACCTTGTTAAAAATAGGGTACCTTACCTTGACACCTCTAACACAATGGATCCTACGGAATCTTATCCTGTGATTTAGAAGAAAATAGTTGACAACGTGAACCGTCTACCTTTTCATGACGCGAACCATTTACTACTTCACGACGTGAGCTGTCCATCATTTCACGACATGAACCATTGCTTACTACTTCATGATGCAAATTGACTTCTATGGTTTCACAGCGTGAGCTGTCAATGACGGATCTAATTCAAAAACCAAGGATTGTTATATTAAAGTTAGGAAAGTACCTCTATTACGTAAATTGAGACCAACCAATCTGATCAGTACAACACGGACTTAAAATTCAAAGTTACTTTTAACACGTGAAACTGAAGAAAATAGTTCACGATGTGAACCACTTATGGATTCATGACGTGAACCATTCCTTGCTATCTCACAGCGTGATTTTCTATTTGCAGTCTCACGGCCTAAAACTTTAGATTGATAGAACCCTATGAAAATTCATTTGGAGTAGTGATTTAGCATATCAAATCATATTCTCATGCACTTGAGGTCTGGTAAACTTATTGGAGATGACCTTACTCCCAACGATAGTGCATCAAACCACCCAGGATCTTCCTATCAAAAGAGTGTTGGTTCAGGTCACTTTGCGAGCACTCAATTAAGTGTTTTGACTTAGAGAAATCTAACCACCATTGATACAAGTAGTGAAGAGTCAATGGAAGAAGGGCTACAATTCTCTTGGATTAGAGAGGAAGAAGAACCATCTTCCCCTACAAGATCCAATGATATATTTGACATAGCCAACTGATTTTTTGGTTCTCCAAATTAGCAACAATGATGAAGCGTAATCTATGGGTGTACAGGCCCATGAACCTGCAGCAGACAAGCTACAAGATTGGAAGTACCAACCCAACCTTGGTGAGAAGAGAAAAGGAAAGTGCGGCCAAGTCTTCTTCCCAACCTCAGAAGAAGTAGAATTAGACTTGAAGAGGGCTGAAGTAGAGTGACAATTGCAAATATTGAGCTTAAGGAAACAAGAGCTCAATACTCGAAGAATAAGGGCTAAACAAAAGGAAATGGAAAACATAAATCCATTTCAATCACGTGGTAAGGAACCAGGAATGTTTAGGAATGCCACTGATGGTATGGAAATGGGTATGGTTGAGGGAGAAATCCCAAAGCTAGAACCCATTAATGAAGGGCCAAGAGAAGAGGAAGGATATGATACCCAAAGTGAAGGGGATAATTTACCCATGGAAACGATTGAAGTTGAGAACTGCCTGTACACAAAGGAAGACATAGAGCAAATGATCAATCATTCCACGTTCTTGTAGAACATGGAGATCTTAACTCAACAAAGACAGGCGAAGGCTGCTAATAATGACCCAAGCCATGATGAGTTGGCGAGACCTACCTATAGACTTGAAATGCCTAGAAGAGGCAATGTAGGAAGAGGACGAGGTCTAGGTAGGGGGGAGTAGCTCCTCGAAGACTGATGGCAGATCTGAATGTAGATCTTAATGTAGCCATAAGACCACTAAATGTCCTAACACGAGCCCAAGCCAAACAACGGGACAAAGGAAAGAACCGAGGAGGTGCCACAACCTCTAGAACTGGAAGGAGGAGGAGAGTGAAAAAAGTGGGTAAAGACGACACCATGGTCACAATCCAGGATGGGTCTGAACAAGATACCATTGACATCGAATCCACCCAATCCAAGGAAGAAAAAAGTGGGTAAAGACGACACCATGGTCATCAAGTTTTACCCCAGAAGTTGATGTTTTGCATCAAGTTGATGCAAAACATCAACTTTTTCATACAATTTGATGTTTTGCATTGAGTTGATGTAAAACATTAAGTTTTATGAAAAAGTTGATATTTTACATCGATTTTATGCAAAACATCAACTTTTCCATAAAACTTGATGTTTTGCATAGAATTAAAGAAAAAATATACCTAGGATAAGGTGATATAGGTAAAACATAGGTTTATGGCTAAGGACATGATAAACACATATGGTCGCAACCTTTGACTACAAATTTGAGAGGAGATCATTAAAAAAAATGCTTGTCTATGTAACCATGTAACCTTTGTATCATAAATAATATCGCTACATAGTAGATGCTAAAAAATCATGATAACAGAAGAGCTAGATGAGATAATCCATGATGACCTGTAATCCATTGGTTTTAATCCAAATGTACAAGGCTCCATATATTTGGAATACCACAAGTCAATTGATTCGCCGATCCTAATTTTTGTTCTACAATTCAATTTTAAAGTTGAAGAACTATAAGCAAATACACGTGCTGCGACCATCTATGTCGAGGAGGGGGGTGCATGTGAGCCTAGACTCTACCGCCTATGTGCAGTAGTATGCTCTCCACTAGCATAGGGGACCTTTAATCTACCGTCATTGTGAAAGCTCTAAGCTCTTCTCTACCACCATTCCAGAAGCCCTAAGCTCCTTCTTTTTCTCTTTGTACACAAACACAATGTCACCAGTGAAGATTGCATCTCTCAGCATCCTTTACATGTCCTCTAAATAATTATAACCAGAGTTCATTCTACATTATCCTTAGACATACCATCTTTCAACATCCTTCACATGCACTATAAATAATTATAACTAGAGCTCATTCCTACACTACTCTTAGATATACCATCACCTATGTTCATGATAATGGCTATCTGGATCAAACATCAACATATGCATACTATGAATTCTTGCCACCACCACATATGTACATGATATAGGCTACAATTTCTTCCCCCACCACCCTTATCCATATTGCATAACAAACATTCCCTTCATGAAAACAAATGCCTATGTACTGTCTGCCCATACGGCTCTCGGCCCTCAACATTGTCCTGTGTCTCAGTGGCTACCTCTTCATCTCCGCTATACTGTGATGTATTGGCTTGAGGACTGTTGTGTTGGCGCACGCGCCCGAGAATGAATGAGAGACAGAGAGGGAGACTATTATGTGTGTGTGGGAGGCCATCAGCATCGTCGCCTGTTGCAACTGTCTGCTATATGGCTTTCGGCCCTCAACATTGTCCTGCATCTCAGTGGCTACCTCTTCATCTCCGTTATACCATGATGTATTGGCTTGAGGACTGTTGTGCCTCTGCTGTACCGTGATGTATTGGCTTGAGGATTGTTGTGTTGGCGCACGCGCCCGAGAATGAATGAGAGACAGAGAGGGAGAGTATTATGTGTGTGTAAGAGAGAGAGAGAGAGGGAGAGTATTATGTGTGTGTGTACGCTAGCAAGGATAGAGAGATGAGCTAAACTTATCTAAGAGAGAGAGAGAGGGAGAGTATTATGTGTGTGTGTACGCTAGCAAGGATAGAGAGATGAGCTAAACTTATCCAAGGAGGGGGATATAGAGAGATTATGTGTACAAACATGTGCATATGTTTTTTCTGTATGTATGCACGTGTGTGCCTTTGGGGTAGGATAAGTTTTTTTTGGGTGTAGCTCTAAACATCGATGGTGGTGGCCTTGAGGATCCTAACATGTTTTGACTTTCATACGAAGGTAAGGACTAGGTGGCCTTAAGGTTCGTAACACGTTCGATTTTCATACAATCTAGGTTATTCATAGTATCATTTCTTTAAGGTAGCTAAAGGAGGTTCAAGTGCCTCTTCATAAAATATGTCCATATATTAAAAATTATCATTTTAATTTAAGAAAACATGTACAAAGTCTAGCACTATTACATTTTTACAAAAAATAAGTTTTTTTTAAATGTAAAGAGGTTATTATATTAATATCAAAAAGAGATACATCAAAGGTTATATTTTAAGCTAAGCTTTTGCTACTGCATTTCTACACCTCCAAAGTTTAGAGATGGAGTGAGATACATCAAAGGTTATATTTTAAGCTAAGCTTGGGCAGCTTAGAGTGCCAGACTTTATATATTGCTGACTTTATATATTGCTGGGTTCATCCTAGCATTGAGCCAATTAGGGATTGTCCCCTTGTCCCCAATTTAATGTGGTCAGACACACCACATGCCTTGAGAAGGTTGTTGAGTTTCTACCAAGTGGGTTGCACTGCCCTGCGTTCCCACAATGCTTTATTTAATGTGGTCAGTCACAGTCACACCACATGCCCTGAGAAGGTTTGACTTTCTACTAAGTGGGTTGCACTGCCCTGCATTCCCACAATGCATGGTAGGCAAAGTATTAGCAAGCCTCACCTAGACCCCTAATAAAACAGGATTTTAACTTATAGGCTTTAAACCATAAGTGATATGAGGTAAGTGATATGAGGTCTAGTGATATTGGAGTTCTTGATGTGATAAAGTGAAGAAATAGCAATAATAGAAGATAGGTCAAGTGATGCACTAGTGAGAATCGCTAGGATATTGGGAAAATTTTAGGTGATGCATTAATGGAGATGGTAAGTGCTTTCTAATTTAAAGGATGCATTAATGGAGATGGTAAGTGCTTTCTAATTTAAAGGTGATGGTGAGTGAGACTAATGATGAGAGTAGTGTGAAGGAGACTAGGAATAGTTGCAATGTGAACTAGAGAAAATTATAGATGGTTGCAATGTGAATTGATGGGAAATAAGTAATACATCTATAGATTACATGATTAATTAATTAAGATAGTAATTTCTTTTACTAGACAACCTTATCGAATAATTATAATTAAGATAGTAATTACTTTACATGCATTACATGATTTTAGAAAACATTTAACATGACTTTAGAAAACTCAAGTACTTGCTGTACATGCATTACATGTTTTTAGAAAACATTTAACATGATAACATGACTTTAGAAACACATCTTTCACTCATGATTTTAGAAAACATTAAACTCCTCCTCTAATTATATATATAAACACCAAACTAACTTTAAAAACTTGTAATTATATATGAACACGGCCTTTCCTCGTCGTGAAAGAGAGTAAACAAGGTTTTATTGCGAGCTCACTAGACGTGAGTTCGATCATACAAAAGTCTCGTCTCTGTAGGGCAACATCTCCCTTCAATCGCGATGCCCCCAACCTACCACAACAGCAGGTCATCGAGGAGCTCTGCGCCACCAAACAGAACATAAGCACATTCAAAGGGTCTCAATTATGGGGACTTCTTTTCAAAAGACCAGACATGCAACTTACCACCTTCGTTGGTGCGGCCGCCGCAATCACGAGGGCGGAGATCGCACTGCTGCAGAAGGCGGGAGGCCATCTGCCTCGTCGACTCCTGCCGTCTGCCATATCGCTCTCGGCCCTCAACATCGTCCTGCGTCTCAGTGGCTACGTCCTCTTCATCTGCGCTGTATCGCGGCCTCCCGTAAGCCTCCCTGAGTGCACAGCAGCGCTCGTCCCGCGGAATGCGCTGCAGGCTCTGGCAACAGCGATGGCTGGGCCTCGTCCCCCACTGGCCGCGCTCCGCTTGCATGAAGTAGTCGCAATCCCTCAGCTGCTCACGCCAACCACCACACTCCTCTCCACCGCAGCCCCTTCCACCACAGCCCCTTGAGCTGGCGTTGGCGCAGGTGGCCACCAGCAGAACTAGCATCAACAGCCCCACATTCATGATAGCGAGCTTGCAAGCCATAATTGTGTCCGGTCCGACGATCGAAATGTATACGATAGCTAGGTCGATTGTCACAATCAGATACCGCTCTCACCACAGCCCTGAAAAATCCCCTAGCTTACATAGCAAAGGCGTGAGCTGCCTCGCCACAGCCGCAGGTAGGGTGGCGTGCATGCACGCGCATGGACAACCCCTTGTTGTTGTATACACCTTCTATATATGACCGTAAGTTTTGGTGGCATACATGTGTCTTATGCATGCCAGCCTTCAGTCCTTAGTTCACGTTTTATTGCACGCACACAAGAAGAAGAAGACGAAAAATCCATATGATTTATGAGAGCCATCACTCGTCATGAGGCAACAACGCCGCATCTGTCTGAACGCCTCCTCGAGCCCTACACCTCAAAACTCAAAACAAATGTGCACTAAAGTGCATAGATGTGCACCATGGTGCCCTTTCTTGCAGACTTGTGCACCATCATACATACACAAGAGACTAAGAAAATTTCCCGAGTCCCAATACCTCTCCACATGTGTTTTTCTCCAAAAATCCATCATCTTATACCCATCCCATGCACAAGTCCGTGGCATGCCTAGCTAAGCCTACCAGTTGATCTCTCGAGCATCCCTTGACACATCAACTAAACACATAGATTGGTTGCTTGCAGTTCACGTCCTAACCATAGCTAATTCTACGGAGCACCCTTGAGTCATGAGGCTAGTCCAAAACCATGACCATGGTCCTACACCAAAGCAACTATGATGTCCCATACACACTGTGATAAATCCCATGGAATTACTTTTTCATTTCTTTCTAGGAATCTTGGCCGGTGGATAAACAAAGCCACTTTGTCTAAGAAGTTAACCTTACTTACTTAACATTTTTGGTAACACACATGTTGCTCTACAAATGTTTACATATTTGGCCCATACAAATCTCTCTTGACCAAATCCAACTTCCTTTAGATACCTAGACGTTTGGCACATGGGCTATTATGGCATCCAAAAAGGGAAACCACCCACAGATTTATCGGCATTGTTGGAGACCACACACACATTGTTTTACAAATGTTCACATCTTTTGCTAACAGAAATCTCACTCGACTAATTCCAAGTTCCTTCGGACACCTAGATGTCTAGAACAAAGTCTATCATGACATTATTTACTTGGAATTGTTGAAACCACACATATATTTCTCTACAAATGTTGACATCTTTGTCCAATAGAAATATATCTTGACCAAGCCCAACTTCCTTTGGACTCTTGCAGGATGTCTCGCATAAGGGATAAATCATGGCATTCAAAAAGTAATTTCTTCCTTATATCTTGATGTGAGCATGTAAGATGCAAGCCTATACTCTTTAGAAGAGAAATACATACCAAATGGAATATTGGTCCCTCACCTCCCCATCCATAAGTCAATTGGGGCACCCCTTCAACCCGAGCTGAAAAATATCTTTGAAAGGTGAGTCATCTTTATAGAAGAGGCCTTGGATGGAATGGGGGGTTCAATTTCAAATATGTAAGTCTACTACCTTTGATCACTAGGAGGGGTTTTTAAAACGAAGATTTTGGAAAAACATTACAGGAAAATATACTTACATAAGGGGAGTTTAAATGACATTTAAAAAAATTGTAAATTTATAAAAAAGGGATCATTTTATTAAGTCAAAAATTCACAAAAGGGGTATTTTTTAACAGTCTTTGCATGCATATTGTATGCACGTCTTCCTAAAAGTACACCCCCCAAGGGAAGTGTCTAGATTGAATCTCCATGAAGAAACACATCATGTTCACAAAGCCTATTCAACTTAAGGCATCATCAACCACTACATTTGTAGAACACTTTTGTATTGCATTTAAAAGTCAAAGTTGTGCATCAATTATAATAAACATGATTTTTGACCCCTCAAGTGAGATGCATTGCTTAAGAGAAGTGTTGTCTACACACATTGTAAAGTTTTTGCAACGTAGTAACTATATGCAATGTAGGGGTTGTAGGGACATGGTACTTCAAATTCTTGAAGAACTCATCTAATTCCTCCATCAAAACTACAAGTCCATAATCACAAGACCCCCTTCCCTATACATTTCATTAGATTAGATAATAGAAGTAATGCTAATAATAAGGTATGACAAAAGTTTTGCACAAAGCTCGAGAATGACTTCACTTCAATGATAGAAATCACAAGAATGACTTTACTTCAATGATAGAAAGCACAAGAATGACTTCATTTTAGTGACACTAAGCTCTCTCTCTCTCTCTCTCTCTCTCTCCCTCTCTCTCTCTCTAATTTCTTGTTCAAAACTATAGCATAAAAATATATCCAACTTGCTAGAATACACAAAGAGAAAGAATATGCACAACACCAAAATGGATTAAATCTTCTCCACTTGCTTGAAAACTCAGGCTTTTAAGCAAGTTTATTTAGATATCTTGTTGTATTATTTGTGAGCCAAAAATATTTTTACACTCCACTTTGGGCCTTGCTCTTAAAAATAGGAAAGTTTAAGCTTTTATGCATGAACCTTACTATAACTTAAAATAAATTGATCCATGTACCTTTGCTAGGGTAAATGAACCATATGAACAAATGTGCTAGGGTAAATGATCCATATGAACAAATTGATCCATGTACCTTTGCTAGGGTAAATGAACCATATGAACAAATGTGCTTTGCTGCTATTTGGCTACAAAATAATGATGGCCATAAATCCAAAATAATAACGGCCATAAATCGCTTATACAAAAATATAATGTCGCATAAATATAATGTCGCCAAAAATGTGCACATGTGTGCAACCCTCATCCAACCACTTGCATTAGCCATGCCACTAATTTTCTATCAAAAACACACACCAAATATTATATCCACTGACTATCTACCCAACATGGTGTGACTAGTACTACATGTTAAGTGATTAACCATGCAGAAAATAATCGAAAAAAATATCCATGATAAATAAAACACATCACAAAAATATCATTTCAATAATTTTAATAATTTCCATTTTCATAGCATGCCCCGGGGTTAAAATGTTACTATCCTCAGTTGATCATGGAGTGCCAAGCTCTACATAGACAACTTTTGCGGCGTGAGGTGGGTCTTCTCAAGTGCTGGCTTGCATTTGTGCGGTTTCCTCTTCCATGAGATGGTAGGTAAGCTACTAAGTTTCCCATGACACGCGAAAGGTGAGTACTCTTCACTTGGTTAGTGTCTTGCTAGAGAGTGTTATGTATTTGGGCTTTCCAAGACCATAGTAGATAGATTTAGCAAACAAGCATATTTTGTTCCATGTAAGAAAACATTGACTGCTCCACTTGTTTATTAAAACTGCTTTCACTCATCATGGTTTTCCTAGACGCTTTGTTTATGATAGAGACTCCCCCCTTTTGTAATATTTTTTAGATAGCTTTATTCTACAATAGTAGAATAAATACTCCCTTTTTTGTGATCATTTTTAGATAGCTTTATTTAACTATGGTATCAAAGAAAGATCAAGTTTTGACTGCTTTTGTACGTCATCGTGCACATGAACTTTTCAATAGTAGATCTCTTTGTGATAGCCCTATAGTAGTATCCGGTGGGCCTATAGCATTTTGATTAAGTGTCATGTGGTTTTAACCCCTTTTCAAAGCCAATGGTGTGGTCCAATTGCCATTTAGCAATGGTTCGTAGTTTTCTTTTCAAGCCTTGATGATTTAAAAAGCACAAGGATTAATCTGTACATAGATAAACACGTTTTTATTTTAAGCAATAACTCGACTTCAATTTGAGAATTTGAGAGAGTTACAATACTGAAAAATTTTGTGAGAAGCTAGTTTTGCAAGTCTTCTATGTGTTCTTGTTGCCGATTGTGCATTGTGGCAGTATGGCTCAAGATTAGGATAAATATATTTTTAGGTATTGTTTGAAGAGGACAAAATTGATATGGCACAAACTACTCCCTCTGGAGTTTTATGGTGAAACGGAATGGGCTCCCACTTGAGACGCAATCCCAATGCAGTTTCCTAAGTGATGGCATTCACTCCAAATCCTCCATCTAGAACTACATCATTGATGAGTACATTGTTCAATTGAATTGTGACTTTGGCCACTTTATCATCTCTTGATGCTGGAATTTCTTCGGCGTGCATATTGCTACATTCCAGGGTTTGTTTCTCTATTGAGTGCTTCAGTTCCTTACTCAATCCTTCAATGCCTGCCATTAGGATTTGGACTTGAATCTTGGACATAAGTTGAGCACTTGTCTCAACCGGAGCTATCTATCCAGCAGCATTGACAGCAGCATTGACATTACATTAGTTTGTAACCAGTCAGCATTGACATTACATTAGTTTGTAACCAGTCAGCATTCTTTTGGATTTCTATCCAGCAGCATTGACATTACATTAGTTTGTAACCAGTCAGCATTCTTTTGGATTTCTTCCACGCATTCCTTATTGAGGTGCTCTTCATGCTTGCTTTCACTTGTTTCCAGAAGATCTACAATGATTTTGCGTGATCCATCCTCCTTTTGTTCACCTTGCCTTCTCTCTATTTCAGACTACCTCACCTTTTCTTGTTGTTTCCCAATCCATAGCTGCCTTCTTACGGGCTTGAGGTAAGTCTTGATTATGTAGCAAAGTTATTACTACACCAAATTCATTAGCTTTAGCCCTTGTGACTCCCAAGATGTCATGTACCTCCCTTTGTATGCCATCTGCCTTTATCGTGTTGGTGCTTGACAGGTTTTCATTGAGCTGCTACATCAATTTTGCTTGTTTTTCTTTATCATGCTTTTTGTTCATGGCACATTCCACTTTGGTGTGTCTAGGCTATTGAAAATAGTAGCATGTGAAGGTTGTAGAACCACCAGCTTGTCCTTTCCCTCTCCTTCCTAAATACTTTCCATCGCCTCTATTTCCATACCTTCCCATTCTTGGGGGTCATCTTTCCGCTCCTTCCATGCTTTTCACCATGGGAACTCTATTTTTCATGTTGTACCTACAGTTTCATGTAATATGATTCTACATATTACAAACAATACAAGTTGGTGGCATAGTACATTCCTCCTTGAGGTGACCTTCCTGTTTGCTTTGGGAATAGAACACATTTTTGCAAAAATATGTGCCTTTGCTCTTTTTCATTTCTTACATCACTATACCTGCAACATCAATGATTCTACATATTACAAACAATACAAGTTGGTGGCATAGTACATTCCTCCTTGAGGTGACCTTCCTGTTTGCTTTGGGAATAGAACACATTTTTGCAAAAATATGTGCCTTTGCTCTTTTTCATTTCTTACATCACTATACCTGCAACATCAATTCTCCAGGGCTTGCTTGTGCTTTCTCGGTTTTCTTATGCCATTATAGTGTCATATGAGGAGTCACTTGAATTGTCCTCTTCAGTGGTGGTGACACTCTTCTTGGGCTTCCTCTTTTGTCTCCTTTATTGACTTCTTTTTTCTGCCATTTTGGCCAGATCGACCAGTTCCTCAAACTTCTCTTCAATTTTCACTTTCTTTGTGTTGATTGTTGCATGGAAATCCGGCTTAAGCCCTTGGATAAACTAATCAGCAACAATTTTCATTGAGGGTTGGGTTTATTCTGCCACTCTCTACCTCAATCTTTGTAGCTTTGTTACATAAGCTTTCACATCCATATCCTCTTATCGGAGCTCTCTCATTTGATTAGAGAGTTGAGCTATAGACTTTATCTTACGGAATCTTCCTAGAAAATCAATCATGACCTCTTCATAGGTCGAGAAATGGTTGTCTTCATATCTTGACACCCACATTGTGTCTCTATCTTTGAAGGTATTCATGAAAGCATCTCTGTGAATTTCATTCAAGTTTAGCTCTTCCACATCCCGAGGTATGGCCACTTTCTAGTATTTCTCAAACCTCCTCACATGCAGATCTGCATCTTCCCCTTTATTTCCTCAAAACACTAGGAAATTTGTAGCTAATGACGCCATGGCTCCCTTGAACCTTTTTCGGGGGTTTTGTTGTGGTTGTTCTTCCTAGTTTTGTTGCTCCACCCTTTTTGGGCTTTCCGAACATGGACTATGCCCTGGACTACGCCCCGGCGGCTTGCTGTTGGCACTCCTTTTCTTGGTCCAAATTGTGCCTGAATTCTGACACTTCCTCTTGCTCGTGTGGGGTTGTAGGGGTTTTCGCACTGATTTCTTGATTATAATGGTGCGAGGCACTCCTAGCTGTGAGCTTCCTAGAGGGCCTCTTGGAAGGAATTACTTTTCATCATCCTTAAATTCATGAACATGCAGAAAGCATGCCTAAATCTGGTTGGGTTGTGTCGTGAGAGGCTCTCTACATTGAATTTTCTAGAAAGTTCCTTCCATGCTATGGTTTCTCTACAGATTTGTTTAAGTGGAGCCACACTTTCCTTTGCTTGAAGGTGCAGAATGCTACTCAGTGGATGTTTTCCCTATAACAGAATGTTTGTTATTCCTAGCACGATTGCCAGGTGTTTCACGCTAATTTTCCTCTCAGCAGAATGGCAAGATAGAAGCCTCGGGTGACATACCAATCAAGCAATGCTGTGGGAGACATGTAATCACCCACTAGAGGTTTCGGGTACGAACACCAACTCTCACATGGTCATGGGGACACACAGAAGACCACTCTACTAAGCAAACCTTCACTCTCACTCTCTCAGTTTCTCACTTCGCATCTCTCCACTAAATATCTCACTCACTCTCCCACATAAACACAACATATTCAGTAAAACAGAGACACTCTAGGCTTAATCCACATAGTGCAGAGAGTAACACAGAAACATGTTGAAATGGCAAGATTTCTCTTCGTTACATTCCAAAAGTATTGTAGACTAATACAAAGCAATTTCCCAACACACACTACCATTTCCTGAGTACTAACTCTATAACAAGCTTCATAACATAGACTGTCAACTATCAGTTTTGACAATTGAGAGCGTATAGTAATTGTACCCTTCATACATTCATTCTATCTAAGTGTCTATCATCGTATCTCCATTGTGTCTATCTGTAGTGATGATTAATTACCCTTTTACACGCTGAGACTTCTTGTTTTTGGCAAATGACTCTCTGGTGGTTACAGTTCGCCACCTCCACATGTGTGATAATGAGGTGGTGCTCACGATGTGTGGAGTGGGTTGCCTTTGCCTTCTACCACCACCACTGAGCCACTAGGCACAACAAATGTTGTACAAAGATGATAGGTATATTACAAGATGGGTGTATACTAGCACCGGGGAAAAAACCCTTCTAAAGAGGAAAAAAGTGCCCCATCTAGTCCTAAGTATGTTCACACATCACTACCATATATGGCTACAAATCCCTCTGGGAGTGATGATGTAAACGATGGGTGAGGTGGCAATAGCCATACAGAGATGTGCTAGCCCAGACTAGTCCCCAAAGAGAAGTAAGTTTAAAGCTTTGCAAAAAACTTCAAACTTCTCTTGTGGGGTGGAGACTTTGTGAACAAATCCTCCATGTTATCCTATGTAAGCCAAGTTGATTTCCCCTCCAGAGTATCTCTCCTTGACATAGTGCTTTATATGCGAGCATGAAAAAGTGGGTTCCTTGTAACTACCATTGCACTCTGAATGTTAGTCAAGATGGTACCCAAATCATAAATAAAGCATTTGAGCCAAACACACTCAAAAGTTGTTGTAATTCTACCAGACACACTCAAATGTTGTTGTAATGATGTCCTATACTCAGCTGCATAGCTAGAAGTGGTGACAGTGGGTTGTTTCTTGCTTAGCCATGATATGCATGAATAACTGAGGTGAAAGTAAAAACCACGTGTGTCCTAACATCTAGCCCAATCTAAATTTGTAAATGTATGCACCTACAATCCACCCCCTTGGGATAAAATAACCCAAAGTGCTTAGTGCCCTCCTTTAGGTAACAGAAACCCCATTTAGCCTGCCGATTCTTTGTGCCTAGGCTATGCATAAATATGCATAATATCGAGACCACTTACTAAATGATGTCAAGTTTAGAGTTACAGAAGAAGATAAGGCATCCAACGGCTTCTTGATAAAGCCAACATCAAAAAACCTGCATCTTCAAGACTAAGTCATAAACTAGGCTCCATAGGGACAACAACAATAGGTTTAGAGTCCATCAAGATTTAACCTATTTAACAATGCCTTTATGTATTTTATCTGCAACATAACAATGCCATCATTATGTTACTGAAATTCAATGCCCAAATAATAATGCAATGGTCCAAGATCTAACATTTCAAAAGACTTCTGTAAATGAGCTATAAAAGCTAAAATATGAATGTCATCAGGGCGGCCTGTGACTAGCATGTCATCACCGTGTAGCATGATGACTAACATTTTATCTTTAGTACTCTTAATATAGAGGGTATTATTACTGGGACAATTGCAAGAACCTTGTATAACCAAGTATGCATGTATCTTCTCATACCATGCCCTATGAGCTTGTTAAGACCATACAAAGCTTTCTTCAATTTGCATACCTTTGATTCGTGACCTTTTTGAACAAAACTAGAAGACTAAGATACATAGACTACTCATGCAAATCTCCATTCAAAAAGGTAGTTTCGATATGCAATTGACATGCATTCCAACCTTTATGTTCTATTGCTAATGCAATGATACTCTACATGGTAGTCATATGACATTTGGGCGTATAGATCTCACCATAGTCAATGCCTTTCTCTTGTGCATAACAGTTGAAACAAGCCTCCTTTATAGCTCTCACTACTATCGCCATCTCTACATTTGAGCTTATAAACCCATTTTGTGCCAATGAGCTTAGAGGCAAGTTTGTCAAATCCCAAGTACCATCTTTTAGTATCTCATCATACTCAGATTGCATAGCACTCATCCCCATTGCTGTGATTCCTTTAGTCGATCAAAGGTGATAGGTTCTTCTTCATTACATAAAATGGCAAAAAGAGCATGACCTGTGTCAGAATAGGATGTATGATGAGATCATACACATGTTCTTCTAGGTAAAGGAGTGGCCAATTTGCTATCATGTAGTGTTTTCACCAGCATTTTGGCATACGTTTTGACTCCTCAATTTTCCTTCTTTCCTCATCAATTGCATTATCCACATTTTTCTCCTCAATAGACTGATCTATGTGGGCTAAGATATACATATTAATTTTTAATTTACGTGGGCTTATTTTTAGCATTACTTTGAGCACCCAAATGCTCTACATCAATTTTTCCTACATTAAACAATGGAGAAGGAGAGTGTCGAATATGTCTTGCAAATATACATTTTATTATTTACACATATATGTGCCAAATATTTGTAGGTGAGCCACGGAGGGCTTCCTACCATTCCAAACTTCAAAAGGTGTAATTGTTTGCAATGCCTTTCTAGGACACCTGTTCAATACATATGTTGTGCACATGATTGTTTCTAGCCAAAAACCATAAGGTAATTCTCGACTTTTAACCATACAATGTGCCATCTTCATGAGAGACCTATTTTTGCATTCAGTCACACCATTTTGCTATGTATAGGGCACTGTACATTGGTGTCTTATTCCACATTCAATCATATATACATGAAACTCCTTAGACATATACAGCCCCCCCCCCCCCTCGATCAATATATATAGGGTACCAATCATACATGTAGATACAATTTTTTCCATGATAGCAACAAAGTGCTTAAAGCACATGAAAACCTCTAATTTTTACTTCAATGGATATACCCAAGTCTATCTAGAATAATCATCAATAAAGGTGACAAAATAAAGGTAGCCCCCAATAGTAGATGGTGCCCTCATAAGACCACATACATCACTATGTATAAGCTATAATTTTTGCATAGCTCTAACTAAACCATGTTTGAGAAAGGATGCACTCGTTGAATTCTTTGTACAAATATAGTCTTTACAAACATGATTGATAGGGCCGTTAAGATGTGGCATCTCATACACCATAGCATGCTTATGCAAACATAGCAAACTGCCAAAGTTTAGTGATTAAAGCGTGCATTCCACAACTTTGTATCACCCATTACCTTTGTGGTAGAAATTGTACATACATCATGTTTTTGTCTCTCATATGTATGTAGCCTATAAATATAGTAACACAAAGTACCAGAAGAAGTACCAGAAGAAATAATATGCATGTAGCCTATAAATATAGTAACACAAAGTACCAGAAGAAATAATTATAGCACCATCATTTTGATCATGAAATATATATCTATCATCCATAAAACAAATCACTAAGCCAACCTTAGTAATGGTAGAGATAGATGACATGCTTTTCTTGATCCCTAGTACATATAATACATCTAAGAGCGTAATTCTTCCACCATTCGCAACAGCGAGAACAATTTTATCAACTCCTCCTACATGATATGAGGATTTTTTTACACATGTAACAATGTATTCCTATGGAGCACATTCAAGTGATGTGAGGACAAATTATGATGATAAGTAATGTGCTTACTAGCACCAGTATCAAAATACTAGACATGTACATCTATAACTATCATGCAAACATCCTCATGCAAAGGATTAAAACTGCATTACACAATGAAATCCCAATAATTATGCACATAGTTTATAGATTCGTTGTTTTCTATATTAGATGTTGATACATCGGCAAACAATTGCCATAACTAATTCTCTCTTCTTCTCCTTCTCTATCCGTTTCTTGCACTCATTAATGTAATGACCAAGTTTCCTGCAATAATTGCATTTTCCCTTCTTCTTTGGCTTATTCCCTTACAGATGTGCAATGTGTATGAAATAAATGCAGAGTAAAGTGAGTAAGAATGTTACTCATAAGATATAAAGTTTGATGTTGTTGATAAGTGTAGCTTGTAGATAAGATCTAGTATTATTAAAGATTGATGATGCTTCTAAATTTGTCCGCACACATGTCCACAGTAGATTTAATGAATCTACTCTAGAATCTAATGAAGAACACTATAAATTTGGTCCTTGGAGATGTCTGCCAAAATTGAAAACTGGCCTCTAAAACATGTCTGCAGAAATCTGACCCAAAAAGTGGAGTACAAAAAGCACTAAGCACTTTAGGGTACTCTTTCTTCTCCCAAAAGGGCTTCTTGATCTGATTCAAGAAGACACGCTCTCTTCTCCCAAAGAGGCTTCTTGGTCTGATTCACGAAGACAAGTGACTCGAGGTGGAAGGTAGACAAGAAGCATAGGGGTAAGGAAAGCTTTCTTTGATAACAAATGTTGAGAATAGGGTTATAGGAATACACAAACAATGTGGAACCAAAAGCTCAATGGAAGACATAATAAGATGATAGATTGATGATAAATGTATGTTGTAAAAAAGCATACTCCAAGATGGGTGTATGCTAGAATATTAGGGTAAAAAACCTCCTATAGAGGGAAAAGGTGCTTCTGTTGGTCCTAAATGCACATGTCACTACCATATATGGCTACATGGATTGATAATATTCAAGAGGAGTACTTGTTGAATGAGGAAACTTCAAGGGATTCAAGACAATTACCCATAATTTTGGTTGCACAATGGTCTCATGATAATTACCCATAATTTTGGCTACATGGATTGACAATATTCAAGAGGAGTACTTGTTGAATGAGGAAACTTCAAGGGATTCATGACAATTATCCATAATTTTGGTTGCACAATTGTCTCATATTCTTCAAAGAAAAAGTATATTTGATACCTACCTCTATAGGCAAAAAGTGATGGAAGAATTGCATTCTACACCCATGGTGGGTCATTTGGGCTTGTTCAATACCTTTCATGCTATTTCAAGGAGCTTTCATTGGAAATGTATGTGGAGATATGTGAGTGACTATGTCAAAAAATGTTTTGAATGTTAATTGAATAAGGATTCCATGCATAAACCCAATGGTTTTCTTTAGCCCAATTACCCATTTTTAATGGCAAATGGATGCACATTACAATGGATTTCATTAATGGGCTTTCTCTCATCACAAGGAAGGGATGAAGTATAACCTATGTGTGGTTGTTGATAAGCTCACAAAAGTATCCCTCTTTGTCCCAACAAGGGTCACTTATTTGGCATCTATGGTATTCAAGCTTCATGGGATTCCTACACAAATATATATTGTGCATAATTGGGATGTCAAATTCATGGATAATTTTTGGAGGAAAGTGTTTGAAGGAATGGGAAATAAGTCAACACCAATTAAGGCTCATATGGACAAAAAGTGCAACTTCATTATCTTCTCATTATAAATAGGAGAATGTGAATCCACATGAAAAGGAAGAAGAATGACTTGTTGTAAACATGCAAAAATAACATCAAGAAGAATCAAGAAATGAAATGAAATGATATATTAACGTCTCTAAGAGGCCATAATGGCCTATGAGACCAAAATTGAGAGTACATCTGAAGTTGGTGTCTCATCAAAGAGAACAAGACTAAAGAGTCTAAAAAGTACAATAAACTGATTGTCCTACAGTTATAAGAACAGAACTGCAAGACTTCGAGATGATACTAAGTAGAAAATACTAGAAAATATTGGAAAATGTATATCAGGTAGATCCATGTATGCTGATCAGTTGAAGTGTTGCCCTCTCCTCAGATCAAGTATCTCCGCCATGGGGCTGTCTAGAATGGAGAGGTCGTAGAAGCGAGGTAGGCGCCTCCGATGCCGAGCAATAATGGCTCTGGTCTGGCGATGGTGAGGATGCCGTGGTCGGGATCCTAGTGGGCATGGCTGACGAGCACGACATAAGATAACTGCTCTATCAGTGGTGGTGACTCCCTGGTCGGTGCTCTAATGGCCCAATGGAGGAGGTATCAGGAGGTGTGTGGGCTGGGTTGCTAGTGCTGGTGCCGAAGAAATCGGTCAGGGTCCTCTATCTAGGTACATCATGGCTCAGCCTCTTGTCTGCCAAGAGGGTCTCTCTATGTCTCCTGAGCTCAAGTAGAAACAATCCGAGGCATCTCTGATCCTCAAACTCCATGACCCTGCGTAACGGCCCAAAACCCTCTCGGAAGAGGCAGTGATATCTCCCTTGGATCTCAAAATAGACTGTACATCGGCAAATGTAGTGTTCCTCTGTCTCTACCTCATGGTAGCATAGCTGACAAATGCGGTCATCCACGATCTGATGCACATATCGCCCTGTCTCAATCCGCAGCTGGTGTGATGAGGTCCAGATCTCTCCAATGGCACAATGTATCCCATGTGATAGGTGTACATCCATGTGAACCAAGCGGGTGATAAAACCATCCGGTGAGAGGTGTAGAAAATGGCTCTTGTAATGAGTCATTTTCGTGCCCAAGGGCTCAAGGGGGCTAGTCCATGTCCTCTCTGTGTCCACTCTGATGATATCCATCCTGATCACGCGGTTTTGCTCTAAGCGGGTGAGATCCAAAAATGGACAATCCAGACTACACCGAAAGGGTGGTAGTGCCTCTATCCACAAACCATGTAGGTCAAACCATGATCTCATCCCTGAGCGTACCAACAATGAGTATCTCCATCCTCTGCCAACTATATGAATGAGGTCAATGCCAAACGGGAGTACCTCTGCTACTGAGGGAGCTCCCATAGCCGCTGTAAAAAGGTAACTACCTAGAATAGGGCCTCAGTTACTACTGGTGAGGCACCCAGCTTAGCCTGGGTAGTTGCCTGGTACCATGGGGTCCCCACTCTTAAAGAGTGGTACAATGATATGCTCTGTCCATCTTGTCGGGAAACCCTCACAAATGGCACGATTAAACACATGTACGATGAGCGAAGCCAAAGTGTCTTGTGCATATGGGAAGTGGTCTCCAACTAGCCCATCATGATCCTGTGCCTTTCCATTCTGTAACCTGTCTATCGCATCTACACCATCCGCATAGTAAAAAAGGTGCTGCTAGGCGGTCTAGCTCCAAGTGGAGGGGGGGTGGGGGGCTATCGTGGTGCATCATATAGCTCTCTAGCATAAGTGTGCCATGCCTCAGGTGCAGTAATCGGAGTACCAGGCTGTCTCTCCTAAAACATCTTCCATGCCCTCTTGCTGTCCTTCCCCAGGAAGAGTTGCTAGACCTCCTCCTCTAGCTTAGCCAGATAGGCTCATTTCTTCCTCCGCACAAGGCGTCGAAAGATCATCCTGGCCTATCTATGTGAGTGAGACCCAATGGCAACGATGTAGCTGTGCTCGTGTCTCACGATACTCATCATCATACCAACTGTTCTGTGGGGCAGTGCTGCGGCGGTGGGTGGAAGGGATCATAGTGCAGGGAAACGCATATGAGGCGGATGCATGTAGAACACCTGCCAATCCTCTCGTGATCTCGTCCAGAGAGCTATGCGGGTCTAAAGCAAACAAGCCATCAGATACTGCATCCCGATAAACCCCAACTGTCTCACGTGTAAACTGATATCGCGGGTACCTAGGTAGAGCCCATCTCTCGGGGATCTACCTACTAGTGTGAAACTCAGGTATGCATGATCGGCTGCTATGCTAATGGGCCTACTGGAAATCGTGAAACCCCGCACATCAGGTATCAATGAAGGAGATCCCATCAAGTAGTCCACTGTGCTCGCTCCCCCTTTAGAGTTCCAGTGTGTGAGAGCATCTGATCCTTGCAATCTCAATAAGCCATTGTATATGACCAACCCATGTGCACTCCTGAGTGTGAGAAAATGCCTGCCATAATCTATAATCTCCCCCTCATCCTGTGCTGATCTCTACAACCCTACATCCTCTGCTGTGATCTCCCGGTACATAGCCTCTTGAGTATCATACAACTCTGTCTACTCTGTGCCTGTACGTGCATTAAAGTCTCCCAATAGTAATATGTCTCCCATGCTGGCAAACCTCGTGATATCATCATATAGTGGTATATAGGGCGACTCTCCTGATGGTGCAAACCTGGAGTGGGCTAGGGAAGAGTAGCATACCGCCACATATAGCTCGCAGAGCCCCTCTCTGCATATTCAGACCCACATGTACCTCGCATCTGCATATCTATGTACCACATGTATTTTCTCACGAAGCTCCTCCCTGTAAAGTAGTGCCACTCCTCCCAATCCTCTAGTACCTCCCACTGTGCGTGGCTGAGGGCGAAAAATTGATTCCCATCTATAACCCTGGACATCAGGAAGCCTCTTGTTTGTGGACTGATGGGTCTCCGTATACATAGCAATATCACTGTGTCTAAAAGTATTCTCAAAGTATCTGTTATATGTATATTATGTGTACTATGTTATATACACATTATGTGTGCATATACTAGGAGGCTAACCCACATTAGGCTTGTGAGAATGGGAGCATGGGAACAAGCTCTAGTGGAGCATGGGTTAGGACTAACCTTAAGGATTAAGGTTAGGGTCACGCATCCAAGGGTCACACATGGGAAATAGAAAGTCAAGAGTCACTTGAGGGCCCTCCTAAATAATAGGGGCATGGGGCACACTCAAGGGGATTTGGGGGATTGGAGGCTTATGCTATGGTCTCTTGTGTAGAGCTCCATATCTACTCACCTACCATTTCACACTATAGCTACATGCTATTGGATTTGGGGGATTTGGGGGATTTGGGGGATTGGAGGCTTATGCTATGGTCTCTTGTGTAGAGCTCCATATCTACTCACCTACCATTTCACACTATAGCTACATGCTATTGGATTGTGTTATACCTCTTGATGGTATGGGACATCAAGGTAGAGGTATGATGTATTTCATTTATAATTCATGTTTGCATCCCTTGGGCCCAGGGTTGTAGGTGGTTGAGTTTATGCCTGATTTTTGCATGTTTATGCATAACAATTATCTAGAGAGATCTTAGGGTTTTAACAGTGATATCAGAGCAATCTCTATTTAATTATTGTTGATTTTTTTAGTAAATTTTAATATTTACTAATAAAAATATTATTTTATTGATTTATGTTGATGAATTTCACGTGGATCGTTGATATGGCGATTGGAATGCATGTTACTATAATTCAATGGACGAATCGACGTTGCGGGGGAATTCCGTGAGTTTATATGCTAATTCTTCTCTATTTTTTATGGCTCAAATAAGCATTAATGGAAATTCTTACCAAATTACACATATTTTATTGTGGATATTGTTGGTAGAATGGATTCCCTAAATTTCTAAAAATTTTAGGAAATTTTTTCTAATTTTTTAGAAATTTTTTGAGCATTTTTATGGTTAAAAATGTATTTTTAATGCATTTTGCGGGTTTTGCGCGGGTATGTTTTCAATTTTCTGCCAATTTTTCTTGCTGAAAAGCAATGTGGGGCAGTCAATTGATGCGTGGGTTCTCTCCCGTGTGCGTAAAGTTCTTCTCTTCCTAAAATCTGAATTTTTTATCTCCATTTCTCTCTTGTACGTAAGAACGTATTTTAATAAGATAATTTAATTAAATATTAATCATAATTAAATACTAATTATGATTAATAAGTGATTAATTAATCTAAATCATCTCTCTAATCTCTAATAGAGAAGAGAACAGAAGAGAAGGAGATGGTAGAGAGAGGTGGTATGGAAGATGATAGAGAGAAGAGAAGAGAGAGGAGAGGTATCCCTCTCCCTCTCTCTGGTTTCTGACGCATAGACGGGCGGACGGGGGGCTGCGCAGCAGCCGGCCGGGCAAATTTCGCCCCCCCCTTTATAATTTTTTTTAAAAAGCTTATAAGTTTTTTTTTTAAAAAACTTGTTTTTAGAAAAAGATATATTTCTTTTCAAGATATTTTCATTTGGAAAAGCTTGGAAAAAGGGAAAAAAATCCTGAAAAAATATATTATTTCTCTAAAAACTGTATTCTTTCTTCTGGAATTTTTTTTCTCCCTTGAACCTTTTGGCTTTCCGCATTCTCGGGAAACCTTTTGGCTTTCTGAATTCTGGAAAAATTTTTGACCTTCCGTATTCCGGAAACCTTTGACCTTTCACATTCCGATTTTTTTTTGTCTTTTCATTTTCCCAAAATTTTTAGCTTTCCGTATTCTGGGAAAACCGTTCGAATTCTGAAATTTTTTGACCGTTCATATTCTAAATGCGTTCGGGGTAATTTAAAAATTTTAAAAAAATCCTAAAAATTAGTGAAAAATTAGACAAAGGTTATTTTAAATTTCGGGAAAATGTGGGGTTGGTGTTTGGCATGTGGTGTGTCCATTCGGGCGCCCGTGACCATTCAAATTCCTTTAAAATATATTTTTTGACCCAGAAAACTAGAAAAATCCATTAAATTTGTAAATTTTTATTGGATTTGAGAATTGTCCGACGGAATTGGAAATTTCGTGAACGATGGGATTCTCAGAAAAAATTAGGAAATTTTTAGAAATTATTTTTAGAAATCCTAAAAATTGGTATTTTTAAAATATAAATGGTATTTTAGCAAAATTAATTGCTAAATATTTTCTGGAAAAATATAGGTTTAGAATGCCATAAGATAGGTTTGGTGGAGTTCAAAATTATCATATTTTGAGGCCCTATAAAATTAGAAAAAACTAGGAAAAAATCATGATAATTCTTTTTCTCGAGAATTTAATATTTTCGAGGGTTATTTAATGTTGAAGTACGTTTTCTCATGCTGCCATTAGATAGATGCGGGTTATTTGCATATTATTAATATAATTATACCTTGTATTAATGTATATTTATGTTTGGATTAATTTCAAACGATGTATTCATGATTTTTTACCATTGTTTAGCCATTCTTTTTGGACATGTTCCTTAATTTCTTTTGATGGCTATAATTTGCGTTCAAAGTGTGTTTCACCTTTGACACTTTTCCATTATAATTTATTTTGCACTTATTTAAGTATGGATTGTGCTTAATTTCTTAAGCCTAAGACAAATTCTATCATGAATTAGTTGATCGGTTTGTTTTGGTGGATTTTTATTGGATGTTTTCCAAGTTTTATTTGGACTCACCAGGTTCTGCCTAGATCACTTGTGTCTAGGGGTTTTTTATTGAGTGCTACACACATGTGTTTCACTTGCTTACTTTGGAGTTTTGCTTGAACGACAGAATGTTCATGTACTCTGGATTGATGAGTTGGCCACCAATGACCATTAGATGGCATGCATTGATTTTTATGATCAACTATGGTCTTTATGGATTCGAGGAGCTTCTATGCTTTTATCCATGGTTTTATAAGGATATTTTGATCTTTTGAATAATTACATGTGCTTTGAAGGTAGCATTTGCCTTCATTTTTGGCACGTAATTTTGGAGTATATTTCTTGTACTCTTGTACATATTCCAACTCGGATACCTAGTTGCTTATATATCTAGGTGAGTTATTTTTCTACCCTAACTTTATTGTGTTTTGGGTAGTTATCATGAGAAAGGCGCCAATAATTCAATTTCTTTTCTAATGATGTACTCAAAAGGAGTTATTCCTTGATGTAGTCTCAAGTATATAGAGACAGGTTTAGTATGTGAAAGTCTGGATAAGGCCATCTTATTCCTTTTATACATGATTTTACTCATATTTCCTAGACGGCATACTAGGGAGTTTCAAATTGTTAAGGTATGTATGGGTGGTATCATGGTGATATGGGACGCTAGTGATCCGTCACATATATTATCTTATGGGATAATTTGGGCTCAAGATTGTTGCTTTGCTTACATCACTTAGCATGTTGTCCTCAACATTCAAAGACAATCTCATTTTCTAAATTCACTAGAAGTTATAGTGTGGGCATTCTCTAGATAAACTTCTTTTATCTATAGCTTGCATGTTTTGATGAGGGTAATCTCATCGGCATTTTCACTTGTTGAAATCTCTTTCTTTAGAGTTCAAACAAGTATATCTTGTTGTGTTCGGATAAGGAAATTTGGATTCTTCCTTTGTTGGCATTTCTTTCTCTAGTTCCGTACTTTAGGTGATTTATACAGACAACCTGATGGTTTACAGATGGACATATGTGACTCATCGAGACGTTGATGACTCTCTATGTTGATATGGGTAACTCGGGATGTCGATTATTCCATATACAGATGTGGGTATGAATTATTTTACCAATGAACATGGAAATCTATATGAATGTGTTAATGTATCATTCCTCTCCATCGTCATTCTTAAATAGTACCACTATTTCCTCGTACATTTACCATCTACTGCATCTAATTTTCTAAGCAGGGGATGGTAGTGGTTTGGCATTTTGGTTCGAGGGAGAATGGTACCACTGCCATTCTCCCCAATGATAATGCACCAATCTAAACCAAATCTAATAAGAGGGAGAATGGCACCACTTCCTTTCTCACCTCAAACCAAATATTTAATGGGGAATGGTCCTTTAATGAGGAGTGAATTTGGAAAATTCTAGCTAAGATGACATTGTGATTAGGGGTAGAATGGCACCACTACCATTCTCCCCAAAATGATAATGCAACAAACCAAACAATGCCATGCTCCATGCTTTCATTGTAATCAGAGTAGGAAGAATTGCAAAACTACCATTCTCCCTTGGAAAGTTTAATGCTTAAACTTGAGGATGGCACCATTGCCAATCTTCCTCCATTTTATACAAGAGGGAGAATAGAAATGGTTTAATTCTCCCATGAAATTTTGATTTTTGGAGGGAGGAGGGGAGAATGGTAGCACTGCCATTCTCCCTTTAATTTTCTCATCTCAAACCAAAATTTTAAGGGAGAATGACATAATGCCATTTTTCCCTAAGTAATGGGGCTACTATCTCCCTTAATGAGGTGAGATTGGTACCAAATCCATCATTGACCCTTAAAATCCAATTTTCCAAGAGGATCGAAGAATAGCACCACTTTCATTATTCACACTGATAGAGGATCCTAAACCCTTCCATTCTAGTGGGAAAAAGTGGAGAGTGACAACCGCTCTCAAAACCAAGTTAAGGATGGGAGAACAACACCTTGATAATATCCTCTATGATAGTGGACCAAACCGAAGAAAGTCAAGGGAGAGAATGAAGCAGTGCTATATTCCATTAAACCAAAATTTAGTGTAGATAGTTATGATAATAGAAAGTTGGTGATTATTTCTATAAGTGTATTTAACTAACTGTTTTTAATATTCAACTTCACAGAAATGGAGGACGTGAGGAATGTTATTGATACAACAAATAGAGATGGAATGGGAGCTATAAGTATAGGAGATGATGTAGCACCAAGGGGCTTACATGATGCATGTAATTTGAAGAGTAATACTACTATAACGATAGATGAAGAAAAATCTTTAGAGGAGTCGAGAGGTAGCAATTTTAAACACAATCAAGATCCACCTACAATTTCATTACATTATGATATAATAAGAATTCTGTAATATTGGACCTAAATGGCTCACTATTGACACGTTGTTGGTTTAAGTCAAAGATACACCCCTCCATAATGTGTCACAACAAAAGATATATGGTTCTTCGGCTCGGATACATTGAATTTCTAAAAGCCTTGATTGAAAGATTTAATATTGGTATTTGGTCAACAGCAGAAGAGCACAATGTTCTTAAGATGATAGAAAACTTGCAACACTATGCAAAGGAGAGCCTCCCATTCTTTGTGATATGGAGTCATGAAGGTTGCTACATGTATAATAAGAAGAGAATCATCCAAACTGATAAGCCTTGGTATTGAGGCACAGTTCAAACCCTTGGTAAAAATATCAAAAGTATTTGGATATGATGCTAGAAGGACCATACTTATTGATGACTCTCCATACAAGGATTGTCTTTGTCCGCATCAAATTGCATATTTCCATGTATTTGTAATGTTCAAGATAGGGATGATATTGTACTTCTAGGATAGTTTCGAACTTACTTGCTACATCTTAATAAAGCTAGTAATGTGCACAGTGTGATAGAGACTAACTGGTATGGACAATTACATGTGTTTGAAGGCCATGTTTATTAGGATAGTATCAAAGAAGTTGTTGAGAAATGGGTTGAGCATAATCATCAATGGTCAACATCAGAGTATAGAATAGGAAACCTTCCTATTTCATCCTAACTAAGAAAACCTCTAACCAATAAGAGAGATTTAGGTGGTGCAATATTTTATCCTCCACTCAACTCATCACACGTAAGACTTTTAGGGGATTCACCTCCAATATCCAAGATGAAAGATATTCAAGCTATTCATTTGGCTAAGTAACTAGGATTCAAAGGAAAATTTATCAAGCCACACATTGCTAAGGATTAAATAAAGTCCTTAAGGATTGCACATGGTTTCTCATTGTATAAATATTGTATTCTTTTATCTGTTTGTATCTCATATGTTTATTTGACGTTGAATATGGGATCTTATTCTTGGTGCTACTTTTGGGATGTCATTTTCCATACATATATAAAGGGGGTGGAGATCTACGTGTTTGAGTAAATATATATTGGCATGTGATCCACTTCGAATAACAACATTTCCTATTCCAGTCATGTAAATGTTTCAAATCTGAAGCATAAATTTTGAGGTCCAAGAGTCAACTATCATAGGCACTGGACTTAGTATTTTTTCACATAGTTTTATCATGAAAGGGACAATCATCCTTCATTATGGAGGGGACAAATACTCATAAATATTGGAAAAAGATATGTAAAGTCAATCCAAGGATAAAGAAGTATTCCATCTTAGAAGACCCTAAAGGAGGAGATCATGTAAACCATTGGTGATGTTAAAAATGACAATGTGGGAGGGTATATCAACACTAGTAGAAGTTCAAGTCTCAATCCCAACGTCTGTTATGTATTTTCTCTTGAGTTACCACCTTGGTCCATCTCTATGGATAATATAGACATTCCTAAATATGGTTACATTTATGCTGAAACCATAGATGATATTTGTATAGGTGAGGAGCTATTTGTAGACTATGAGTTTGATTAATAACATAACACTATGAATACTTTTTCATTCATTATCAAATGTCATTTTTGTGTTTTGTGTGCCAATGCACACTTACACTTTGAATATAAATGTTTTTGTGTCTTTTCAACAAAATGTTTAATTATGTGAGGAATACTTTGTTCATTGCAGACATTGAAGGTGCTTACGAATAGTTGATTGTTTATCCTTCAAGTTGTAATTTAGAAGTTATGGATTATTTTTCTTTAAATACAACTTTCACTTTTTCACATTCATATCTTTGTATAAGTCCTTTGATGTCTTTTAATGTTACAACTGAGGACATGTGAATCTCTGTTATGCTTAATTTGAGATAGTGAAGTAATAACAAGACTCCATTCATAAATGTCTTTTTTAAATTGAGATATGTAAGTAATATTCCAAGAAATATCTAGTTTGTTTCACCTTTATTGGAGAGACGAAAAACTCTCTCACTTGTAGTAAGAGTAGCATGATCCACGTATAGCTCAATCCAATGGGATTTGCATCCCTTTCGGAGCTAGGGATTCAACCCGTACCGGTGCACAAAAGCTTATCCACAAATGGAGAGAATGCTTATGGCTACCATCACTTGACACTAGACTAAGCACACACATAAGCTCAACTTGCCCTCATTCTTACACACCCATTCATTCACAAATACAAGCAAGAGGAACACAATCACTATGCACACAAGCAAAGAGAAAGACCTCACTCCACTCCTATCTTCCTACAAGCATGCACACACTCAAGCATCAAGCTTCCATGAAAGCTTCAAATCAGCCCACATACACAAAAATGAAATACTAAAAGCATGCATAAGAGTAAAATGATTAGAGAAGAGGATGAGAAAGACTCATGACATTGCTATTGATTCAATGAAGATATTTATCTCATACAAAGATGTAGATGGGGTGAGAGAAGAGTCTTCACCTCTATGGAGAAGAGGGAGAGTAGCTCTCTCAAAGGAGCTCTTGCATGAACTTAGCCCAAAGTGTACATAAGCTCTCAAATGAGCCACTTTTTATACAAAAACTCTAAAACTCCCAAAACTTCCCATGTGGGATTATTCTTAAGCCCACTCCCACACTCATCTACAACTTGGAACTCTTTTACAAGAGCCCTAAATAAGAATGTCACTTGTTTTCCTGCTTGCATCTTTTTGTTGCATCCTTGCATTGATCTCCACTCGTCACGCAACACTCACCCCTTCCTATTTTGCGCACGTCCTCGAGCGCGGTAGAAGCAAAAGCTGCAAAAACAATGGATACAAGTAAAGCCTTTTATTGAAAAAAAAAACCAGCAATGACAATCTCACACGTGAGCATACAAGTGAAAGGCTGATTAGAGTTTTAAAGAGTGCTAAAAGAGGTGCGTAAAGACTAGTCAAAGTGAGACTAAGTGGTAGATAGTGCTATGCAAAGGCAAGTGTGCTTGCACACCACAGGTTATGACCGCAGTCTCAATGTCCTACAAGTATTTAAGTTATTCCTAAGTGGCAAACCTACTCCTAAATATGAGCAATGGTGATTGGACCTCTTCTTCTTTTCTCTCTTTTTTTTTTTTGGTGTGTGTGTAAAAGATGATAAAGAGGAAGGTTCCATCCCAATGAGACCCAAGCAATGGCCAAGAGACCTCCACCAAGAGAATCTAAAGGCCGCTAAGTATCTCAAGGGCGATAGACCCTTTTCTTTCTTTTTGTCATAAGGAGTATCCCATGACGATGAGGACATCGGTCTCGAGGGCCCATAATGTACCCCAGAGTCCTACCAGCATCTATCAAGGCGATAGAGTCCTTGAAGGTCTTTTTCTTAATCTGTTCGACGTCAGTGTTCACCCCATGGAAACCAAGGCATCAACCCCAAGGTGCTAAGACAACCCCAAGTCCTACCAAGCATTCCACATGGCTGTATACACGTCATGTCTCGATTCACTTGTATATATTTTTTAGGGCATGATTTTTGTAAATTTTTTATTAATCCTAGCACCTAGCCCATACCTAAGAGGTAACTACCACTAGGGATAACTAATATACTTCGAGAGCATAAGAACTTGGCATACTCCGTTGGTATATATCCTACACCGTCTTCAAATAGAAATACCTTCTACTAAGTCCTCTAAGAATCTAGAAATCACTCACCACATTTTAACAACTAATCTAAAACTTAAACCAGCCAACTGTGTGTGAACATGCAAACAATATATCCAAAAGTTAAAAGCACATAAAGAACAAAAGATTATGATTTGAATACACCTGTTGTAGTGCTCGTTGATGTTGTGCGGATTGCTTCTCTTTGCTCTTTGTAGGCATTGCATGTCTCCCCCCCTTCCTAATTTGTGAGCACGATAGGTGGACTATTGGGACGTGTTTGTATGCTCTTGTTTAGCTGAGATCTCTGCAAAATGTTTATTAACAAACAAGAAAAGAAAAGAAAGGAATAAAATTTGTTATTGGTGCCAAAATCACCGAATACAGCCGAGGGGAAAAACCCAGTGGGATAAAAGTACCCTGGCTTGTTGATCTTATTGTGGAGTTGATAAGCTTACCCTTGTACTAGTGGTGGATCCGTGTCCACTTCTGCTGGAAAGATGGTATCAATCACTTCAGGATGTAGGGACAAAACCTGTACAAAAACCGGCCTCTGGAGAAGGTGGTAGAGGAAGGAGAGCTTCCTCGCTAAAATATGGCATTGGTTCTATGGGAAGGTTAAGTAGACAATTTTGATTTTGGAACTGCTCAATATATGTACTCATAAAATGATCCAAAATTGACATGTTGAGGCTGGGGGAAGGAGGGTTTGCAAGATAGGTGGTTGCAAGTCATTTATGCATGTATCCCTCCATTGTTGTGCTTGAACCTCCTCGGTAATCTACGTTGATTTGGTCCTCTCTCTGGTACTCTCACATCAAGAAGGTTATGGCGTTGGGATGTAATTTTCACAATGCGTTTCATTAAGCCCGTGCCATATCGTCGAAAGTAAGAGCGGCATAGCCAACAAATGTGTGAAGCTTCTCCTAATACGAGTCGTGCACACTCTTGACAATGTGGAAATGGGTGATGCTGTTGATAGAATAAAGTGACAAAGTGATGCCCACAGTAATTTTCACCTAAGGGAGCATAAAAGTACCTAGAATGAGTTTGAAAAGGAGGAGCACTATAACCCCCGCGATGTTGAGGTTGAGTACTATCAGGGTCAATGCATGGTGGACATGTATCTCGCCAAGTATCCATCAGGAGGTATCTGGGCATAGAACAATGAAATTTAGAAACTTCAAACTTTATACACTCATATCCATCATTACAATCCCAATCAAAAACATTGTAGATAAGATCATCTCAAAAAGAACACGATCCTCTAAAGGCATAAGGAACCACATTAGTAAATGTGAGACTATTCAAACACTGATCTACCAAAGAGCTTTAATTGTAGTGTTAATGCCTTATCTTTGGTTTTGGGTATGTCCTTCTTAAGAGGTGGGAAGGTTAGCAATTGTCGAGGAATTTGAGCAAGATAAGAGGATTTAGGCATTGAAGTGTTAGAATCTATGCTCAAAGGAGACTCATGTAAAGTTGGATTTGTCTTAGGTACACAATTTGATGGTGGAATTATGTAACAAGGAGAAATTGGGACAACTGGTGATTCAATACTTGTTTTGGGAAGGTCAACACAAGGAGATTTGTAGGTGCTATCACAACCACCTATCCTATCTTGAAGAGGTTGTGTTGATTTCCGTTGCACCAAGGGTGGCTTTTGGAATCTTATTGATACATTCTTTTACCTCTAGTAAACCATGGCATTTAGGAAGCCAAATTGTTTTTGCACCCTCATAATAGCCTTGTACTTTAAGAACATGCTTTGGGACCCAGCGAGTAATAGTCTGAGGTTTAGGCTTGGAAAAGATGTGCTTTTTAGGAGGCTTAGCAACTAGGCTAGATGGTACAAGTTTGTACGCATCTTTGGGTAGCCAAATTGATAATTCCTTCTTGCCTGGCCTTCTTTGAGCAGTGACTAGAGTAGTTGGAACATGCCAACCATGGCCCTCACTTGAGGACTCATCGATTATCCACATCATTTGTGTTGGAGCTTCAAGAGCAGATTTTGAAAGTGGGTTGTGTAAGGTAGAAACACCACCCTTTTCACATGATAAAGCTCGTGGAGTAGCAGATCCCAAGATGCAATCAGAATCAATTTGCAATTTGTATTGTCTATTCTTCCAATCTAATGAACAATTGGTAGCACTTAACCATGATCGACCGAGAACAGCCTCTACCACTGCCTTGGACTTACTTGCCACATAAAAGGGAACAGACATCTGGTGATCCTGAATGGACATCATAATGATACATTTTCCCTCTATAGGGTTATCTTCACCTGAGAAGCTTCGTAAGTCAATAAGAATGTGCACCAGTGTTGGTTGTCCTCCCAAGGCTATCCATGTGTCAAACGAGAGAACATTATAATCTACACCAGAGTCAATTAAGGCAGAGACAAAGTAGGTAGTCTCATGAAGATGAAGACACACTTGAATATTGAAAGGATCGACATATTGTTCATCAGTAGCCAATTGTAAGGCCAACATAGAAGCCTTGCGACGCTCCTTGGCTTTTGCAACTCTAGCTTTAGCCTCTTCTTGAGCCTGACGTTTAAGTAAGTCATGTGCTTCTTTCCGTGTGTGTGCAGCATGCATTTGTTGAAGCATGGCTTCAGTTAATGGTTCATTGTATTTCTTGAGATGACTTCCATTAATGAAGTTAGTAGGCATTTGCTCACCTTCTAGTGCCTCTAAACGCACTGCAACACTCTCACTAATCACAAACGGTCCTAGGCCACGTTTCTTGAGCTTTCTCTTATGCTTCTTAAGTGTGTACAAGAGCACAAGGTTTCCTTTTTTGAATCGGCCAGTTGTTACATTTCTATCATACCATTGCTTTTGTCTCCTCTTCTCGGCATACATCCCCATTTTCGCCAATAAGCGGGTCTCATCAAGCTTTTCCAATTCATCAATGCATTGTGAAAGCTCATGACCAGTCCAGTCCAATTGTTTAGCAACTCGTAGAGTAGGTACAAGAAATTCAATGGGAAGAATTACATCTAGCCCAAAAGCAAGCTCAAATGGGGTTGTGCCCACAGATGTTTTATATGCTGTCCTATATGCCCAAAGAACTGAGTGCAACTTTTGTTCCCAATCAGTCCTATGTCCCTCAACAATCTTTGTGAGTGCTGTGCAGAGAATCTTGTTAGTACTCTCAGCTTGTCCATTGGTCTGGGGATGATAGGGTACAGAACGCTTGTGAATTACCATAAATTCTTGAAGCAAAAACTCTATGACCTCATTCACAAAGTGCACACCTTGATCACTAACGATTTCAATAGGTAAGCCATAGCATGTAAACACGTACTCATACAAGAACTTGGCTGTGGTTCTGGCATCATTTTTAACTGTAGCCTTTGCCTCTACCCATTTGGTCAAATAGTCAGTTGCAACTATAATATATTCGGCATGCGTGTGACGAGCTGGAGGTTTAATGGGACACCGACAAAATCAATACCCCATTTTGCAAAAGCACGTGTGCTTAACATAGGCCGCAATGGCATATTGTCCTTTGTGATGGGAGGTTTGGTCCTTTGACAATCGTCACAACATTTTACATATTCTTCGGCATCCATTTGTAAGGTTGGCCACCAAAGCCCAGACCACCTAATCAACTTAGTTGTGGTATTGCCCGAAAAGTGTCCACCCCCAACACCTGCATGCGCATGAGTCAAGATTTTCAAGTAGTCAGCTTCACATACACACATGCGTAAGTTGCCATCCTTGCCCCTCTTGTAGAGTTGGCACTCTATCAGCATATAGTTTGCCGCTTCAACTTCAATAGAATGCTTTCGATATTTAGGAATTTTTTGATCAGTATGACCATGCTGAAGATAGTCCACAATATATTTACTCCAACTTGGTATAGTTGAAATTTGGAATAATGTGACATTTCGAATTGGCTGTTGAATTTGACATGAAGCACAGTTACGAACAAATTTTTCAGCATCCGCATGCATGGTAGGCCACCATTGACCATCCTAAGATATACGTCGCACACAAGTAGTAGCTGATGCATGGATTCCACCGATACCCGCATGTGCCCATTCCAAGATCTCCTCATATTGGTCAAGGTTAGGTATAAGCCGCAACACTCCATCATTACCCTGACGATATAATCTCCTTGAGATTAACTTGAATGGTCGCCATAGGTCCACATTAGGACCCGCTAGTTGTATCTGCCCACTTGTCAAAATTTATAAGATGGATTTAGACCTTTTAGGAGCTGTCTCTACAAGGAAAAGTGTTGAATCTAACATATCATCATCCACACCCACCACAGGAGCTTCGCCAGAGGTGATTCGAGACAAATGATGTGCCCTAAGATGAGTTGTTCCTTTTCGGACTGCCACTTCAAAATCAAACTCAAGAAGGATGATAAACCACCTCACAATCCTTCCAGTTGCACAAGGCTTATTCACCAAATATAGCAATGCTTGATGGTCCACAAAAAAATATGAATTTGTTTGCCAAAAGGTAACGGCGAAACTTTTTCACTGCATATATCATGGACAAACCTTCTCTTTCTGTTGTGGTATAAATCTTCTCAGCATTGTTCAACTGTCGACTAGCATATGAGATTGGGAAATCCTTATTATGTTCTCCTGATTGAGCCAAAATACAATGTCCAATTGCAAAGTTTGAAGCATCAATATGGACATGAAAGATTTGGTTCCAATCTGGTGCCCGTAAGATGGGTGCAGTCACTAATGCTTGCTTCAACTTTTCAAAGGATTCCTCACACTCATCAGTCCAATTAAACTTTACAAGAAGAGCATATAATGGTCTAGCTAGGACAGCGTACATGTAGATGAATCGACGATAATAGCCACAATGTCCCATGAATGTTTGTACCTCTTTAGGGTTGATAGGCCGAGGTAATGAGACAATGACATCAATTTTATCCATATCTGTTGAAATCCCATTTCGAGAAACAATATGGCCCAAAATTTTCCCTTGTCTTACCATGAATTTGCACTTGTCAGGATTCAAGCATATATGATAAACTTGACACTTTTGAAACACAAGTCTGAGGTGTTCTATATGATCATCACGCTCTTGTGAGTGAACACATAAATCATCCATGAAGATCTCAAGAAATTGCCTAAGGTACTCCTTGAATACATGACTCATTAACCGCTGAAAGATTGCTGGTGCATTTGTTAGACCAAATGGCATAACACGATAGGCAAAGATGCCATCTTCAGTAGCAAAGGCTGTCTTGTGTTGATCCTTTGGATCAATTGACACTTGATTGTAACCGGAGAATCCATCCAAGAAACTATATGCCTTTTTTCCTGCAACTCGTTCCAGAACATGATCCGTGATTGGAAGTGGGTAATGATCACGTACAGTAGCTGCATTTACCTTCTTGAGGTTTACACATACTCGAAGTTTTCCATTTTTCTTGGGCACCACTACAATAGGGGAGACCCAGTCAGTGTGTTCAATCTCATAGATAAATTCTGCCTCTAAGAGCTTGTCTATTTCTTCTTTTATCTTTCGTGCAAAATTCTCATTGTAAGTATAAGGACGTTGCTTGGAAGGCTTTGCATCCTCTCGTAATGGAGTTGTATGCTGACATATGCTTGGATCAACTCCTTTGAGGTCTTTATAACTCCAAGCAAAAACATCGCGATACTCCTTTATTGTTTGAATTAATAACTTCTCCTCATCTAAGGACAAGTCTGTGGCAATCCACACATAGCGAGGCTCTTCTCCTGGCTTAGCGATATCAATTTTTTTTGCATCTTCTGGACCATCATATGAAACCCCTGGCACGCTTGGTTTTTGTCGCATGGGCTGTTGAAGAACAATCTTTCGATCTTGAAGAGTGTACTGTGTGAAGTTGGGGGGAACATTGAGATTTTGTTCTTGTCCACTTGAGTCATCACTCATTGAAGACCATGTGGTTTTGAGCTCTCCTTTGCAATCTTGCATCAGATTTTTTTGTTCAACCGTTATCTTTGCACTTCCGACATTCTCTTTTGAATCGGTTTTAGACTTGAGTTTTGGTTTTTGTTTCTTCGTTTTTTTACGATTTTTGCTAACAGTTTTTAGCTTTTCTCCTGGTTGGAATCCATCTGATCGTTTTACTTGGTCTTTGATACTATCTTGTGCTTGGACATAGTATAGATATCCGTTCTTTCCTGAGAAGTGAGGTGGTGGTCGAGAGTGTTCATTCTTAAACTCCTCCTTTTCTTTTTGTAGTCTCTCACGTCGTTCCCTCTCATCTTGTTTACGGATTCTCTTATGGCTCTTACAGCATTTACGTTTAGGTCGGCTTCGAGGGATCTCTACTTGAACCTCCCTTCCTCTCAAGAGCAGGCGTGCCTTTCCTAACTCTTCCTCAGGGATTATCACATCATTATCAAAATCAGAGTCCCATCCATCTTCCTTATCAGCATCATTAGCAGATTTGAGTGTTAAATCCTCCACTGAGACTTCCTCTACATGCAGTGCTGTTATGGACGCATCCCCATAGTACAAAACATCTAGAAGGTCACGTGGTTGTACCATTCGTATAGGAATAATGCCATATCCATCTGAGTCACAAAATTGAATTGGCTTAGGTAAAGCACATGTCGATAATGTTGCAAGGACATGACTCCATTCTAGTGGATCAATTAAATGCTCAGGGAAGGGTTGTGGAATGTATGCCTCATCTAATACACTTCGATTACCCTTAAGTCTCTCAGTGTTGAAATCCCTACATGAGCCTCCACACATCCACAGATCTTCTCGCCCATCTGACCATGTAACTCTTGAGCCCTCAGATGAAGCAGAATCAAACTCATCTATTGGAGACCTTGTTACATCACGATATGAGTGATTCTTTAGGTTGACCCTTGTGATGACAGAATCATGTCGGAGGTACAAATAATTGTATCCCCAATCGGCAATCATTTGAAATTATCGCATGAATGGTCTACCCAATATCACTTCATAGTTTGGATGTTTTCCAAAATCCACTACTGCAAAGGTGTGCTCATATTCAATCCCACATGTGGTGACCAATATGTTCTCAAGCAGCCCAAGAGGATGTTCTAAGCTTCCATCTACTAGCTGCAAGCGCATCCTGGTACTCCTAATAGTAGCTGGTTTGCCCCACCTTTCCCAAATGGACCTTGTCACAATGCCCACTCCTGCACCACTATCAAGTATTGCAGTTGAAGCTACTTTTCGCACTTCTAATGGGAGGGTAGCGTTTCCCGAATCGTCCTCACAAAATTTTCCTACTTTGTTGATAGGAAGTGGCATAACATGCTTTGTCTCAGGGTGTATAGTACAATGATGGTGACCCTTTTGTAGCAATACCTGCTCCGACAAACATGTGGCAATATCATTCCACAACTCAGGTCGAAGCTTTATCAAATCAAGCAAAGGTAAGGTACAAGCCACTGGTGCTGACAAAATAGCTTGCACGATACCCATATCCATCTCCTTTGTCAACCTTCTATGCATGGAGGGTATCCTCAAGGTTTGAGAACAGTTCTCATATTCTCCCAAATATGATGGTAAGGTTCTCATTGTATGCTTACTTCTAGGAGAAACAATTGTTTGAACTTCCTCCTGGATGCTTTGGCGTCTAAAGTTATTTTCTGTGCCCCTGGTAAAATCCACCTCAGAGAATGGAGGTGAAATAATAGAGGATATATTCTCATTAACTTTCTCATGAACTCCTGCCCACATCTCATTTGCCATGTCCTCGTTAGCATCAATAACTTCATCATTGCATGGGAAGGCAAGGCTAGGTGGTGGCAGAATACCTTCTTTCAATGGGGTGGCAATTGGTGCAGACTTCTCGCTATGAAATTGTGAGATGAGCTCACTTTTCATTTCCAGACTTGATGACACTTCTGGTATGGTTTCTAATGTTGGCCTAAGAGAGGTTGGGCCCCGAAAAATAGGTGGAGGTGGTCCCTCAAGTATTGATTGAGCTTCCCTTGCTGATGTACAGCTAGATTGATCTTCTCCTCACGAGGGTTTGGGTATTCTTGAAGCTTCGTGTGGGTAGCTCAGATAAAGCTGCAATGCAACTTCTATGAGCATCAATGATGGCATCTAGAGTCTCGTTCACCTTATCCACAAAAACAGAACCCCCAAAACTATCCTCGGTTGTACTAGCCTCATCTTGTTTAGCACTAGGCCCAGGTTGAGGTTGATGCTCCTCATGCACTTCTTGGGATGTAAAAGTTTGATCCCTCATGTTTTGTTTAGAGACTTCTTGAGAACTAGTGAATGCACTTTTAGTTCGCTTGTTGCGGTTCTTTTTCCTCCTAGTGGTTCTTTTTCTATTGGAATGTAGGGTCTTGTCCACTAGATTTGCCTTTGCATCCCTAGTTCGAGGTGTCTCATCAGTTTGCATTTCGGCATTTCGTGTCTGTGATCTAGTCATGACTCTAAGTGGCACAACATCCTCATTCTCTGATGAAGGTGGCGATGGAACTGCCCCTGCAAAGTTGAGTGAGACCTTTGGTTGAGAGGTGCCTTCCTCATGTGGTTTCAGCAAACAATCCTTTGGGAAGTGTTCTACACAACACCCTAGATAATATCTTTCAATTGGTGGAAACTGTGGTACTGTTGTATTGGATCGAGCTGCTTGCCTTGAGCGATGTGGACAATCACGAGCCCAATGGGGTTCTCCGCACTCATAACAGGGGCCCATTAGTTTGGCTTCTACTTTCCTTTGCTGCCATTGACCTGAGGGGCCTGGAGTCCTAGGTTGGTAGCCCCCTAGCAACATCAAAGAAATTTGTTCCCCTGGTTGAGCCTCTAGTGCTTGTCTTGGATATGCGGGACTTTCAAAGAGATTTTCCTTGGATGAATATGATGCGTATTCCTCCTCCACATAGCCTGGGTTTACCAAGTCTCTACACATATTTGAATTGTCGTAGTCAACAACCCTCACAGGAGAAGTCCCAGGAGCAGGAGGTTGAGCTCCAAGAACAGGTCGTGCTTGCTCTTGTGCCATTGGTGGCTTACGTTCAAAATTAGTATACTGTTGATGCATTTGTGGAGTCACTCCACCCCTTTGCTGCTCACGCTCTTGTCTCATTCTAGCAATGCAATTACATTCCTGTGTGGTGTAGGTAAAGTTCCAAGCACAGGCTTGGCACCACTTCTTTGTGGGTTGGTTTGTGACTAGAGGAGAAAAGGTATTACATTATTTGGTTTTATGGTTACCGCCACATGCTCCACAAAGATGAGGACCTGTAGGTAGTACACTCCTCATTGACCTGCTCTGCTGTTGTTGTGGCTGCATGGGTGGGCGATAGGTTTGTCCCAATCTCCTTAGTACTAGGTTAGCTATGTGGTCTGGATTTACTAGCGCACTAGACCCTGAACTTTGGTCATCACCCCACTGATCTCTAGGTTTCACCTCAGGGCCAGTACCATCTTCGAATTTGAAATTATCGGTGAAATCCATAGCATCATGGTAACACTCATTGAAATTTGTATGCTTCTTTGCATAGAGATGTGTGTACAGTGTTGAATTTTTGAGTCCTTTTAAGAAGAGAGAAATTAATCGACTCTGGGTGGGCTTCTCATCGTCTGGGCAATGATTAATATATTGCTTCATCCTATTTACACAATCTCTAACACTCTCAGTCTCGCCTTGCTTGAAAGAGTAGATGTTTGCTACTGTGTCATGCTGAATCCCCATCAAGGAAAAAGCAGCAATGAATCTCTCTTCCAGAACTCGTAAAGAAGATTTGTCTGAAGCCTGTAGTGCGTGAAACCAAGCAAGGGCCTTTCCCTCAAGAGTGAGCCCAAATCCTTCAATTTGAGTATGCTTGTCAATCACTTGCTCAGCTCGATCTGGTTGCCTAAATGCTGCTATATGGTCATATGGATCTCCCGACCCTTCGTACTTCTTTACCAGTTTCTGAAGAGTTGATGGCCTTACTTATCTTGAATACTCATCATAGGGCCTACGGCCTCTCACTCTCAGTGGGAATTGTTCCTCTCTTTGGTAAGATGGTCCACATGCATCCCAAATTGGTGTGGATCCCCTATTGCCTGCCTCACCAAAACCCTCCAAAGATCTTGTTACCCGCATTTCAGGAGGTGCATTTATGGGAGGCCGAGTTGGCTCCCTACCCTCTGATTGTCATAGTGAGAGAAACATTGTTGTGGTGTGATCTGTGGTCACACTTTTGGTGTAGGATAATATCTTGGTGCTAGAGTTGGGCTACTTGCAGTGGTCCACTTTGATGTTGAGGGTCCCTCTCTAATGAACTCTCGTAGGGGAGGAGCAGCAGTTTCTCCAAGAAAGGCTGTCTCTCCTAGTTTAGCTGTATTTGTTGAGAACACTTCCATGAATAATGGTCGTCCTTTCCACGTGAGCTCCCGAATCTCCTTCCAATCTAAGGATCGGTATTCATTGGCCCATTTATCAACGATTCGGTTCATGTGTTCTGCAAGCTTCTCAACTACCACCACAAGTGCTAGAGGAAGATCTAGCTCTGGCAATCTAGTTGTGGCATAATATCCCTCTAAAGAGTCCTTATAGACCTCTTGAAGTGGGTCATCCTGTAAGACCTTTGTCACTGGAATTTGTCGTACAAACTCCCATTGGTTCTCAGCTCCCTCATCCATTTTGCTCTTGCCTTTCCTATCCCTTTCCAAATTTAGATCTACAAGAAGTAAATCATCTATGGATGGCTTTGAGGACTGGGCATTGGATGGTCCAAGCATATCCGGCTTAATGAGCCAATCATCTCTAGACTCCCTTGCTCTGGAAAGCTTTGATAAGTCTAAGAACTTGCTTTTAGAGAGCTCCCCTAATTTGTCTACATTCTCTGGATGATAGGTGACTTCGTAGCGAACACCATCTCCACCCATGTACATGTTACCCTGGTCATTGACTAGAGGTGCTCTATCAAGTTCTGCGAAAAAGTCTGCGATCTTAACAAGATACCGTTGTTGTGGATCCCTAAAGATCTCAGCTCCTTGAGCATTCGTGTAGACATATTGAAGTCTCACATTGAGTGGTAACCCCATGGTGTCGGCTTCAAATGGATTAAAAGATCTTGTGGGTGTCCTATTTGGGGCTAAGGGATGACTATTTGACGGCCCTAGATTGTCCATGGACAATGAGCTAGTTGTTCTGGAAAGGGTATCAGATTGGGATTCAGAAAAGGTTTCAGCAATATCTGCCAAATTTTCTACCGATTGGGTCCCACTTTCCTGCGTAGGTACTCTAGAAGGTGCCCTAGGCCCTATGGCAATGTCTATGTGACGTCCCGACCGCAAGTGCATAAGGTCTAATTTTAAGGTTTGTTTTGTTTTTTTTAATATATATATATATATATATATTTATGTATATATATATATATATTTTTAAACCCTACCTAACCACTAAATGCAACTAACATGAATATATGTGTAACTATCTTTTTTCTTTTATTATTATTATTATTGTTTTATTATATATATATATATATATATATATATATTTTTAAACCCTACCTAACCACTAAATGCAACTAACATGAATATGTGTGTAACTATCTTTTTTCTTTTATTATTATTATTATTATTTTATTTTTTATTTTTTTACTAATTACACAAAAATACTAATTATGCACAAAATTATAAAATTTAAAAAAAATGCAAGCTACACTAATTATGCAAAAAATTTACAGAAATTTTAAACAATAAAAATTACAAAATATGCAAAAAATGTGGACTCCTAAAAAAACACAAAATTTATTTAAAAAATGTATTTCTTTATTTTTTTCTTTTTTTTAAATTATTTTTATTGTTTTATTTTTTTTTTATTTTTTGAAAAAAAATGGAAAAAAAACATGAAAATTATCAAAAAATAAAAAATAAAAGTACTAACCTTAACTTTTTGCCGCCTCCGCCGGATCGTGCACCGTTCCTTTTGCGTCGCACGTTTCCTTGCGTCTTCTCTGTAACCTTCATCGCCAGCTGGCTCCTCCTCAACTACAGCTGCAGCCCGCCGCCCTTCACCGTTGTTGCAGCCGCCGCAGTCGGCTTTGACCTCTTCACCTTCGCGTTCGCCTCCACTCGCCTGCTCTCTTCGGCTTTCTTCACCGCCAGCTGCTGCAGGCGTCTGCTTCTCCTTCCACACCGGGCCCTTGCCGCCTTCTCGCTTCGCTTACAGTCAACTCTGCAGTTGCGCCTTTCTCGGCCCCTTCTCTTTCACCAACCTTCGCTTCGCTGCCGTCACTTGACCTCGCCAGCAGCAGCTGAAGCTCGCCGGTCACCTTTCTCCTCGTCTGCCTGCTGCTGCAGCCAGCTGCCGGTCGCCACCACTTCGCCTCCCAGCTGCCTCTCACCGGCCACCTTTCTCTTCTACGGCCAGCCCTTCAGCACCTCGCCTCCCCTCTGCTCTTTCTTCTGCAGCCACCGCTTCCGCTTTCTTTTGCTTTCGCTGACGCCTGCTGCACCCCGCCGACCACCTTAGCCTGACGCCTTCTTTTTTTTTTAAGGTGTTAATTAAACAATAAGAAGGTGACAACAGCCAAGTCTCTACAACAATCACGTTGATGAAATAAGCACTTACACACTAGAAGCCCTCGCTCTCAACTAGCACTCGACCGAGAACATGACTGAATTGCAATTAGTTATAGTTCAAACGAGTTCTTGCCGGTGAATTTGACGGCAATGGGATTGACGTTCTTGCCGATGGTCCGGAGGTTGAGGCCGACACATTTGCGGCCGCTTCACACCTGCCAGGCCTTTGGCTTCTTTTTTTTGTTTTTTTACCTCCTTGCGGCCACTTCACACCGGCCTCTCCTTCACGCCTTAGCTGCACAGCGGGGGTAGTGCATTATGCATTATGGAATATTGCCTTAAGCACAAGTTTAATGCACACTAAATAAGCTCACACATAATGCATTGAGCTTAATGTATTATTCAGATTTTCGTTTCTAATCTATGACCAAAAAATGAACACAACGATGAAAACAACCATGGATATTGGAAGGCATATACATGAATGAATAAACATTAGCGGGAGTAGATCTCAACCGCACAAGTGAGTACTAATCTATTTTTTTCTCTTCTAATCACTAGCTTCGAGATTCCACACTCATGCTATCCCTAAACCTAAAAACAAAAAGAAATAGTGGTAGTAATGCAAGCTTCTCAACCGGTTTTGAGTCTTATCCCCGGCAGCGGGGCCACCAATGGAGAGACCGAAGACTCTCTCACTTGTAGCAAGAGTAGCATGATCCACGTATAGCTCAATCCAATGGGATTTGCATCCCTTTCGGAGATAAGGATTCAACCCATACCGGTGCACAAAAGCTTATCCACAAATGGAGAGAATGCTTATGGCTACCATCACTTGACACTAGACTAAGCACACACACAAGCTCAACTTGCCCTCATTCTTACACACCCATTCATTCACAAATACAAGCAAGAGGAATACAATCACTATGCACACAAGCAAAGAGAAAGATCTCACTCCACTCCTATCTTCTTACAAGCATGCACACACTCAAGCATCAAGCTTCCATGAAAGCTTCAAATCAGCCCACATACACAAAAATGAAATACTAAAAGCATGCATAAGAGTAAAATGATTAGAGAAGAGGATGAGAAAGACTCATGACATTGCTATTGATTCAATGAAGAGATTTATCTCATACAAAGATGTAGATGGGGTGAGAGAAGAGTCTTCACCTCTATGGAGAAGAGGGAGAGTAGCTCTCTCAAAGGAGCTCTTGCATGAACTTAGCCCAAAGTGTATATAAGCTCTCAAATGAGCCACTTTTTATACAAAAACTCTAAAACTCCCAAAACTTCCCATGTGGGATTATTCTTAAGCCCACTCCCACACTCATCTATAACTTGGAACTCTTTACAAGAGCCCTAAATAAGAATGTCACTTGTTTTCCTGCTTGCATCTTTTTGTTGCATCCTTGCATTGATCTCCATTTGTCACGCAACATTTGTGTTCTTTTTATTTGTGTTGAGAAAGACGATTATTTTATCAATGGAGATGATTATTTTACCAATGGACAAGAAAATCTATATGAATGTGATAATCTATCATTCCTCCCCATTGTCATTCTTAAATAGAACCACTCTTTCCTCCTCCGTTACCATCTTCTACATCTAATTTTCTAAAAAGGGGATGGTAGTGGTTTGGCATTTTGGTTCGGGGAAGAACGGCACCCCTACCATTCTTCCCAATGATAATGCACCAAACCACGCCAAATCTAATAAGAGGGAGAATGGCACCATTGCCTTTCTCATCTCAAACCAAATATTCAATCAGGAATGGGTCATTAAATGAGAAGTGAGTTTGGAAAAGTCTAGCTTAAATAACATTGTAGCTAGGGGTAGAATGGCAACACTACTATTCTCTCCAAAATGGTAATGCACCAAACCAAACAAAGCCATGCTCTATGCTTTCATTGTAATCAAAGTAGGGAGAATGGTGGAATCGCCATTCTTCCTTGGAAAGTTTAATGATTAAAGGAGGATGGAACCACTGGCATTCTTCCTCCATTTTATACAAGAGGGAGAATGGTATTGGTGTAATTCTCCCATCAAATTTGGATTAGAGGACGGAGGAGGGGAGAATGGTAGCACTGCCATTATCCCTTTAAATTTCTCAATCTCAAACCAAACTTTCCAAGGAGAGAATGACAAAATGCCATTTTTTCCTAAGTAATGGGGATACCATCTCCCTTAATGAGGTGAGAATGGTACCAAATCCATCACTGACCCCTAAAATCAAACTTTCCAAGTGGATTGAATAATAGCACCACTTTCATTATCCACAATGATAGAGGAAAATAAACCAATCCATTCTAGTGGGGAAAAGTGGAGAATGACAGTCTCTCTCAAAACCAAGTTAAGGATGGGAGAACAACACCCTACCAGTCTCCCCTATGATAGTCGACCAAACCAAACAATTGTGTGCAAACCAGTCTATACATTTGAAATTTGTATGTTTTATATAATGTTATCCAACACTTAATAACAAGGTCATTGTCACGTAGGCTGTAATGCCTGTGACCGCCGGATGGCCATGTCCGGGGTTCAGTGGGAGAGGACGCCCATGCGGAGTCATGGGCGGCCAAGCTAGTGTGGACGGCAGGCCACACACTATATAGCCTGGGGGATGAGGGGCAATCCTCATTCTTCCTCTATGGCTGGGTGGTGAGCCAGAGGCCGTCCCCTCCTGTGGTAACACCCGTAGACCGACGTTACGGATATCTAACACGGGTATCAGAGCGTGGTTCGATGGGATCGTGAGAGTCTGCGCGTGACCGAGGGACCGGAGCCCACTCGATGGTTTTCAACCATTCATTTTCTCACCCTTATCTCCACAATGGAGTGTGTGGAGGGAGGCGGCCAAGATTTTGAAGGGAAGAACTCTTTCTCTCTCTCTCTCTCTCTCTCTCTCTCTCTCTCTCTCTCTCTCTCTCTCTCCCCGTCACACACAGCAAGTCTCCACGCAGGTAAGCAAAAGCAATTTTCGTTTTGTTTGTTTTTTTTTTCCTCTGCGTTGAATGGCTGCGAAAGAAATCGTTGAATCCTCTCTGTGGGGGTGGGGGGGCGAAGACCAGCCCCACAGCAATGGCCAGCCCCACGAGCTACGTTGAAGCTCCGTGTGGGAGCTACTGTGTGTGGGGGGGGGGCGAACAGCAGCCCCCTACCTCACGTAGCACAATTGTGCAAGGGGGGGGCTTGGCGCTGTTGTGCAAAGGAGGGGGCTTGCCTTTCCAAGGCGAAGAGTCAAAGGCGAAGAGTAGGCTGCATGGCCAACCAGGCCTACGTTGCGTTGAAGAGGGCGAAGACCTTAGCGTTGTTGAGCAAAGGCACAGACCTGTTTGCCTTGGAAACGCGAAGAGCACAAATGTGCGCCTAGGCGAAGACCGGTTGGCCCTTTGAACACTCGCTTTATCCCTACATTACAGATTTGCTGGCCCTTTGAACATCGCTTTGCCTATAGCTGCGGCGGCCAGCCAGGGGCGACTTGCGCCTAGGCGGCCAGCCCAAGCGGCCAGGCCAGCCAGGCCTAGGCAGCCAGCCACGCCTAGGCGGCCAGCTAGGCGGCCAGCCAAGCGGCCAGGCCAGCCAGGCCTAGGCGGCCAGCCAGCGGCGGCGACGGCCAAAAAGCCACAACGCCAGCCAAGCCAGGCCGGCCAGCCATCAGCGGCCACCAGCGCGAGAGGAGAAGAAAAAAGAAAAAAGAAAAAAAATATATTTTTTTAATACATATTTCATTATTTATTTTTAATGAAATTAAAAATGAACTCAATTCAAACAAATCCTCTCTCTCGGCTGGGGAGGAGGGATAATCCCCGCAAGAAATAATCTCGGCAAGGCACAGCCTCTCGCTAATTTTAATTTTGTTATGAGTTGCAGACATTATTTTTTTCTCTCGGATCCGAGAATCTCGGAGTAGCGTCCTTGTAGAGGCTCGCAGCGCAACACAAATCGACAAACAACCATAAAGGGGGGTGACTATTATTCTTTCTCCACCACTGCTCATTTTTATTAGCGTTTTTTTTAGTAATTTCCGAGTTCTCGCATTGTTTTTTTGCAAGAATTAAAGATGTCTGCTAGGCGTAGTGTGTCCCCACCGCCTTCTACTTCTCTAGGTTTTTCAAGTCTCTTGTCCTCGGTCACGGGTTTGACCCCGACCAAATTGTCAGGCCGTACACGCCCGACCGTTGTTCGGTCCGGAGTGCGCTCGTCGTCGATCACGCGTGATCCGCCAGCGCCCTCCTCGTCTATTGACCCCGCCTTAGGACCCAGCGAGCCCGCAGTGGCCGCATTGGCAGATGACCCCTTTCTGGCCGACGAGCTAGAGGACATGAACACCGACGTCGCCGAGGGGACCGAGGAGGACCTCTTGGATTATGACGACGACGATTATGACCTATTGGATCCTGCTGATGTCCTGACAGAGACGGAGCTCTCTAGTGGACTGTTTAAATATCTTAATGCCAAACTGAACACTATGGGTAAAGTCCAGGCTGATTTAGTCACGATGCTACAGAGCATCTCCACACGGTTTGTTGATGCACTGACAGCCGCCTCGGCTAGTACTCCGACTCCTCGTGGTAGCCGAGCTCGTGCAGCACGGGTGAGCGTAGCCTCGCCAGTGGTTGCAGGAGTACAGGTCAATGCTCCTGCGGGGCCGTCCGTAGCGACAGCTTCGTCGTTATTAAAAGACTTAAAGCCGCCTAGTTTGGTGGCGAGGAAAAGGACAGAAACAAGGACTCAGTCAATATGTTTCTAGCGAAATGGTCAGATTTGCATGCGCTGCGACAGCAGCCTAGCCGTATACAGCCCGTAGAGGCTAGCCTCTCATTAACCGGCAAAGCATACAAGTGGTGGATGAGTTTGACAACTCGCCCTGCCACTTGGACGGAATTTGAAACGATGTTTCAAAAAGAATTTTTACATGTTAATGAGGCAGAGAGAAGCTGGGCGTTATGGGACAAGTGCTCGATGGAGAACAAATCCCTAACTCAGTACATCTCAACAAACTACAGGGAGATAGTACTCAAGCTAAAGGGAATCGATGCATTCTAGACATTGCGAGGCTTTAAGAGAGGCCTCAAAGATGATTACCTTGAGTACGTAGAGCCCTTACAGCCTAAAGACTTAGCAGAGGCAATTCAATATGCACAAATATTTGATGACATCAAGCGCCGTAGTGCGCGTGGTGGTTCTAGCAGGGCCGAGGGTAGTTAAAAAAGGAGGTCAGGCCTTAAAAGAAAAGGGTTCCGCAGTGAGAAACAAGGGGATAGGACGGACCAGGAAGGACAAGGTGGTCATTGGTCTAAAAAACAGCGACCATCCAGGAAAAAAAGAGACACCAAAATCCAAAAGAAAGAGCGCGAAAGGAAAATCGCTGCTTTAATTGCAATGAAGTAGGGCACACGAAGGCTGAGTGTCCAAAGCCTAAAGCCAGCACGAGTGGCAACGAGCCCAAAAAAGATGGTAAATCTTCTAGGCAGTTGCATATAGTGCAGAGACTCCCTCTCAGTTCCGCAGAGTTCAGAGAGGTGACAGTGTGTCATTGTGATGAGCATCACGCTTGTTCAGTGACACCAGCGATGTGGCAGCCTACTGTAGGTCCGCATGACATGGTGCGCATGTATGGCACCATAGGTGGCCGTAGAGTCACAGTTTTTATTGATGATGGAGCTAGCCATAACTTCTTGAACTACTCGTTAATCAAGAAGTTGGGATTGACTGAGACCCGGAGTGATCATGAATATACTGTTGGCCTAGCCAACGGATATGACAAAACGGTATGGAATACCGTAATATTGGGGGTCCCATTATCTATGCAGGACTATGAGGCTCCGCTTGACTTTCAGGTCATGCACTTAGCTAGAGCAGACGTATATCTAGGCAGGGAGTGGCTGTATGGCTTGGGCCCTAGTCTAGCTCGGAATTACTTACATAATACGCTATGTTTTGAGCACGGAGGAAGAGTCATTACCCTGCAGGGCGACCGTACTGTCCTTGCCACACCACTTATTTCCTCCATGGAGCTGTGTAACAAGCATATACCTCTGCTATCTGGTCTCTGCGGACAAACAAGAAAAAACCCAAGGTGAATGAGACATTAAAGAAAAAGTACGTAGATACTTTAAACTATTTATTAGAGGAATTTCAGGATGTTTTTCCTGATGATTTGCCAGATGGTTTACCACCATCTAGAGAAGTAGACCATGGCATCGAAGTTATGCCAGGATCAAAACCTATAAGCAAACCTGCTTATAGATTAAGCCACTCCGAGGCACAGGAGGTGGAAAAACAATTGACGGAATATTTGAACAAAGGCTTCATTCGGCCTAGTTCAAGTCCGTGGGCATCGCCTATTCTTCTGGTAAAGAAGAAAGACGGATCTATGTGGATGTGCATAGACTATAGGGCTCTTAATCAAATAACGATTAAGAATAAGTATCCGATGCCATGCATGGATGAGTTGTTTGATCAACTCTATGGATCGAGATACTTTACAAAAATAGACCTGAGATCTGGGTATCATCAGGTTAGAATAAAAGCAGAAGATATTGCGAAGACAGCATTTAGGACCCGTTTCGGGCATTTTGAATTTTGGTTATGCCATTTGGGCTAACCAACGCTCCAGCGACGTTTATGACGCTGATGGACAGTATTTTACGTCCATATCTGGGAAAATTCGTAGTAGTTTTCCTAGATGATATTCTTGTGTACAGTAAGACACAGAAAGAACACATAGAGCATTTGCGTCTAGTGTTCGAGTTGTTGCGAGAGCACAAATTATTTGCAAAGAAAAGCAAATGTGAATTTTTTGAAACATAAATTCACTACCTTGGCCATATTATATCCGCCGATGGTACGTGGATGGAGCCAGAAAAAGTAGAGGCTATTCTTAAATGGCCAGCGCCGAAGAATCTCGAGGAACTGCAGATTTTTCTTGGCATGTCGGGGTTCTACCGACAGTATGTGAAGGACTACGCGAAGATCGCAGTCCCATTGACTGACCAGTTACGGTCAAAAACTAAAAACATTAGTAACAGAAAAGCTTTGATAAGCTCAAGGTGACTGTAGCAGCTGCACCTGTTTTGACTATTGTGGATCCAAATGAGCCGTTTGTTTTGGAAACAGACGCTAGTAATGAGGCCATTGGGGCCGTACTTATGCAAAGGGGACGCCCAATTGCATTTGAGGGTAAAAAGTTAGATCGTGCGCAGCGTAACTACTCGGCTTACGAGCGAGAGTTACTAGCGATAGTTCATGCACTGAAAAAGTGGAGACACTATTTATATGGTAATACTTTTGAGGTCCGAACGGACCATGAAAGTCTGAAATGGCTTTCAAGTCAAAATGAACTAAAGGGTAGAAAAGCTCGGTGGGCGAAAATTCTACAGGAGTTTGACCTTCAGATACATTACCAGAAAGGTAAGTATAACGTGGTGGCAGATGCACTTAGTCGCATGCCACAGATTAATGAACTTAGTTTCACAGTCTTCAAGAATGATTTCTTGGAGTCACTACGTGGTTTATGTGAGCATGATCCATCTTTTACAGAGGTCTGGCACGCTGTACGCGTACGCACTTCTTCACAGACGCGACCACCTCCCTCGTTGGCACATATTGCTAGTTCGGAGAGACTGGCCGAAGGTGCAACGAGAAGGGAAGCGAGAGTTAGTCCGGAGAGACTAGCCGTGTCTTCTGGGTATAGTTTGGAGCCGGAGAGCTCTGACGTAGGCCCTTCATCACCTTTGACTGCCACAGCTTCAAAGGGGAGTGATAAACTTCATCGGGGGGAGAAATATGCTAATTACTCCATTGACGACGGGTACTTACTCTACAAGGGTAGAATATGTGTACCAACTATTGGTGACTTTCGGGCCCAAATTCTTAAAGAAAGTCATGATAGTCCAAGTGCGGGTCATCCTGGGATTCAGAAGACCTATGCACTAGTAAAAAGACAGTTTTATTGGCCTAGTTTGTTTAAGGACGTCCAGACTTATGTGCTGAAATGCAGTAAGTGCCAGGTCAATAAACATGAACGTCTTAAGATTGGAGGACTACTCCATCCGCTGGAGATTCCTCAAGGGAAATGGGAAAGCATTTCCATGGATTTCATTACCGGTTTACCCAAGACGAGTCGAGGGAATGACTCGGTGTGGGTGGTAGTGGACAGGTTAACTAAAATGGCAAAGTTTATTGCCACGAAGAAAACTGTAAAAACGCTAGAGTTGGCAAAACTCTTTATTGAACATCTCTACAAGCTATATGGCCTGCCCGCAGATATAGTGTCGGATAGAGATAGAAAGTTCAACAGTCATTTTTGGAGGGAAGTCTTCAAAAAGTTGGATACTACTCTGAGTATGAGTACGGCAGATCATCCGGAGTCTGATGGTCAAACTGAAAGAGTTAACCAAATTCTAGAGGATATGTTGCGTTCTTATGTTAGTAAGAAGCAATCTAATTGGGAAGAGTACTTGCCCTTATTGGAGTTTGCCTATAACAGCTCCAAACACTCAGCGACTGGATTTACACCATTCATGTTAATGTATGGATTCCAGCCGAGATCTCCGATGGTTGTAGGCCTAGAAAAGGAGAAGATTCAATCTGTCAAGGATTTCCTTGAAGATATGAATGATATGCTCAAAGCCGCACGTGAGAGCATTCGTAGCGCTCAGGATCGGGCTAAAACTTATGCGGATAAAGGATGAAGAAAGGTGACCTTTGCAGAAGGTGACTTTGTATTCCTCAAGGTTCCTGCACAGTCAGAAACCATGAAAACGGGAAAGTGTGATAAACTTTCTCCGAGATATTGTGGTCCTTTTAAAATCCTTAAGAAGATTGGGGACGTAGCATATAAACTTGAGTTACCGGAGAGTTCTCAAGTCCATCCTATCTTCCATGTCAGTAAACTGAAGAAATCAGTTCACGGGTTAGAGAACGCAGTTTCTCCAGAGATTTTGGTGGACTTGATAGAGCCACCAAAGATACCACATGAACCTGAAAAGATTCTACAGTATCGTGACAGACAAACCCAACATAAAGTGTACCAGGAGATACTTGTTAAATGGACAGATAGGGATGAGGAGGTAGCTACTTGGGAATGCCGTAGTGCAATCTCCAAAAGGTTTCCCTAGTTTGTTTTCGAGGACGAAAACTCTTCTTAAGGGGGGGTAATGTCACGTAGGCTGTAATGCCTGAGAGACCGACGGCAGACCGGATGGCCATGTCCGGGGTTCAGTGGGAGAGGACGCCCATGCGGAGTCATGGGCGGCCAGGCTAGTGTGGACGGCAGGCCACACACTATATAGCCTGGGGGATGAGGGGCAATCCTCATTCTTCCTCTATGGCTGGGTGGTGAGCCAGAGGCCGTCCCCTCCTGTGGTAACGCCCGTAGGCGGCGTTACGGATATCTAACAGTCATCCAATGAGGATAATGACATAATGACCATTTATTAAACTATTTGAATGTGACAATTGTAGAACAACACTTCTTAGATCTAATATTTTGATGGTGTTTATGAACACCACAAAGACTCTTGAGATGATGACTGCTTATGCTACCAAAAAATTCATTTCATAGTGTGTGTACCTAATCTAGTTTCCAATAAGGATTATACATAGGTTCAAGAAACCATTTTATATTTTCTAAGTCCTTTACCAAAATTGAGGAAGAATGGCACCACTACCATTCTCCCTCAATTCAAAAATAGTTGTAAAAAATCATTTTGTTTTTTTTAGTTCCTTGATAAATCTCAATGTGACAAGTAGAATATCTTCTTCAGTATCTAATTCCCCATGGGAGGAGTACAATAATGTGTGTGCAGAGATGGATGATGCAACATTTAAGCAAGTGCAAAAGGATCTCAAATATGACATGCTTGGCAAGGACATAAATACTGAGGAACCAACAAATGACTCTTCTAAAAAAGCATTTTTCTTTGGTCAGACAAGCAATTGGAAGTAGATGAGAATATGAAGGTTTGTCTTTTTTTATTTGAAGTGTCAAGTTGTCATGCTACAATATTTGATCATTAAATCTTTTTTTTCTTCATTTCAGTTGCTAATTTAAGATAAAATCTTCCTTCGAAGATCATCTAGGAGCAAAGAAAGAGTCCTTGGTCAATCATCTAGTTTGTCACACTACATCAGCAAGCTATCATGTGCAAAGATGCTAATTTATCATCGGCATTTTAGCAATGGTAAAAAAGTTGTTGTTTTCTTCTTGAAAAGTTTATCTAAATTTCTTGGAGAACATTTGATCAATAGCCACCAAAAGGACAAGATTATACTCATTGATAAGCTCTATGCTCTCAATAGTTTTGGCTATTATCTAGGCAAGTAGTGCTTCAGAGCTAGATATTATTTGAGATACAATGCCTATGCACTATCAAGTAGCATAAAAGACCCTTTAATGTTGGATAGTCATGGTAACAATCATCTTATCAGGTACAAAGAAGCAACTACACCAAAGCTGGAGATTTTACAAAGTGAAGGAGATCAATCATATAAAAAGCTAGATGATCCTATTGTTGAAGAGCCAAAAGAGCAAGACCTTTTGAAAAAAAATAGGTCACCAATCAAAATAACAAGAAAATCACCCACTCGTAGGCTGTGGGAACAAAGGTAGTAAAATTGCACATGTAATTAGTTGGTAGACAATGATATTTTTTATTATTATTAAGAGACAAATAGAAACTTGAATATGCTTGTACATTGCATTTTAATATGCAGCTAAATGGTCGGCTCCCTGTCTATCAACCCAACGATGGTTGAAGTACATTTTTGTTTTTCTCCACTCTTCATGCTTGTGTGCAGCTATTGAGATGTTAAGAATTTGCGTCTTTCTTTGCTTTTGGATAGTTTTGTATGCCAATTTCAGTTGTGAGATTTTAAGTGTTCTCTTGATGTGCAGTCCTTGCAAGATTCTTGGGTAGAACCATTGGAAAACTTGCTTCATACTATTTGCTTTCTGAGGTCCCCGAAATGCTGTGTATATTTGAAGAAAGCATTACGTGCTGTGTAATGAGACTTTTTGTCATGTAGGCTGTAACGCCTGTGGACCGACGGGGCAGACCGCGGATGGCCAAGGACGTGGCCATCCGGGGTTCAGTGGGAGAGGATGCCCATGCGGAGTCATGGGCGACCAGGCTAGTGTGGACGGCAGGCCACACACTATATAGCCTGAGGGACGAGGGGCAATCCTCATTCTTCCTCTATGGCTGGGTGGTGAGACAAAGGCCATCCTCTCCTGTGGTAACACCCGTAGTGGTGTTACAGCGATATAACACTTTTCCATCCCTTGTGTAGAGCAAATTGTAGAGCATCCATATTTTTTTGGCAAAAAAACAGCAAGTGGTTGTAGATTATATGCTGCACAAATAATACACGTGTTACTTTGTAGTGTGAATTGTTTACACTATGTAGCTTAGGAAAGGTTCTAAAATTTATTACCATGTAATGTGTAATGTTGTAGTCTGTCCAAGCTTGTTTCATTTTGTCGAGAGCCTCCCACACTTGTGACTTCTTATTTCTTGCAAGACCATCTGCTTCATGGTCTTTTACTACATAGTGCACTAGCTTCCACAATTGATACTTTACTTTGGAAACATACCTTAACTGTCTTATAAGTCTTCTTTTACATTGAGGTTTTGATAGAAGCCTTCTGGATTTGACCCCACCGACAGATGGCTTGACAGGAACTTCTTTGCCATTTGTTGATTTCTTAAAATCCTTTGTTATATGAAAACCTCCTCCATGAAGACCAATGTCAGACAAGACTCTCTCTAATGCTTGAATAATCTGCTTCTTTTGTTTCTCACAGGACGAAGATTCCAAGAAAATCCAATATATAGAAACACCATTTTTTTGATAATCCGACATAAGGCATGCAATGTGCATATGTGAACATTCCACAAAGGGATATCCAGCACAACTTTGAACGTAAAATCCTGCTTGTCTCTATTAGGTGCTCTCTTCCACCACTTCAGGTCTAAGACATATGTTGGTTCGTTTTGCAGGACAAGCATGGAGTCTTTGAGCTCCCCCCTTTGCTTATGTTGTACATGCATTTGAGGGTTTTAAGGTCACTTGTCATATGCCACTCGACTTGACAGTTTGCATGCAATAATTATTTGCTCTATTATTTATAAGCAGATAGTGGGCATGATATACAACCAATGCTAAGAGTTTAAAGAGGTCAACTTATAGGTGTGCAAAGGTAGACTTGTATTTTTATATATTTATAGAAGATGGTAACTATGGAGGCTCTGAGTAAACCTAAGCATGTTAAAAGAGATATTTTTTCAATAGGACAATCTTAGAGGCAGACATCATATAGCCTATGGGTGTAAATTTGGACCCACATAGGCATTTGTTTTCATGAAGGAAATTTTTGTTATGCAATATGGATAAGGGTGGCGGGAAAAAATTGTAGCCTATATCATGTACATATGTGGTGGTGGCAAAAATTCATAGTATGCATATGTTGATGTTTGATCCAGATAGCCATTATCATGAACATAGGTGATGGTATATCTAAGAGTAGTGTAGGAATGAGCCCTAGTTTAATTATTTATAGTGCATGTGAAGGATGTTGAAAGATGGTATGTCTAAGGATAGTGTAGAATGAACTCTGGTTATAATTATTTAGAGGACATGTAAAGAATGCTGAGAGATGCAATCTTCACTGGCGACATTGTGTTTGTGCGCAAAGAGAAAAAGGAGGAGCTTAGGGCTTCTGGAATGGTGGTAGAGAAGAGCTTAGAGCTTTCACAATGATGGTAGATTCAAGGTCCCCTATGCTGGAGAGCATACTACTACACATAGGTGGCAAAGTCTAGGCTCACATGCAGCCCCCTCCTCGACATAGATGGTCGCACCACATGTATTTGCTTATAGTTCTTCAACTTTAAAATTGAATTATAGAACAAAAATCAGGATTGGCGAATCAATTGACTTGTGGTATTCCAAATCTATGGAGCCTTGTACATTTGGATTGAAACGAATGGATTACAAGTTATCATGGATTATCTCATCTAGCTCTTCTGTTATCATGATTTTTTAGCATCTACTATGTACCGATATTATTTATGATACAAAGGTTACATGGTTACATAGACAAGCATTTTTTTTAATGACCTCCCTCTCAAATTTGTAGTCAAAGGTTGCGACCATATGTGTTTTTCATGTCCTTAGCTGTAAACCTATGTTTTACCTATATCACCTTATCCTAGGTATATTTTTTCTCTAATTCTATGCAAAACATCAAGTTTTATGGAAAAAATGATGTTTTGCATAAAATGGATATAAAATATCAACTTTTTTATAAAACTTAATGTTTTGTATCAACTCAATGCAAAACATCAAGTTGTGTGAAAAAGTTGATGTTTTGCATCAACTTGATGCAAAACATCAACTTTTAGGCTAAAACTTGATATTTTGCATCGAGTTGATGCAAAATATCAATTTTTCCACACAACTCGATGTTGTGCATCGAGTTGATGCAAAACATCAACTTTTCCACACAACTCGATGTTTTGCATCAAAGTTGATGCAAAACATCAAATTTTCCACACAACTCGATGTTTTGCATCAAAGTCGTTTTGTGACGTTTGTAAATCGCATCAAAACAAAGTTGTGTTGATACTCAAAATTTATGGAATAGGTCATCTGAGCATGCTATATTGGACGGAATCACTAAAATAGGCCGTTTGTGAAAATCGATCTCCGATCCTCCAACTCTCTTCTCCAGAGCATCTGAAACTTGATGCAAAACAAAAATTCTTGCATCAACTTTGATGCAAAACATCGAGTTGTGTGGAAAAGTTGATATTTTGCGTCAACTTTGATTCAAAACATAGAGTTGTGTGAAAAAGTTGATGTTTTGCATCAACTTGATACAAAACATCAAGTTGTGTGGAAAAGTTGATGTTTTGCATCGAGTTGATGCAAAACATCAAGTTTAATGAAAAAGTTGAAGTTCTTACTTAGCATTAAGTTGGCTGTAAATGTTATAGCTAAAACATCCTTACTATGTGTAGTAACCAGTAGGATTCGAACCTAAGTCCCTGCGTGATATTTTACAAAAAAGTATTTTGGAAAGTATAAACTTTTGTTTCTTTAAAGAGACATTTTTCATACTTTCTAAACTCATTTAATAACTAAAATTACCATTTAACCTTTTTTTTGTCACATCAAGGACACATCTTTAAAAATGAGTGTGGAATTATTTTTTAAAATTAGATAACTTTTAAAATAGCTTATTCATGATATTCTAAACTTCATATGTACGTAATGAACTCTTTTTTAAAAAGTTTATATTCTCAATTAAGAAATTGTGATACTCAAGAGCTTCAAAATGGATTTTAATACTACTCTCATCATCAAGAGCCAAAATAGGGTTTTACAATTAAGATAATAATTGTATCAAGATAACGCTTTTGTAATATAATTATACAAATAGTTTCTTATAGTTGCACTCTGTAGCACATCCTCAATCATGCTAACATGGCAGATGACCCAAGGAGTCTAAGCTTCAAGTGTACACATAGAAGAAAAAAATTATATTTGTGAACACTGAATAGTGAAGAAGAGGATGCCTCGTCTACCTTCTCAGGGGGAAAGGCACATTGACTAGTGATGGTGTAGCAATGATTATGAGGAACCATACCTATGCCATAAGCTATATGTTTAGAAAATGGCTTCTTTTACAGTTGTATCATTTTTTTATGGATCGTCTCTATTTTGGCATGTTTTTTGAAAACTTATTGTTAGCTTTTTAATTATAATCTCAAAAAGTAAGCAAAATGAAATTTTTTTTTTCATGTCAATTTTTGTAAGAAACATGTAAAGTGCTCAAAATATTATCGTTTTTTGGCAGTTTTGGACGCATGCATAGACCACTTTTTAAAAAGAGGTAAAAAATGATACTTTTTTATGGAATCTTTGAAAGATGCCAAATGTTTCGCGTTTTTAAGAAATATTACCTATTTTGTCCGCAACAGTGTTATTAGCTTACCATTCCGTTTACTAACTCATTCATTACTTGAGTCTTCTACTACTGACTTTTGCTACATCTATAATTGCTATGATTCACATTGCAATTATTGACAAATCCAACTACTTACCATTAGCTCATTATTCTATGCAGATTGTTAACATTTTCTACACCTACTATTGCTCTAATTCACATTGCAACCATTCCCAGTCTAGTTCACTACTCATCATTAGCTGAGTCTTCTACTACTAACTTTTGCTACATCTATAATTGCTATAGTTCACATTGCAATCATTCCCATTCTTCTTCACTTACCATCACCATGAATGCCCTTACCATAACCGTGAATTCATCACCTAAGTTTTTCCAATATCACTAGTGCATTACCACCATGAATGCTCTTACCATAACCATGAATGCATCACCTAAGGTTTTCCAATATCACTAGTGCATCACGTGGCGGTTCCTAATACAACTTGTAATTTGAAGTCTATAAGTTAATCTTTCAATAAAAATACATTTTTACAAAATAATGCTAGACTTTGTACATTTTTTCTCAAAAATGATAATTGTTCTTGTACTTTCTACCATTGGTTGGCAGACTTGTAAGGACGGGGTCGACAGTGACCGAATCATTGCCAAATAATTGCCCTTCCATTGGATGCACTTTTCACATTCGCAGATCTAGTTTTAGGATTTGTGAGTCCCTTCATACACATGGTCTAATGCCTACCAATTTGGATTCCCTCATGAAGGGTCTTCCCAAGATGATGTCGTATGAGTCCGGTTGGCATAGAAAATCCATTACAACAAATGTATGATGGTAGATGATTGTAAAGAGTTTAAGTCATACATTCTTCAATAGCCCCATGGGTCTTGAAGATGTTTCGTTTACCATTTTGACAATTAGATCTGCACTTTCCAAATCTGGTTTTCTCGATTCTCCCAACATCATTTGGTAATGATGTTGACTCCCTCTGCTCCATCCAGGTAGCGAATTCTTCGTACCTGTTATGATGAATTGGAATTGTAGCATTAGTGTCACCACTGTCATAATATCGATGCCCAATTGATTGACCGGTGTCTTGAGGAATCTATGTGTTCTTACCCCTGCATGTTTTAAGTTTCATTCTGCTAGAGGTGACTGGGTCTCCTCTACAGTGGTCATTGGGTTTAATCCTCCCTCTACCCATTCTTTTGTGTATGCCCACAATGTCGGTGAACTCAGTAGCAATTCTCCCAATGGAATTTGGATGAGAGTGGATAGTACGACTGCGAGACTGCCTATGTCTCTTGGCTATCTGGCAAGTGAGGGCTCTTTCCACGTGTGTATCTTATATTCACCCCTATAGAATGAATGAATTAACACATCTTGCTCAGCCTATTCAAACATCCTTGCCATGATTTCACTTTGAGTTCCTCCTTCAGTCTCTTTTTAAAATGGGGTAGGCACATCCAATTTTCTTTCCCTTATCAGCTGGTTTCTTGTATATATTGTATCCTTGGTGGCCCAGCTAACCTTTAATTTAGCTTCATGAAGTTGTTGGCACTCTTCCACTAGGTCGTTAGCTTCTTTAAGCTTTCTTATCTCTACTTCATCATTTGGGTATTCACCAATCCCCTTAGGGATTGTTGGTCTCTCTCTTTCTGCCTCCTGGGTGTAAGCTCGTCTAATTTTGGCACTTGATCACTTTCTTCCTTGGATTGGGTGGATTCGATGTCAATGGTATCTTCTTCGGACCCATCCTGGATTGTGACCATGGTGTCACCTTTACCCACTTTTTTCACTCTCCTCCTTCTTCCAGTTCTAGAGGTTGTGGCACCTCCTCAGTTCTTTCCTTTGTCCCGTTGTTTGGCTTGGGCTCGTGTTAGGACATTTAGTGGTGTGGTGTCTCTAGGCTGCACACTTATGGTCGTGATAGTGGCCTTGTTTTCCAGTTCTAGAGGTTGTGGCACCTCCTCGGTGTTCTTTCCTTTGTCCCGTTTTTTGGCTTGGGCTCGTGTTAGGACATTTAGTGGTGTGATGTCTCCAGACTGCACACTTATGGTCGTGATAGTGGCCTTGTTTTAAGAAGTGGAGGCAGAACCACTAGCGCAATATGTGCAATCTTTGATCAAATGATCAACCCCATACTTAGTACAAGAGTAAGTACTCGCATTTCATTAGGCGGTGCTGCCATTAGCTGAGTTTGATGTGCATTAACCACATTCTTGTTAGGACAGTCTGCTATTCGATGAGGTCCACCACAACCAAAACATTGTAGTAGCCCCCTTCTCATGTTTGAGTTTATGTTCTTTACCTTTCCACTATACCGTGGTTTGGAACATTGGTATTGGCGTGTTATTTTGTAAGAAATAAAATTATGGCGTAATCTCTGTGGCATCCTCATAGTACTCACTATTGATTTATTCCTCATGCAAATACTCTAGATGCATGCTTTAAGTTGGCAATCAAATATGAAGACAATATTCTTGAATTGCCACAACCTAAAGATGTCAAGGTAGCTTCTGTAGTAGCAACATCGCGAGACTCGAGTCACCACCCAAGACATGGGATCTTGGAGAAAACAAGTTGGGAACATGACTGTGGACATTTAAACTCAGTAATGCTATCCTGGACAAAATAAAAGTCAAGGCTAGAAGAGAAGCATCAGGGCATGGACATGCTCATCTCTACCCTTGGAGAGATCTAGTATGGTGTTCTATGTGTAAAATGAATCACACCACTAATGAATGCCCTCAATTAAGAGTAAGGCCGCTACTCTATAAAGATCATTGTGTGAAATTAGGGAAACATGACACTTCCATGTGTACGTATCCGAGATTCCAAACTGTAGCACAACTGCCAGCACCTAGAATGCCACTGGCCTTACCAGCACCACTAGTGCAAATCACTGTGGCTGAAGGGCCAACCAAACCCATCCTATTTACCAAGAGGGATTTTTTGAATAAAGGACACCTCACCTTTGCTGCCACCTGTTCTACCGCCACAACCACCACAAGCTAGAATCAACCAAGTGTTGCTCCTCTCCGAAGTAGGGAAATAATTGATCATTAGTTAACCTCTCCCATAGCTTACATCTTAGATTCGAGTTCTTGAGCTGGGATACATAGTCTTGCATAGACTCATTTTCTTTTTGTTTGATATTATGTAGATGTGCCATAGGACTCCATCTGGCACCACTTTGGGCAAAGCTTGGCACGAAAACATTCTTGAGCCGAGTGAACTTGATCTTAGCTTTTATCTTTAGCGTTCGAAACCATTGATGAGCCTTTCCTTCTGAGGTCAGTGAAAGGGCATGAATCGTGGGTCATGTCACTCATTGGCCCATATGTTTTGCATGTGGATTCAAAGATCTCAACAGGTTCGATCGGGTCCCCATCCCCCCTGATAACTTTTTGTATAGTCTTGGAAATGATGTGTGGCTTCATTTGGGATGGTTTGGATTCTAGAGTAGTGCCTAGTTCCCTAACCATTCCTGGCCCCATTTCCATAGCCATATTAAGCAAATCTGTCCTTATGGCTGCATTAAGATCTACATTCAGATCTGCCATTAGTCTTCGAGGAGCTACTCCCCCCTACCTATTCATGGGCCCGTACACCCACAGATTACGCTTCATCATCGTTGCTAATTTGGAGACCAAAAAATCCCTTGGCTTTGTCAAATATATCATTGGATCTTGTAGTAGGGGAAGATGGTTCTTCTTCCTCTCTAATCCAAGAGAATTGTAGGCCTTCTTCAAATATATCATTGGATCTTGTAGTAGGGGAAGATGGTTCTTCTTCCTCTCTAATCCAAGAGAATTGTAGGCCTTCTTCCATCGACTCTTCACTACTTGTATCAATGGTGGTTAGATTTCTCTAAGTCGAAACACTTAATTGAGTGCTCCCAAAGTGGCCTAAACTAACACTCTTTTGATAGAAAGATCGTGGGTGGTTTGATGCACTATCGTCTCGGGAGTAAGGTCATCTCCAGTAAGTTTACCAAACCTCAAGTGCATGAGAATATGATTTGATATGCTAAATCACTACTCCAAATCAATTTTCATAGGGTCCTCCAGCTTTCCTCTCAGGTGAGCACTCACCTCCATAACCTCTGAACATTCACTTAAGAGCCTCTCCTGACCTTAGCTGAGATCTAGCTGATCAAATCCACCTCCAGCTTTACACAGAACCATCTATATACTTTCTCAACTGGTTTTAACTATTGATAGTCAGTTGTGACTTAGGATCATCTCCCTTCAACTCAGACAAGCTAAAAACAACCTTCTACATCTTCAACTATGACTATACTGAAGGCCAGTTGGCACTGTATCTTCCAAAAAGATGCTGATTGGAAATTGACTCGCAAACAGCTTCCTAATCATCAGATTGACACCCTCATGGGTTCATTCTCCATAGAATTAATCAAAATAACTCAAGCAAGGCACTATGGCATAAAATATCATCAAATCACAAAGATTTGTGGTTCCACACACTCTATCTTCATTGAAACAAAACACATAGTCTTAGAATCCTTGAGTGTCAAGACAATAGTAGTTCTGGGAGTTGTAGAGAAATATATGTGTGGTTTCAACAATTCCAAGTAAATAATGTCATGATAGACTTTGTTCTAGACATCTAGGTGTTTAAAGGAACTTGGAATTAGTCGAGTGAGATTTCTATTAGCAAAAGATGTGAACATTTGTAAAACAATGTGTGTGTGGTCTCCAACAATGCCGATAAATATGTGGGTGGTTTCCCTTTGTGGATGCCATAATAGCCCATGTGCCACACGTTTAGTTATCTAAAGGAAGTTGGATTTGGTCAAGAGAGATTTATATGGGCCAAATATGTGAACATTTGTATAGCAACATGTGTGTTACCAAAAATGCTAAGTAAGTAAGGTTAACTTCTTAGACAAAGTGGCTTTGTTTATCCATCGGCCAAGATTCCTAGAAAGAAATGAAAAAGTAATTCCATGGGATTTATCACAGTGTGTATGGGACGTCATAGTTGCTTTGGTGTAGGACCATGGTCATGGTTTTGGACTAGCCTCGTGACTCAAGGGTGCTCTGTAGAATTAGCTATGGTTAGGACGTGAACTGCAAGCAACCAATCTATGTGTTTGGTTGATGTGTCAAGGGATGCTCGAGAGATCAACTGGTAGGCTTAGCTAGGCATGCCACGGACTTGTGCATGGGATGGGTATAAGCTGATGGATTTTTGGAGAAAAACACATGTGGAGAGGTATTGGGACTCGAGAAATTTTCTTAGTCTCTTGTGTATGTATGATGGTGCACAAGTATGCAAGAAAGGGCACCATGGTGCACATCTATGCACATTTGTTTTGAGTTTTGAGGTGTAGGGCTCGAGGAGGCGTTCAGCCAGATGCGGCCTCATGACGAGTGATGGCTCTCATAAATCATATGGATTTTTTGTCTTCTTCTTCTTGTGTGCGTGCAATAAAACGTGAACTAAGGACTGAAGGCTGGCATGCATAAGACACATGTATGCCACCAAAACTTACACATGACTATCTAGAATCACCTTTTAGTTGATAGCCACCTCTAACTTTTCCCTTTCCCTTGTTATGGACAGTAAGAGCTTGTTCATTACCACTCATAAAGAAAGACCTATTCTTTCTAAAGTTCTCTTCCTATAGCAACAAATTCACTAACTTTTCAAACAAAAGAAGGATTGGATTACCATGCATAAAAAGAGCAAGTAAATTATGGAAGACGTTCCAATACAAAGGTGGTAGTGACATCAAAGTTTCTGAGATCATCTCATAATGTGGAATCACCTCATCAGTGTTCAAAAGTTACTCCTACAAATCTTAATAACTTTTATAAGATGATCAACCATGTGATATCCTTCATGAATTTCCAACCTATCTTATTCTTTCTCTAGATAAGAAATCATATATGTGGTGTGATATATTGCTTTATGGTCAAAGAAATCAATACCATATAGCTCGTGCATGCTTAGCATCCCATCTTTTCTACTACTACAGAGTAGATGTTGGTGGTGCAACAGCTTGTGGCAAGCACCTTGCCCCTCAGCACAACCATGCATGTGGTAGGTGTAACATTACCAAGAAAAATTTCAAGACCAAAAACATAGTCCCAAAGAGTTTTGGCAAGAATCTTTTTCACCATAAAACTCCAGAGGGAGTAGTTTGTGCCATATCAATTTTGTCCTCTTCAAACAATACCTAAAAATATATTTATCCCAATCTTGAGCCATACTGTCACAATGCACAATTGGCAACAAGAACACATAGAAGCCTTGCAAAACAAGCTTCTCACAAAATCTTTCAGTATTGAACTCTCTGAAATTCTCAAGTTAAAGTCAAGAGTTGTTGCTTAAAATAAAAACGTGTTTATCTATGTACAGATTAATCCCTATGCTTTTTGAATCATCAAGGCTTGAAAGGAAACTACCAACCATTGCTAAATGGAAATTGGACCACACCACTGGCTTTGAAAAGGGGTTAAAACCACATGACACTTAATCAAAATGCTATTGGCCCACCGGATACTACTATAGGGCTATCACAAAGAGATCTACTATTGAAAAGTGCATGTGCATGATGACATACAAAAGCACTCAAAACTTGATCTTTCTTTGATACCATAATTAAATAAAGCTATCTAAAAATGATTACAAAAAGGGGAGTATTTATTCTACTATTGTAGAATAAAGCTATCTAAAAAATATTACAAAAGGGGGAGTCTGTATCATAAACAAAGAGTCTAGGAAAACCATGATGAGTGAAAGCAATTTTAATAAACAAGTGGAGTAGTCAATGTTTTCTTACATGGAACAAAATATGCTTGTTTGCCTAAATCTATCTACTATGGTCTTGGAAAGCCCAAATACATAACACTCTCTAGCAAGACACTAACCAAGTGAAGAGCACTCATTTTACCTGCCATCTCATGGAAGAGGAAACCGCACAAATGCAAGCTAGAACTTGAGAAGACCCACCTCACGCCGCAAAAGTTGTCTATGTAGAGCTTGGCACTCCATGATCAACTGAGGATAGTAGCATTTTAACCCTGAGGCATGCTATGAAAATGGAAATTATTAAAATTATTGAAATGATATTTTTGTGATGTGTTTTATTTATCATGGATATTTTTTTGATTATTTTCTGCACGGTTAATCACTAAACGTGTACTAGTCACACCATGTTGGGTAGATAGTCACTGGATATAATATTTGGTGTGTGTTTTTGATAGAAAATTAGTGGCATGGCTAGTGCAAGTGGTTGGATGAGGGTTGCACACGTGTGCACATTTTTGGCGACATTATATTTATGCGACATTACATTTTTGTAACCAATTTATGGCCATTATTATTTTGAATTTATGGCCATCATTATTTTGTAGCCAAATAGTAGCAAAGCACATTTGTTCATATGGTTCATTTACCCTAGCAAAGGTACATGGATCAATTTATTTTAAGTTATAGTAAGGTTCATGCATAAAAGCTTAAACTTGCCTTTTTTTAAGAGAAAGGCCCAAAGTGGAGTGTAAAAATATTTTTGGCTCACAAATAATACAACAAGATATCTAAATAAACTTGCTTAAAAGCCTGAGTTTTCAAGCAAGTGGAGGAGATTTAATCCATTTTGGTGTCGTGCATATTCTTTCTGTTTGTGTATTCTAGCAAGTTGGATATATTTTTATGCTATGGTTTTGAACAAGCAATTAGAGAGAGAGAGAGAGAGAGAGAGAGAGAGAGAGAGAGAGAGAGAGAGAGAGAGAGAGAGCTTAGTTTCACTATATTTTTATGCTATGGTTTTGAACAAGCAATTAGAGAGAGAGAGAGAGAGAGAGCTTAGTTTCACTAAAATGAAGTCATTCTTGTGCTTTCTATCATTGAAGTAAAGTCATTCTTGTGATTTCTATCATTGAAGTGAAGTCATTCTCGGGCTTTGTGCAAAACTTTTGTCATGCCTTATTATTAGCATTACTTCTATCTAATCTAATGAAATGTATAGGGAAGGGGGTCTTGTGATTATGGACTTGTGGTTTTGATGGATGAATTAGATGAGTTCTTCAAGAATTTGAAGTACCATGTCGCTACAACCCCTACATTGCATATAGTTACTACGTTACAAAAACTTTACAATGTGTGTAGACAACACTTCTCTTAAGTAATGCATCTCGCTTGAGGGGTCCAAAATCATGTTTATTATAATTGATGCACAACTTTGACTTTTAAATGCAATACCAAAAGTGTTCTACAAATGTAGTGGTTGATGATGCCTTAAGTTGAATAGGCTTTGTGAACATGATGTGTTTCTTCATGGAGATTCAATCTAGACTCTTCCCTTGGGGGTTGTACGTTTAGGAAGACCTGCATACAATATGCATGCAAAGACTGTTAAAAAATACCCCTTTTGTGAGTTTTTGACTTAATAAAATGACCCCTTTTTTATAAACTTACAATTTTTTTAAATGCCATTTAAATCCCCCTTATGTAAGTATATTTTCCTGTAATGTTTTTCCAAAATCTTGGTTTTAAAAACCCCTCCTAGTGATCAAAGGTAGTAGACTTACATATTTGAAATTGAACCCCCCATTCCATCCAAGGCCTCTTCTAAAAAGATGATTCACCTTTTAGAGATATTTTTCAGGTCGGGTTGAAGGGGTGCCCCAATTGACTTATGGATGGGGAGGTGAGGGACCAATATTCCATTTGGTATGTATTTCTCTTCTAAAGAGTATAGGCTTGCATCCTACATGCTCACATCAAGATATAAGGAAGAAATTACTTTTTGAATGCCATGATTTAGCCCTTATGCGAGACATCCTGCAAGTGTCCAAAGGAAGTTGGGCTTGGTCAAGAAATATTTCTATTGGACAAAGATGTCAACATTTGTAGAGAAATATATGTGTGGTTTCAACAATTCCAAGTAAATAATGTCATGATAGACTTTGTTCTAGACATCTAGGTGTCCAAAGGAACTTGGAATTAGTCGAGTGAGATTTCTATTAGCAAAAGATGTGAACATTTGTAAAACAATGTGTGTGTGGTCTCCAACAATGCCAATAAATATGTGGGTGGTTTCCCTTTTTGGATGCCATAATAGCCCATGTGCCATACGTCTAGGTATCTAAAGGAAGTTGGATTTGGTCAAGAGAGATTTGTATGGGCCAAATATGTGAACATTTGTAGAGCAACATGTGTGTTACCAAAAATGTTAAGTAAGTAAGGTTAACTTCTTAGACAAAGTGGCTTTGTTTATCCATCGGCCAAGATTCCTAGAAAGAAATGAAAAAGTAATTCCATGGGATTTATCACAGTGTGTATGGGACATCATAGTTGCTTTGGCGTAGGACCATGGTCATGGTTTTGGACTAGCCTCATGACTCAAGGGTGCTCCGTAGAATTAGCTATGGTTAGGACGTGAACTGCAAGCAACCAATCTACGTGTTTAGTTGATGTGTCAAGGGATGCTCGAGAGATCAACTGGTAGGCTTAGCTAGGCATGCCACGGACTTGTGCATGGGATGGGTATAAGCTGATGGATTTTTGGAGAAAAACACATGTGGAGAGGTATTGGGACTCGGGAAATTTTCTTAGTCTCTTGTGCATGTATGATGGTGCACAAGTATGCAAGAAAGGGCACCATGGTGCACATCTATGCACTTTAGTGCACATTTGTTTTGAGTTTTGAGGTGTAGGGCTCGAGGAGGCGTTCAGACAGATGCGGCGTTGTTGCCTCATGACGAGTGATGGCTCTCATAAATCATATGGATTTTTCTTCTTCTTCTTCTTGTGTGCGTGTGAACTAAGGACTGAAGGCTGGCATGCATAAGACACATGTATGCCACCAAAACTTACGGTCATATATAGAAGGTGTATACAACAACAAGGGGTTGTCCATGCGCGTGCATGCACGCCACCCTACCTGCGGCTGTGGCGAGGCAGCTCACGCCTTTGCTATATAAGCTAGGGGATTTTTCAGGGCTGTGGTGAGAGCGGTATCTGATTGTGACAATCGACCTAGCTATCGCGATCGTCGGACCGGACACAATTATGGCTTGCAAGCTCGCTATCATGAATGTGGGGCTGTTGATGCTAGTTCTGCTGGTGGCCACCTGCGCCAACGCCAGCTCAAGGGGCTGTGGTGGAAGGGGCTGCGGTGGAGAGGAGTGTGGTGGTTGGCGTGAGCAGCTGAGGGATTGCGACTACTTCATGCAAGCGGAGCGCGGCCAGTGGGGGACGAGGCCCAGCCATCGCTGTTGCCAGAGCCTGCAGCGCATTCCGCGGGACGAGCGCTGCTGTGCACTCAGGGAGGCTTACGGGAGGCCGCGATACAGCGCAGATGAAGAGGACGTAGCCACTGAGACGCAGGACGATGTTGAGGGCCGAGAGCGATATGGCAGACGGCAGGAGTCGACGAGGCAGATGGCCTCCCGCCTTCTGCAGCAGTGCGATCTCCGCCCTCGTGATTGCGGCGGCCGCACCAACGAAGGTGGTAAGTTGCATGTCTGGTCTTTTGAAAAGAAGTCCACCCTTTGAATGTGCTTATGTTCTGTTTGGTGGCGCAGAGCTCCTCGATGACCTGCTGTTGTGGTAGGTTGGGGGCATCGCGATGGAGCGATGATTGATTGAAGGGAGATGTTGCCCTACAGAGACGAGACTTTTGTATGATCGAACTCACGTCTAGTGAGCTCGCAATAAAACCTTGTTTACTCTCTTTCACGACGAGGAAAGGCCGTGTTCATATATAATTACAAGTTTTTAAAGTTAGTTTGGTGTTTATATATATAATTAGAGGAGGAGTTTAATGTTTTCTAAAATCATGAGTGAAAGATGTGTTTCTAAAGTCATGTTATCATGTTAAATGTTTTCTAAAAACATGTAATGCATGTACAGCAAGTACTTGATAAAAATCTTGTTAAATGTTTTCTAAAATGTTTTTTAAAATCATGTAATGCATGTAAGGTAATTACTATCTTAATTATAATTATTCTATAAAGTTTGTCTTCTGGTAAAAGAAATTACTTTCTTAATTAATTAATCATGTAATCTATAGATGTATTACTTATTTCCCATCAATTCACATTGCAACCATCTATAATTTTCTCTGGTTCACATTGCAACGATTCCTTGTCTCCTTCACACTACTCTCATCATTAGTCTCACTTACCATCACCGTTAAATTAGAAAGCACTTACCATCACCATTAATGCATCACCTAAAATTTTCCCAATATCCTAGCGATTCTCACTAGTGCTTCACTTGACCTATCTTCTATTATTGCTATTGGAACCATTCTTCACTTTATCACATCAAAAACTCAAATATCACTAGACCTCATATCACTTATGGTTTGAAGCCTATAAGTTAAATCCTTTTTCCTATAGTTCAATACAAGACATTCAGTTTTATTAAGAGCTATCTTAGTTTTATTAGGAGCTACCCTTGGGTGAGGCTTGCTAATACTTTGCCTACCATGCATTGTGGGAATGCAGGGCAGTGCAACCCACTTAGTAAAAAGTCAAACCTTCTCAGGGCATGTGGTGTGACTGACCACATTAAATAAAGCATGACCAAGTGGGCAGTGCAACCCACTTGGTAGAAAGTCAACAACCTTCTTAGGGCATGTGGTGTGTCTGACCACATTAAATTGGGGACAAGCCCTAATTGGCTCAAAGGTAGGATGAACCCAGCAATATATAAAGTTTGGCACTCCCATCTCTAAACTTTGGAGGTGTAGAAATGCAGTAGCACTTTATGCAGCTTCTTGATGTATCTCACTCCATCTCTAAACTTTGGAGGTGTAGAAATGCAGTAGCACTTTATGCAGAAGCTGCCCAAGCTTAGCTTAAAATATAACCTTTGATGTATCTCTTTTTGATACTAATATAATAAAATGTAATAGTGCTAGACTTTGTACATGTTTTCTTAAATTAAAATGATAATTTTTAATATATGGACATATTTTATGAAGAGGCACTTGAACCTCCTTTTTCTACCTTAAAGAAATGATACTATGAATAACCTAGATTGTATGAAAATCGAACGTGTTACGAACCTCAAGGCCACCTAGTCCTTACCTTCGTATGAAAGTCAAAACATGTTAGGATCCTCAAGGCCACCACCATCGATGTTTAGAGCTACACCCAAAAAAACTTATCCTACCCCAAAGGCACACACATGTGCATACATACATAAAAAACATATGCACACATGCGCCACATAATCTCTCTATATCCCCCTCCTTAGATATCTAAGTTTAGCTCATCTCTCTATCCTTGCTAGCGTACACACACACATAATCTCTCTCTCTCTCTCTCTCTCTCTCTCTTACACACACACACAATACTCTCCCTCTCTCTGTCTCTCATTCATTCTCGGGCGCCAAAGGCACACACATGTGCATACATACATAAAAAACATATGCACACATGTGCATGCTTGTACACATAATCTCTCTATATCCCCCTCCTTAGATAAGTTTAGCTCATCTCTCTATCCTTGCTAGCGTATACACACACACAATACTCTCCCTCTCTGTCTCTCATTCATTCTCGGGCGCGTGCGCCAACACAACAGGACACTGAGATGAAGACATTGCAACAGGCGACGATGCTGATGGCCTCCCGCCTTATTACACACACATAATACTCTCCCTCTCTGTCTCTCAATTCATTCTCGGGCGCGTGCGCCAACACAACAGTCCTCAAGCCAATACATCACAGTATAGCGGAGATGAAGAGGTAGCCACTGAGACGCAGGACAATGTTGAGGGCCGAGAGCCATATAGCAGACAGTTGCAACAGGCGACGATGCTGATGGCCTCCCGCCTTATTACACACACATAATACTCTCCCTCCCTGTCTCTCATTCATTCTCGGGCGCGTGCGCCAACACAACAGTCCTCAAGCCAATACATCACAGTATAGCGGAGATGAAGAGGTAGCCACTGAGACACAGGACAATGTTGAGGGCCGAGAGCCATATGGCAGACAGGCGACGATGCTGATGGCCCTCCGCCTTCTGCAGCACTGCGATCACCACACCAACGAAGGTACGTTATCATGTGGTGCTTAGGTTGTGTTTTGTGGCGCAGAGCTCCTGGATGACCTGCTGCTGTGGCGGTAGGGCTGCGATGGAGATGGCCAGCGCTGCTAGCGATGATTCAAGGTGATAACATCCCCCTAGAGAGACTCTCATGTCTAGTGAGCTGGCAATAAAACCGCCTCCTTTACTCCCTGAGGAAAGGTGTTTTCATATAATTACAAGTTTTTAAATTTGGTGTTTGAGGGCTTTTCTAAAATCATGTAAGTCATTACTATCTTTATTATTTATTTGATAAGGTTGCCAATCAAAATATTGGTAAGAGTGCAGCCTAAGGGACTCAAGATCTAGATGTTATGATTCTTATCATAATTTGGCACATGTAATCTAGATGTATTACTCATTATTGCGAATTCAAAAAAGTATATAAATGTAAGCATCGCATTTTATATTACATTAAATTCAAATATATGAAAATTAAAATATAGTGAAATACTATGTAGATGATTTTACAATTCATTGGTTTTGCAATGAACTAAAAAAGTTTGCAAATACATCTACAAATAACATATAGATGTTATTCTAGCCACTATAATCAATGATAGCTCGGGTACCTATCTCATGTAACAAAAACATGAGCTAAACATCTAATTCACCATTCATCTACAAAATGTACAAGGTTTTTAATCACCAGTGGACCTATGAGTTTGTAAGCTGTTTACTCACCATTGGACTTATAAGTTGACAAATCCAACGACTTACCATCAAGCTCGTTATTTCATTATTCTTATCCTATTGCTAACATTTGCTACATCTACTATTTCTGCTCTAATTAACATTGCAACCATCTATAATTTCTCTAATTCACATTGCAACCATTACAAGTCTCGTTCACTAACTCATCATTAAACACTATTGCGAGCAAAATAGGTAATTGACGAGGGTTAGCTAAAAAGACTCCCTCCCAAAATGTGTGTAAAAACATAGTTTTTTGAAAACACATCTAGAATTCCATGTATAAATTTAAAAAATACATGAGTTTTGCTATTTTTTTCAAGATTGAAAACACATGTGACCTTCGTAGATTTATAATTTGGTGTTGTTGTTTGTGACATAAAAATAAACTTGACTTACAAAATTACATAGGAGTCTACATAACTTAAAGAAATATCAATCTTTTTTAAATAAAAATTTATTTTATAAATTTCATGAATATAAGATACTTTTTTTAATGGACTTTTTGGGACAAGTTCTACCACTATACATAAATATGCACTCAAAAAATATTAGAATACATAACAATATTAGCTCCATGATTTATGAAAAAATCTACAAACATCCTTGAGTCTATTTCTAGACCCAATCTACAAACATCCTTGAGTCTATTTCTAGACCCAAATAGTAAAGCCTTTAATATATACTTACCTTGACAGTTTGCATGATATAATTATTTGCTCTATTATTTATAAGCAGATAGTGGGCATGATATACAACCAATGCTAAGAGTTTAAAGAGGTCAACTTATAGGTGTGAAAAGGTAGACTTGTATTTTTATATATATATAGAAGATGGTAACTATGGAGGCTCTGAGTAAACCTAAGCATGTTAAAAGAGAGATTTTTTCAATAGGACAATCTTAGAGGCAGACATCATATAGCCTATGGGTGTAAATTTGGACCCACATAGGCATTTGTTTTCATGAAGGGAATTTTTGTTATACAATATGGATAAGGGTGGCGGGAAGAAATTGTAGCCTATATCATGCACATATGTGGTGGTGGCAAAAATTCATAGTATGCATATATTGATGTTTGATCCAAATAGCCATTATCATGAACATAGGTGATGGTATATCTAAGAGTAGTGTAGGAATCAGCTCTAGTTATAATTATTTATAGTGCATGTGAAGGATGTTGAAAGATGGTATGTCTAAGGATAGTGTAGAATGAACTCTGGTTATAATTATTTAGAGGACATGTAAAGGATGCTGAGAGATGCAATCTTCACTGGCGACATTGTGTTTGTGTACAAAGAGAAAAAGGAGGAGCTTAGGGCTTCTAGAATGGTGGTAGAGAAGAGCTTAGAGCTTTCACAATGATGGTAGATTCAAGGTCCCCTATGCTGGAGAGCATACTACTGCACCTAGGCGGCAGAGTCTAGGCTCACATGCACCCCCCTCCTCGACATAGATGGTCGAACCACGTGTATTTGCTTATAGTTCTTTAACTTTAAAATTGAATTGTAGAGCAAAAATCAGGATTGGCGAATCGATTGACTTATGGTATTCCAAATCTATGGAGCCTTGTACATTTGGATTAAAACCAATGGATTACAGGTCATCATGGATTATCTCATCTAGCTCTTCTGTTATCATGATTTTTTAGCATCTACTATGAAGCGATATTATTTATGATACAAAGGTTACATGGTTACATAGACAAGCATTTTTTTTAATGACCTCCTCTCAAATTTGTAAAGTTTACGACCATATATGTTTTTCATGTCCTTAGCCGTAAACCTATGTTTTATCTATATCACCTTATCCTAGGTATATTTTTTCTTTAATTCTATGTAAAACATCAAGTTTTATGAAAAAGTTGATGTTTTACATAAAATAGATGTAAAATATCAACTTTTTTATAAAACTTAATGTTTTGCATCAACTCAATGCAAAACATCAAGTTGTGTGGAAAAGTTGATGTTTTGCATCAACTTAATGCAAAACATCAACTTTTAGGCTAAAACTTGATATTTTGCATCGAGTTGATGCAAAACATCAATTTTTCCACACAACTCGATGTTGTGCAATATTGAGTTGATGCAAAACATCAACTTTTTCACACAACTCGATGTTTTGCATCAAAGTTGATGCAAAACATCAAATTTTCCACACAGCTCGATGTTTTGCATCAAAGTCGTTTTGTGACGTTTGTAAATCGCATTAAAACATAGTTGTGTTGGTACTCAAAAATTGTGGAATAGGTCAATCTGAGCATGCTATTTCGGACGAAATCACTAAAACCGGCCGTTTGTGAAAATCGATCTCCGATTCTCCAACTTTCTTCTCCGAAGCATCTGAAACTTGATGCAAAACATCGAGTTGTATAGAAAAGTTGATATTTTACGTCAACTTTGATTCAAAACATAGAGTTGTGTGTGAAAAAGTTGATGTTTTGCATCAACTTGATACAAAACATCGAGTTGTGTGGAAAAGTTTATGTTTTGCATCGAGTTGATGCAAAACATCAAGTTTTATGAAAAAGTTGATGTTTTACATCGATTTTATGCAAAACATCAACTTTTCCATAAAACTTGATGTTTTGCATCAAAGTTGATGTAAAACATCACGTTTTGTGGGAAGTTGATGTTTTATATAATGTTGATACAAAACATCAAGTATTGTAAAAAATTTGACCTTTTGCATAGAAAGAATGTTTTGAATATAAAGTTGATGTTTCACATTAACTTGATGCAAAATATTAAATTTTTGTAAAAGTTTATGTTTTGTATCAAGTTGATGAAAAACATCAACTCTTTGTTGAGAAGTTCTTACTCAGCATTAAGTTGGCTGTAAATGTTATAGCTAAAACATCCTTACTATATGTAGTAACCAGTAGGATTTGAACCTAAGTCCCTGCCTGATATTTTACAAAAAAATATTTTGGAAAGTATAAACTTTTGTTTCTTTAAAGAGACATTTTTCATACTTTCTAAACTCATTTAATAACTAAAATTACCATTTAGCCCTTTTTTTGTCACATAAAGGACACATCTTCTTAAAAAATGAGTGTGGAATTATTTTTTAAAATTAGACAACTTTTAAATAGCTTATTCATGATATTTTAAAATTCATATGTACGTATCGAACTCTTTTTAAAAAAGTTTATATTCTCAATTAAGAAATTGTGATACTCAAGAGCTTCAAAAAGGATTTTAATACTACTCTCATCAAGAGCCAAAATAGGGTTTTACAATTAAGATAATAATTGTATCAAGATAACGCTTTTGTAATATAATTATACAAATAGTTTTTTATAGTTGCACTTTGTAGCACATCCTCAATCATGCTAACATGGCAGATGACCCAAGGAGTCTAAGCTTCAAGTGTATATATAGAAGAAAAAAATTATATTTGTGGATAGTGAAGAAGAGGATGCCTCGTCTACCTTCTCAGGGAAAGGCACATTAACTAGTGATGGTGCAGCAATGATTATGAGGAACCATCTCTAAATCACATTGCAACCATTCCTAGTCTTGTTCACTACTCGATCACTAGCTGAGTCTTCTACTACTAACTTTTGCTACTTCTATAATTCCTATACTTCACATTGCAATCATTCCCATTCTTCTTCACTTACCATCACCATGAATGCTCTTACCATAACCATGAATTCATCACCTAAGTTTTTCCAATATCACTAGTGCATCACCACCAGGAATGCTCTTACCATAACCATAAATGCATCACCTAAGGTTTTCCAATATCACTAGTGCATCATGTGGCGGTTCCTAATACAACTTGTAATTTGAAGCCTATAAGTTAATCTTTCAAAAAAAATACATTTTTACAAAATAATGCTAGACTTTGTACATTTTTTCTCAAAAATGATAACTGTTCTTGTACTTTCTACCATTGGTTGGCAGACTTGTAAGGACGGGTCCACTCAGTGGTGACCGAATCATTGCCAAATAATTGCCCTTCCATTGGATGCACTTTTCACATTCGCAGATCTAGTTTTAGGATTTGCGAGTCCCTTCAAACATACACATGGTCTAATGCCTAACTATGCACCAATTTGGATTCCCTCATGAAGAGTCTTCCCAAGATGATGTCGTATGAGTCCGATTGGCATAGAAAGTCCATTACAACGAATGTATGATGGTAGATGGTTGTAAAGAGTTTAAGTCGTACATTCTTCAATAGCCCCATGGGTCTCGAGGATGTTTCGTTTACCATTTTGACAATTAGATCTGTTCTTTCCAAATCTGGTTTCTCCCGATTCTCCCAACATCGTTTGGTAATGATGTTGACTCCCTCTGCTCCATCCAGGATAGCCAATTATTAATACCTGTCAATGATGAATTGGAATTGTAGCATTAGTGTCACCACTCTCATAATATCGGTGCCCAATTGATTGACCGGTGTCTTGAGCAATCTATGTGTTCTTACCCCTGCATGTTTTAAGTTTCTTTCTGCTAGAGGTGACTGGGTCTCCTCTACAGTGGTCATTGGGTTTAATCCTCCCTCTACCCATTCTTTTATGTATGCCCACAATGTCGGTGAACTCAGTAGCGATTCTCCCGATGGAATTTGGATGAGAGTGGATAGTACGACTACGAGACTGCCTATGTCTCTTGGCTGTCTGGCAAGTGAGGGCTCCTTCCACGTGTGTATCTTATATTCACCCCTATAGAATGAATGAATTAACACATCTTGCTCAGCCTATTCAAACATCCTTGCCATGAGGTCACTTTGAGTTCCTCCTTTAGTCTCTTTTGGAATTGGAGTAGGCACATCCAATTTTCTTTCCCTTATCAGCTAGATTTGATGTCAATGGTATCTTCTTTGGACCCATCCTAGATTGTGATCATGGTGTCACCTTTACCCACTTTTTTCACTCTCCTCCTTCTTCCAGTTCTAGAGGTTGTGGCACCTCCTCGGTTCTTTCCTTTGTCCCATTGTTTGGCTTGGGCTCGTGTTAGGACATTTAGTGGTGTGATGTTTCCAGGCTGCACACTTATGGTCGTGATAGTGGCCTCGTTTAGAAATGGAGACAGAACCACTAGCGTAATATGGGCAGTCTTTGATCAAATGATCAACCCCATACTTAGTACAAGGGTAAGTACTGGCATTTCATTAGGTGATGCTGCCATTAGCTGAGTTTGATGTGCGTGAACCACATTCTTGTTAGGACAGTCTGCTATTTGATGAGGTCCACCGCAACCAAAACATTGTAGTGGCCCCCTTCTCATGTTTGAGTTTATGTTCTTTACCTTTCCACTGTACTGTGGTTTGGAACATTGGTATTGGCGTGTTATTTTGTAAGACATAAAATTATGGCAAAATCTCCGTGGCATCCTCATAGTACTCACTATTGATTTATTCCTCACGCACCATCTCACCCTCATCCGCCGATGGCTCCTCAATCAACACTTGGTTGATTTTAGCTTGTGGTGGTTGTGGCGGTAGAACAGGTGGTAGCAAAGGTGACGTGTCCTTTATTTGAAACATCCCTCTTGGTAAATACGATGGGTTTGGTTGGCCTACAGCCACAGTGCTTTGCACTAGTGGTGCTGGTAAGGCCAGTGGCATTCTAGGTGTTGGTAGTTGTGCTACAGTTTGGAATCTCGGATACGTACACATGGAAGTGTCATGTTTCCCTAATTTCACACAATGATCTTTATAGAGTAGCGGCCTTACTCCTAATTGAGGGCATTCAGTAGTGGTGTGATTCATTCTACACATAGAACACCATACTAGATCTCTCCAAGGGTAGAGATGAGCATGTCCATGCCTTGATGCTTCTCTTCCATCCTTGAATTTTATTTTGTCCAGTATAGCATTACTGAGTTTAAACATCCACAGTCATGTTCCCAACTTGTTTTCTCCTGGATCCCTTGTCTTGGGTGGTGACTCGAGACTCGCAATGTTACTACAAAAGCTGCCTTGACATCTTTAGGTTATGGCAATTCAAGCATATATCTTCATATTCGATTGCCAACTTAAAGCATGCATCCAGAGTATTTGGTCAGGATAATACTAGATAATCATGCATTTTATGATCTCGGACTCCTCTCCGGAAGTAGGAAAATAATTGATCATCAGTTCGCCTCTCCCATAGCTTACATCTTAGATTTGAGTACTTGAGCCGAGATACATAGTCTTGCATAGACTCATTTTCTTTTTGTTTGATATTATGTAGATGTGCCAACAGAGGACTCCATCTGGCACCACTTTGGGCAAAGCTTGGCACGAAAACATTCTTGAGCCGAGTGAAGTTGATCTTAGCTTTTATCTTTAGCGTTCGAAACCATTGATCAGCCTTTCCTTTTGAGATCAGTGAAAGGGCATGAATCATGGTCATGTCACTCACTAGCCCATATGTTTTGCATGTGGATTCAAATATCTCAACATGTTGGATCGGGTCCCCATCCCCCCTGATAACTTTTTGTATAGTCTTGGAAATGATGTGTGGCTTCATTTGAGATGGTTTGGATTCTAGAGCAGTGCCTAGTTCCCTAACCATTCCTCGCCCCATTTCCATAGCCATATTAAGCAAATCTACCCTTATGGCTACATTAAGATCTACATTCAAATCTGCCATTAGTCTTCGAGGAGCTACTCCACCCTACCTAGACCTCCTCCTCTTCCTACATTGCCTCTTCTAGGCGTTTCGAGTCTATAGGTAGGTCTCGCCAACTCATCATGGCTTGGCTCATTATTAGCAGCCTTCGCCCGTCTTTATTGAATTAAGATCTCCATGTTCTATAAGAACGTGGAATGATTGATCATTTGCTCTATGTCTTCCTTTATGTACAGGCGGTTCTCAACTTCAATAGTTTCCCTGGGTAAATTATTCCCTTCACTTTGGGTATCATATCCTTCCTCTTCTCTTGGCTCTTCATTAATAGGTTCTAGATTTGGGATTGCTCCCTCAACCATACCCATTTCCATACCATCACTGGCATTCCTAAACATTTCTGGTTCCTTACCACGTGATTGAAATGGATTTATGTTTTCCATTTCCTTTTGTTCAGCCCTTATTCTTGGAGTATTTAGCTCTTGTTTCCTTAAGCTCAATATTCACAATTGTCGCTCTACTTCAGCCCTCTTCAAGTCTAATTCTACTTCTTCTGAGGTTGGGAAGAAGACTTGACCGGTCGTGGCCGCACTTTTCTTTTCTCTTCTCACCCTGGAAGTTCCACTGATCCTCACAGTGTTAGATAGCCTAGAAATCGAAGGTTGGGTTGGTAATTCCAATATTGGAGCTTGTCCGGCACTGGTTCATGGGCCCGTACACCCACAGATTACGCCTCATCATCATTGCTAATTTGGAGACCAAAAAATCCCTTGGCTATGTCGAATATATCATTGGATCTTGTAGGGGAAGATGGTTCTTCTTCCTCTCTAATCCAAGAGAATTTTAGACCTTCTTCCATCGACTCTTCACTACTTGTATCCATGGTGGTTAGATTTCTCTAAGTTGAAACACTTAATTGAGTGCTCGCAAAGTGGCCTAAACCAACACTCTTTTGATAGAAAGATCCTGGGTGGTTTGATGCACTATCGTCGGGAGTAAGGTAATCTCCAACAAGTTTACCAGACCTCAAGTGCATGAGAATATGATTTGATATGCTAAATCACTACTCCAAATGAATTTTCATAGGGTTTTGTCGATCTAAACTTTTAGGCCGTGAGACTGCAAATAGAAATTCACGCCGTGAGATAGCACGGAATGGTTCTTGTCGTGAATCCATAAATGGTTCACATCGTGAACTATTTTCTTCAGTTTCACGTGTTTAAAAGTAACTTCAAATTTTAAGTTTGTGTTGTCCTGATCATAGTTGGTTGGTTGTTGGGTATTGTACAATCTATACGTGTGAATGAGCCCTAGTTTAGTTGTAGTGTGGGGCTCAAGTTAGGGTTTCCTAATTTTAGGAAAAGCAAGGCTTTCATGCCTATATATGTAATTCTTTCATTAATAGAAAGTCTCTCACGTTCTTTCATCTCATCATGTCTATTCGAGAGAAGGTCGCTATCTCCATCGCCTAACAGTGGTATCAGATCAGAGGGTTGTCGTTAGCCATGCTACCTGTGCAGGTGAGAGCCATCACGTCTTCGTCCTGCTCCTTGTCTGAAGCGTCAGTGCTGCTTCACTTTCTCCTATAAATAGAAGTCTTCCCCTTTGTAAAAGCTTAATAGTGTTTATGCACTATTACTCTACTCCTCCCCCCAGAGCCAAAAACATTGAATTCATTTGATAATTCACTTGTTTTTCACTAATTCCTCTACAAAGAATTGGTGGCCACTCTTGATCCAAACAAGAGTAGAACCCTCAATCCCTCAAGCTCACAAAACTCCATGTAAGTTAGAAATTCTGCTTTTTTTTAATTCTAATCTATGGTTTTTTTGAATTCTTATTTTTTAATGTGATTTTGGATGTTAAGTCTTAATGAAAAGGCTTCCCCCTTCTCTTCATTAAGAATTTCAGCCTTTCTTTATCCTAAACCATAAATTGATTTAATCTTTCTTATCGTTTATTCACTTAAAAGTGAGAATTTAGTAGATTAGAGTGTTTTACTTCAATTGGATTTAAATTAAAGTGATATTTATAATATAAAAATTGAGAAATGGTCAGCCATACAAAGGAGGTTATGGTAAAATTTTCTTAAATTTTGTGGAAATAAGTTTTATCTTTATGTTATTCAAAAAGAATAATCCCCACTGTTTGTGCATTCTAAAAGGAATTCTTTTTAATTTAAAAGTGTTATTCCTATTAAATTGATTTTTTGCAAAAATAGATGTATAAAAGGATTTTCTTTTATATAAAAGTGTTATTTTCATTACATTCAATTTCGATGCATAGAAAGATGCATATTGGATATTTTTTTATTATAAAAGTGTTATTTTTATTCGATTTAAATTCTATGCATAGAAAGATGCATATTGGATTATTTTTTTATTATAAAAGTATTATTTTCACTAGATTTAAATATTATGCATAGAAAGATGCATATTGGATATTTTTTTTAAGTTATAAAAGTATTATTTTCATTAGATTTAATTTTTATGCATAGAAAGATGCATATTGGATATTTTTTTTGTTATTTTCATTAGATTTAAATTCTATGCATAGAAAGATGCATATTGGATATTTTTTATTATAAAGTGTTATTTTCATTAGATTCAATTTCTATGCAAAGAAAGATGCATATTGGATATTTTTTTAATTATAAAAGTGTTATTTTCATTAGATTTAAATTCTATGCATAGAAAGATGCATATTGGATATTTTTTTTAATTATAAAAGTGTTATTTTTATTAGATTTAAATTCTATGCATAGAAAGATGCATATTGGATATTTTTTTGTTATTTTCATTAGATTTAAATTCTATGCATAGAAAAATGCATATTGGATATTTTTTAATTATAAAAGTGTTATTTTCATTAGATTCAATTTCTTTACATAGAAAGATGCATATTGGATATTTTTTATTATTATAAAAGTGTTATTTTCATTAGATTCGATTTCTATGCATAAAAAGATGCATATTGGATATTTTTTTATTATAAAAGTGTTATTTTTATTATATTAAAATTCTATACATAGAAAGCTGCATATTGGATTTTTTTTATTATAAAAGTGTTAGTCCTATTAAATTGATTTTATGCATAAAAGGATTTTTCTTTTATATAAGAGTATTATTTCCATTCAAGTTGGATTTTATGCATAAATAGATGCGTAATTTCTGAGTTCTCGCATTTTTATTTGTGCAAGAATTAAAATATGTCTGCTAGGCGTAGTGTGTCCCCCCCACCGCCTTCTACTTCTCTAGGGTTTTCAGGTCTCTTGTCCTCGGTCACGGGTTTGACCCCGATCCAATTGTCAAGCCGTATACGCCGCCCGCCGACTGTTGTCCGGTCCGGAGTGCGCTCATCGATCACGCGTGATCCGCCAGCGCCCTCCTCGTCTGTTGACCCCGCCTTAGGACCCAGCGAGGCCGTAGCGGCCGCAGTAGAGATGACAACTTTCTGGCCGATGAGCCAGATGACACACCGACGTCGCCGAGGGGACCGTGGAGGACCTCTTGGAATATGACGACGACGATTATGACCTATTGGACCCTGCCGACGTCCTGACAGAGACGGAGCTCTCTAGTAGACTTTTTAAAAATCTTAATGCAAAACTGAACAATATGGGTAAAGTCCAGGCTGACTTAGTCACGATGCTACTACAGAGCATCTCCACACGATTAGACACACTGACAGCCATCTCGGCTAGTACTCCAACTCCTCATGATAGACGAGCTCCTGCGGCGTCACGGGTGAGCGTAGCCTCGCCAGTGGTTACAAGAGTACAGGCCGATGCGCCTGCGGGGCCGTCCGTAGAGACAGCTTCGTCGTTATTGAAAGACTTGAAGCCACCTAGTTTTCGTGGCGAGGAAAAGGAGAGAAACAAGGATTCGGTCAACATGTTTCTAGCGAAGTGGTCAGACTTGCATACGCTGCGACAGCAACCTAGCCAGGTGCAACCCGTAGAGGCTAGCCTCTCATTAACCGGCATAGCGTACAAGTGGTGGATGACTTTGACAACTCGTCCTGCCACTTGGACGGAGTTTGAAACGACGTTTCAAAAAGAGTTTTTGCCTGTTAATGAGAAGCTGGGAGTTATGGGACAAGTGCTCGATGGAGAACAAATCCCTGACTCAATACATCTCAGACTATAGGGAGATAGTACTCAAGCTAAAGGGGATCGATGCATTCGAGACATTGCAAGGCTTTAAAAGAGGCCTCAAAGATGATTACCTTGAGTACGTAGAGCCCTTACAGCCTAAAGACTTAGCAGAGGCAATTAAGTAAGCGCATATATTTGATGACATCAAGCGCCGTAGTGCGCGTGGTGGTTCGAGCACGGCCGAGGGTAGTGAGAAGAGGAGGTCAGGCCTTAAAAGAAAAGGGGTCCACAGTGATAAGCAAGGGGATAGGATGGACCAGGGAGGAGTCATTGGTCTAAAAAACCGCGACCATCCAGGAAGAAAAGAGACAGCGAAGTCCAAAAAAAAGAGGAGTATATTAAAGCACGAAAGGAAAATCGCTGCTTTAATTGCAATGATGTAGGGCACACAAAGACTGAGTGTCCAAAGCTTAAAGCCAACACGAGCGGCAACGAGCCCAAAAGAGATGGTAAATCCTCTAGGCAGTTACATACAGTGCAGAGACTCCCTCTCAGTTCCGCAGAGTTCAGAGAGGTGACAGTGTGTCATTGTGATGAGGATCACGCTTGTTCGGTGACACCAGCGAGATGTGGTAGCCTACTGTAGGTCCGCATGACATGGTGCGTATGTATGGCAGCATAGGTGGCCGTAGAGTCACAGTTTTTATCGATGATGGAGCTAGCCACAACTTCTTGAACTACTCGTTAGTCAAGAAGTTGGGGTTGACTGAGACCCAGAGCGATCATGAGTATACTGTTGGCAAAACGGTATGGAATACCATAGTATTGGGGTCCCATTATCTATGCAGGACTACGAGGCTCCGCTTGACTTTCAGGTCATGCACTTAGCCAGAGCAGACGTATATCTAGGCAGGGAGTGGCTGTATGGCTTGGGCCCTAGTCTAGCTCGGAGTTACCTACATAATACGTTACGTTTTGAGCATGGAGGTAGAGTCATTACCCTGCAGGGCGACCGTACTGTCCCCGCCACACCACTTATTTCTTCCATGGAGCTATGCACAACGGTCCGTAGAGGCCAAATAGCAGAGGTATATGCTTGTTACCCTCTTTTAAACTTTGTTTTCGTAGATGAAACTGTAGATGATGTTTGCGTAGACAAACAAGAAAAACAAAATAGCCTTGGACGAGACCCACTGTTTGAAAACCCTGTTTGGCATGCATGAGATTCAAACAAGAAAAAATCCAAGACAAAAGAGACATTAAAGAAAAAGTACGTAGATACTTTAATGAATTTATTAGAGGAATTTCAGGATGTTTTTCTTTATGTTTTGCCAGATGGCTTACTACCATCTACAGAAATAGACCATGGCATCCAAGTTAAGCCAAGATCAAAACCTATAAGCAAACCTGCTTATAGATTAAGCCACTCCGAGGCACAGGAGGTAGAAAAACAATTGACAGAATATTTGAACAAAGGCTTCATTCGGCCTAGTTCAAGTCCGTGGGCATCGCCTATTCTTCTAGTAAAGAAGAAAGATGAATCTATGCGGATGTGCATAGACTATAGTCTCTTAATCAGATAACGATTAAGAACAAGTATCCGATGCCATGCATGGATGAGTTGTTTGATCAACTCTATGGATTGAGATACTTAACAAAAGTAGACTTGAGATCAGGGTATCATCAGGTCAAAATTAAACCAGAAGATGTTGGGAAGACAGCATTTAGGATCCGTTTCGGGCATTTTGAGTTTTTGGTATGCCATTTGGGCTAACCAATGCTCTAGTGATGTTTATGACGCTGATAGACAGCGTTTTACGTCCATTTTGGTTATGCCATTTGGGCTAACCAATGCTCCAGCGACGTTTATGATGCTGATGGACAGCGTTTTACGTCCATATCTGGGAAAATTCGTACTAGTTTTCCTAGATGATATTCTTGTATACAGTAAGACACAAAAAGAACACATAGAGCATTTATGTCTAGTGTGCGAGTTATTGCGAGAGCACAAACTATTTGCAAAGAAGAGCAAATGTGAATTTTTTGAAACAGAAATTCACTACCTTGGCCATATTATATCCGTCGATGGTACGCGGATGGAGCCAGAAAAAGTAGAGGCTATTCTTAAATGGCCAGCGCCGAAGAATCTCGAGGAACTGCAGATTTTTCTTGGCATCTCGGGGTTCTACCGACAGTATGTGAAGGACTACGCGAAGATCGCAGTCCTGTTGACTGACCAGTTACGATCAAAAACTAAAAACATTAGTTGGAGGGAAGCCCAACAGAAGAGCTTTGATAAGCTCAAGGTGACCGTAGCAGCTGCATCTGTCCAGAGAGACTGGCCGAAGGTGCAATGGGAAGGGAAGGGAAAGGAAGCGAGAGTTAGTCCGGAGAGACTAGCAGTGTCTTCTGGGTATAGTTTGGAGCCGGAGAGCTCTGACGTAGGCCCTTCATCACCTTTGACTGCCACGGCTTCATCACCTTTGACTGCCAAGGTCCTTCATCACCTTTGACTGCCACGGCTTCAAAGGGGAGTGATAAACTTCATCAGGGGGAGAAATATGCTAATTACTCCATTGACGACGGGTACTTACTCTACAAGGGTAGAGTATGTGTACCAACTATTGGTGACTTTCGGGCCCAAAGACTGAAAGAAAGTCATGATAGTCCAAGTGCGGGTCATCCTGGGATTCAGAAGACCTATGCACTAGTAAAAAGAGAGTTTTATTGTCCCCTCCTGTGGTAACGCCCGTAGTGGTGTTACGGTGATCTAACATTGGAGAGGAAGCCCATGCGGAGTCATGGGCGGCTAGGCTAGTGTGGATGGCATGCCACACACTATATAGCTTGGGGGATGAGGGGCAATCTTCATTCTTCCTCTGCGATGGCTGGGTGGTGAGCCAGAGGCCGTCCCCTCTTGTGGTAACGCCCGTAGTGGTGTTACGATGATCTAACAGAGAGAAAGAGAGAGAGTGTCCCCTCCTGTGGTAACGCCCGTAGTGGTGTTACGATGATCTAAGAGAGAGAGAGAGAGAGAGAGAGAGTGTTGTGTGTGTGTGTAAGAGAGAGAGAGAGAGAGAGAGAGAGAGAGAGAGAGAGAGAGATTATTTTGTGTGTGTGTGTGTGAGATTATGTGTGTGTGTACGCTAGCATGGACAGAGAGATGAGCTAAACGTATCGAAGGAGGGGGATATAGGAAGATTATGTGTACAAGCATGCACATGTGTGCATATGTTTTTTATGTATGTATGCACATGTGTGTGCCTTTGGGGTAGAATAAGTTTTTTTGGGTGTAGCTCTAAACATCGATGGTGGTGGCCTTGAGGATCCTAACATGTTTTGACTTTCATACGAAGGTAAGGACTAGGTGGCCTTGAGGTTCGTAACACGTTCGATTTTCATACAATCTAGGTTATTCATAGTATCATTTCTTTAAGGTAGAAAAAGGAGGTTCAAGTGCCTCTTCATAAAATATGTCCATATTAAAAATTATCATTTTAATTTAAGAAAACATGTACAAAGTCTAGCACTATTACATTTTATTATATTAGTATCAAAAAGAGATACATCAAAGGTTATATTTTAAGCTAAGCTTGGGCAGCTTCTGCATAAAGTGCTACTGCATTTCTACACCTCCAAAGTTTAGAGATGGAGTGAGATACATCAAGAAGCTGCATAAAGTGCTACTGCATTTCTACACCTCCAAAGTTTAGAGATGGGAGTGCCAAACTTTATATATTGCTGGGTTCATCCTACCTTTGAGCCAATTAGGGCTTGTCCCCAATTTAATGTGGTCAGACACACCACATGCCCTGAGAAGGTTGTTGACTTTCTACCAAGTGGGTTGCACTGCCCACTTGGTCATGCTTTATTTAATGTGGTCAGTCACACCACATGCCCTGAGAAGGTTTGACTTTTTACTAAGTGGGTTGCACTGCCCTGCATTCCCACAATGCATGGTAGGCAAAGTATTAGCAAGCCTCACCCAAGGGTAGCTCCTAATAAAACTAAGATAGCTCTTAATAAAACTGAATGTCTTGTATTGAACTATAGGAAAAAGGATTTAACTTATAGGCTTCAAACCATAAGTGATATGAGGTCTAGTGATATTTGAGTTTTTGATGTGATAAAGTGAAGAATGGTCCCAATAGCAATAATAGAAGATAGGTCAAGTGAAGCACTAGTGAGAATCGCTAGGATATTGGGAAAATTTTAGTTGATGCATTAATGGTGATGGTAAGTGCTTTCTAATTTAACGGTGATGGTAAGTGAGACTAATGATGAGAGTAGTGTGAAGGAGACAAGGAATCGTTGCAATGTGAACTAGAGAAAATTATAGATGGTTGCAATGTGAATTGATGGGAAATAAGTAATACATCTATAGATTACATGATTAATTAATTAAGAAAGTAATTTCTTTTACCAGAAGACAAACTTTATAGAATAATTATAATTAAGATAGTAATTACCTTACATGCATTACATGATTTTAAAAAACATTTAACATGATTTTAGAAAACATTTAACAAGATTTTTATCAAGTACTTGCTGTACATGCATTACATGTTTTTAGAAAACATTTAACATGATAACATGACTTTAGAAACACATCTTTCACTCATGATTTTAGAAAACATTAAACTCCTCCTCTAATTATATATATAAACACCAAACTAACTTTAAAAACTTGTAATTATATATGAACACGGCCTTTCCTCGTCGTGAAAGAGAGTAAACAAGGTTTTATTGCGAGCTCACTAGACGTGAGTTCGATCATACAAAAGTCTCGTCTCTGTAGGGCAACATCTCCCTTCAATCGCGATGCCCCCAACCTACCACAACAGCAGGTCATCGAGGAGCTCTGCGCCACCAAACAGAACATAAGCACATTCAAAGGGTCTCAATTATGGGGACTTCTTTTCAAAAGACCAGACATGCAACTTACCACCTTCGTTGGTGCGGCCGCCGCAATCACGAGGGCGGAGATCGCACTGCTGCAGAAGGCGGGAGGCCATCTGCCTCGTCGACTCCTGCCGTCTGCCATATCGCTCTCGGCCCTCAACATCGTCCTGCGTCTCAGTGGCTACGTCCTCTTCATCTGCGCTGTATCGCGGCCTCCCGTAAGCCTCCCTGAGTGCACAGCAGCGCTCGTCCCGCGGAATGCGCTGCAGGCTCTGGCAACAGCGATGGCTGGGCCTCGTCCCCCACTGGCCGCGCTCCGGTTGCATGAAGTAGTCGCAATCCCTCAGCTGCTCACGCCAACCACCACACTCCTCTCCACCGCAGCCCCTTCCACCACAGCCCCTTGAGCTGGCGTTGGCGCAGGTGGCCACCAGCAGAACTAGCATGAACAGCCCCACATTCATGATAGCGAGCTTGCAAGCCATAATTGTGTCCGGTCCGACGATCGAAATGTATACGATAGCTAGGTCGATTGTCACAAGCAGATACCGCCCTGAAAAATCCCCTAGCTTATATAGCAAAGGCGTGAGCTGCCTCGCAGGTAGGGTGGCGTGCATGCACGCGCATGGACAACCCCTTGTTGTTGTATACACCTTCTATATATGACCGTAAGTTTTGGTGGCATACATGTGTCTTATGCATGCCAGCCTTCAGTCCTTAGTTCACGTTTTATTGCACGCACACAAGAAGAAGAAGACGAAAAATCCATATGATTTATGAGAGCCATCACTCGTCACTCATGAGGCAACAACGCCGCATCTGTCTGAACGCCTCCTCGAGCCCTACACCTCAAAACTCAAAACAAATGTGCGTAGATGTGCACCATGGTGCCCTTTCTTGTTGCAGACTTGTGCACCATCATACATACACAAGAGACTAAGAAAATTTCCCGAGTCCCAATACCTCTCCACATGTGTTTTTCTCCAAAAATCCATCAGCTTATACCGATCCCATGCACAAGTCCGTGGCATGCCTAGCTAAGCCTACCAGTTGATCTCTCGAGCATCCCTTGACACATCAACTAAACACATAGATTGGTTGCTTGCAGTTCACATCCTAACCATAGCTAATTCTACGGAGCACCCTTGAGTCATGAGGCTAGTCCAAAACCATGACCATGGTCCTACACCAAAGCAACTATGATGTCCCATACACATTGCCATGGAATTACTTTTTCATTTCTTTCTAGGAATCTTGGCCGATGGATAAACAAAGCCACTTTGTCTAAGAAGTTAACCTTACTTACTTAGCATTTTTGGTAACACACATGTTGCTATACAAATGTTCACATATTTGGCCCATACAAATCTCTCTTGACCAAATCCAACTTCCTTTAGATACCTAGACGTCTAGCACATGGGCTATTATGGCATCCAAAAAGGGAAACCACCCACATATTTATCGGCATTGTTGGAGACCACACACACATTGTTTTACAAATGTTCACATCTTTTGCTAATAGAAATCTCACTCGACTAATTCCAAGTTCCTTTGGACACCTAGATGTCTAGAACAAAGTCTATCATGACATTATTTACTTGGAATTGTTGAAACCACACATATATTTCTCTACAAATGTTGACATCTTTGTCCAATAGAAATATTTCTTGACCAAGCCCAACTTCCTTTGGACACTTGCAGGATGTCTCGCATAAGGGCTAAATCATGGCATTCAAAAAGTAATTTCTTCCTTATATCTTGATGTGAGCATGTAGGATGCAAGCCTATACTCTTTAGAAGAGAAATACATACCAAATGGAATATTGGTCCCTCACCTCCCCATCCATAAGTCAATTGGGGCACCCCTTCAACCCGAGCTGAAAAATATCTATGAAAGGTGAGTCATCTTTATAGAAGAGGCCTTGGATGGAATGGGGGGTTCAATTTCAAATATGTAAGTCTACTACCTTTGATCACTAGGAGGGGTTTTTAAAACCAAGATTTTGGAAAAACATTAAAGGAAAATATACTTACATAAGGGGAGTTTAAATGGCATTTAAAAAAATTGTAAGTTTATAAAAAAGGGGTCATTTTATTAAGTCAAAAATTCACAAAAGGGGTATTTTTTAACATTCTTTACATGCATATTGTATGCAGGTCTTCCTAAAAGTACACCCCCCAAGGGAAGAGTCTAGATTGAATCTCCATGAAGAAACACATCATGTTCACAAAGCCTATTGCATTTGTAGACCACTTTTGGTATTGCATTTAAAAGTCAAAGTTGTGCATCAATTATAATAAACATGATTTTTGACCCCTTAAGTGAGATGCACTACTTAAGAGAAGTGTTGTCTACACACATTGTAAAGTTTTTGCAACGTAGTAACTATATGCAGTGTAGGGGTTGTAGTAGCAACATGGTACTTCAAATTCTTGAAGAACTCATCTAATTCATCCATCAAAACTACAAGTCCATAATCACAAGACCCCCTTCCCTATACATTTCATTAGATTAGATAGAAGTAATGCTAATAATAAGGCATGACAAAAGTTTTGCACAAAGCCCGAGAATGACTTCACTTCAATGATCAAAATCACAAGAATGACTTTACTTCAATGATAGAAAGCACAAGAATGACTTCATTTTAGTGAAACTAAGCTCTCTCTCTCTCTCTCTCTCTCTCTCTCTCTCTCTCTCTCTCTCTCTCTCTCTCTCTCTCTCTCTCTCTCTCTCTCTCTCTCTCTCTCTCTCTAATTGCTTGTTCAAAACCATAGCATAAAAATATATCCAACTTGCTAGAATACACAAAGAGAAAGAATATGCACGACACCACCAAAATGGATTAAATCTCCTCCACTTGCTTGAAAACTCAGGCTTTTAAGCAAGTTTATTTAGATATCTTGTTGTATTATTTGTGAGCCAAAAATATTTTTACACTCCACTTTGGGCCTTTCTCTTAAAAATAGGAAAGTTTAAGCTTTTATGCATGAACCTTACTATAACTTAAAATAAATTGATCCATGTACCTTTGCTAGGGTAAATGAACCATATGAGAACAAATGTGCTTTGCTGCTATTTGGCTACAAAATAATGATGGCCATAAATTCAAAATAATAATGGCCATAAATTGGTTACAAAAATATAATGTCGCATAAATATAATGTCGCCAAAAATGTGCACACGTGTGCAACCCTCATCCAACAACTTGCACTAGCCATGCCACTAAGTTTCTATCAAAAACACACACCAAATATTATATCGAGTGACTATCTACCCAACATGGTGTGACTAGTACACATTTAGTGATTAACCATGCAGAAAATTAAAAAAAATATCCATGATAAATAAAACACATCACAAAAAAATCATTTCAATAATTTTAATAATTTCCATTTTCATAGCATGCCTCAGGGTTAAAATGCTACTATCCTCAGTTGATCATGGAGTGCTAAGCTCTACATAGACAACTGTTACGGCGTGAGGTGGGTCTTCTCAAGTTCTAGCTTGCATTTGTGCGGTTTCCTCTTCCATGAGATGGTAGGTAAGCTACTGAGTTCCCCATGACACGTGAAAGGTGAGTACTCTTCACTTGGTTAGTGTCTTGCTAGAGAGTGTTATGTATTTGGGCTTTCCAAGACCATAGTAGATAGATTTAGCAAACAAGCATATTTTGTTCCATGTAAGAAAACATTGACTGCTCCACTTGCCTATTAAAATTGCTTTCACTCATCATGGTTTTCCTAGACTCTGTTTATGATACAGACTCCCCCTTTTGTAATATTTTTTAGATAGCTTTATTCTACAATAGTAGAATAAATACTCCCCTTTTTGTAATCATTTTTAGATAGCTTTATTTAATTATGGTATCAAAGAAAGATCAAGTTTTGAGTGCTTTTGTATGTCATCATGCACATGCACTTTTCAATAGTAGATCTCTTTGTGATAGCCCTATAGTAGTATCCGGTGGGCCAATAGCATTTTGATTAAGTGTCATGTGGTTTTAACTCCCCTTTCACTCATCATGGTTTTCCTAGACTCTTTGTTTATGATACAGACTCCCCCTTTTGTAATATTTTTTAGATAGCTTTATTCTACAATAGTAGAATAAATACTCCCCTTTTTGTAATCGTTTTTAGATAGCTTTATTTAATTATGGTATCAAAGAAAGATCAAGTTTTGAGTGCTTTTGTACGTCATCATGCACATGCACTTTTCAATAGTATATCTCTTTGTGATAGCCCTATAGTAGTATCCGGTGGGCCGATAGCATTTTGATTAAGTGTCATGTGGTTGTAACCCCTTTTCAAAGCCAGTGGTGTGGTCCAATTGCCATTTAGCAATGGTTCATAGTTTCCTTTCAAGCCTTGATGATTCAAAAAGCACAGGGATTAATCTGTACATAGATAAACATGTTTTTATTTTAAGCAACAACTCTTGACTTCAACTTGAGACTTTCAGAGAGTTCAATACTGAAAGATTTTGTGAGAAGCTTGTTTTGCAAGGCTTCTATGTGTTCTTGTTGCCAATTGTGCATTGTGGTAGTATGGCTCAAGATTGGGATAAATATATTTTTAGGTATTGTTTGAAGAGGACAAAATTGATATGGCACAAACTACTCCCTCTGGAGTTTTATGGTGAAAAAGATTCTTGCCAAAACTCTTTGGGACTGTGTTTTTGGTCTTGAAATTTTTCTTGGTAATGTTACACCTACCACATGCATGGTTGTGTTGAGGGGCAAGGTGCTTACCACAAGCTGTTGCACCACCAACATCCACTCTGTAGTAGTAGAAAAGATGGGATGCTAAGCATGCACGAGCTATATGGTATTGATTTCTTTGACCATAAAGCAATATATCACACCACATATATGATTTCTTTGACCATAAAGCAATATATCACACCACATATATGATTTCTTATCTAGAGAAAGAATAAGATAGGTTGAAAATTCATGAAGGATATCACATGGTTGATCATCTTATAAAAGTTATTAAGATTTGTAGGATATCACATGGTTGATCATCTTATTAAGATTTATTAAGATTTATTAAGATCTCAGAAACTTTGATGTCACTACCACCTTTGTATTGGAACGTCTTCCATAATTTACTTGCTCTTTTTATGCATGGTAATCCAATCCTTCTTTTGTTTGAAAAGTTAGTGAATGTGTTGCTATAGGAAGAGAACTTTAGAAAGAATAAGTCTTACTTTATGAGTGGTAATGAACAAGCTCTTATTGTCCATAACAAGGGAAAGGGAAAAGTTGGAGGTGGCTATCAACTAAAAGGTGATTCTAGATAGTCATTAGGTAGAGACCAAGCTCTTATTGTCCATAACAAGGGAAAGGGCAAAGTTAGAGGTGGCTATCAACTAAAGGTGATTTTAGATAGTCATCAGGTAAGGAGAAGTCTAATGCAGACAAGTCAAAGAAAAAGGGTAAATTCCATTATTGTCAAAAGCTCAGACACTATATCAACGTGAGTGTCAATAAAGTATGACAAAGGAGAAGAAAAGGTTGTTAGGCATGGCTGTTTTTATGATTCCTCTTCTACACATTGTGTGGTGGATGAGTGATGGCCTCCATACACCACCAATAGGCACACATGAAAGAAACGTAATGGGATCAAAACTGGGGGATGCTGAAATCCCAACTTCAAGGGCACCTACCAACTCAGTTAATGTCCTCCCCAGCCCTTCAGTTGACCGATTGTGACACTTCAACTCTCCTCAACACCCTCCCAACCCCCAATCCGATATAGCTGGCTCCTCCAGCTTTCCTCTTAGGTGAGCACTCACCTCCATAACCTTTGAACATTCACTTAAGAGCCTCTCCTAACCTTTGCTGAGATCTAGCTGATCAGATCCACCTCCAGCTTACACAGAACCATCTATATACTTTCTCAATTGGTTTTAACTTGCTGATAGTCAGCTGTGACTCGGGATCATCTCCCTTCAACTCAAACAAGCCAAAAACAACCTTCTACATCTTCAACTGTGACTATACTAATGGCCAGTGTTGACACTGTATCTTCTAAAAAGATGCTGATTGAAAATTGACTCAGAAATAGCTTCCTAATCATCAGATTGACACCCTCATGGGTTTATTCTTTATAGAATTAACCAAAATAACTCAAGCAAGGCACTATGGCACAAAATATCATCAATTCACAAAGATTTGTGGTTCCACACACTCTATGTTCATTGAAACAAAACACATAGTCTCAACATCCTTGAGTGTCACGACAATAGTAGTTCTGGGAGCCTAGAGAGCTAAACCGTCTGGATAAGGCATGAGCGGGTTCAGTGGGAGTCAGCATGGCCAAAGCATGAGGACACGTGGTGGTGCACACTAGGGAAGTGTTCACACACAATTCAGGGGTAGTTGTCTAAGTGTGGCCAGGTAGCCTAGAATAGCAAAAAAGGGCACTGTCCAAGGATAGCTTGAGGGGGTCATGTAGTGGTGTAGTTGGGTGGAGAATTCTGGAGCTCTCAGCTCTTTGGAGGTCAACTGGTTTGATTGGCCTAATATTGGTATCAGAGCTATATCGCATCCTTCGTAGTGTGTAGTGCCATGTCACAGCAGGCACCATCCAAAAAAGCAAAGTACTTCGAGACCGGGGTGGCCAGCGGCCCAATAGACTTGTGACAGCACCGCTAACCATATACCGGCATTGTTTCTACAGCACCACAAACGGATCAACCCGCATCGTTTCTACAGCCCACACAAAACTAAGTATCAGTCCATCAGCCTCTCGCTTAGCTCTTGATGAGTTGTAGAGTTCCCCTGTCGTTGTTTCGCTTAGGCATCGCCATGTTACAAAGTTCGAGTTTAGAATATTTTATAAATAAAAAAATCCTTTCAAAGGTTAAAACCTTTGTAAATTAGCGGTTCCTGGGGTGGAGCTTTTAAGTGGCGTTTTGGGGTTCTTCTTATGAAGATTTGAAGGTGCTTTTCAACATCGACTTTTAAATTCTAGCATCACACCGACAAATTCACTTCGAGCTAATATTTGAGATTGTTTTCCAAGAGCTTAGAGTTGAGGTTGGTTCTTGTGTCCATTCTTTTGCATCGCATTTATAGGGTACATATGGAATCTAATAACCCTTATGAGTCTGGAAGTGGAGGTCCCAGTTGTTTGTTTGACATGGGAACAACAGCTGACGATCCTCATGTCACGATGATAGATGATGACCTTCTGATGATCATTTGGTCAGTACTAAATAGTTTAAGGCTCTAGCGTCCTATACTTTAGACATTGAGGCCAAATATGATAAGATACTTCTCTCTCCAAGAGTTAAAGAAAAATATTCAAGATTTTACCACCATAAGTGCTTCAGTGTGGGAGCGATGCCAATAGCTCCTGCCCAAGGGGGAAACATGAATGTTGGTTCATCTCACCCTAGAGATGTTGTTGCTATTCTAAAAGACCTGAAACCTCTAACTTTTAGTGGGGAAGATAAGGAACGCAATAAGGATCTAGTCAACACTTTTTTACAAAAGTGGAAAGATTTGCATCAATTGCACAAAACTTCAGAGAAGATACGGGCGCTTGAAGCGAGCTTAACTCTAGGAGGTAAAGCATATGTGGTGGATAAGCTTGGAGCCCACAACTCAGCCTACTACATGGGATGAATTTGAAAGTGTGTTCATGAAAATATTTCTTCCTAAGAATGAGATGGATTAAATTGGGAAGCATGGGACAATTATGAGATGAGAAATCTCACGTTGACTTAGTACATCTCCAATTATAAAGAAAACAATCTTAAGCTGAAAGGAATGGATGACTTTCAAAAGATTCATGGATTTATTCAAGGACTAGACTCGTGTTAATCCCATTTTAGATTAAACATTGTGCTCCTCCATTTGAGGACTTTAATAAGTGTCATGCAAAGGCACTATAAAAGTTGTAACATTATGAGATTCTGGCCACCCAAGGCCTTACTTAGTAAGTTTTTGCCACCCAAGTGTGAATAAGCGCGAGTTGTATATAAGTCATTTTCTCATAATGAATGGACACAATCCCCCTTATGCTATGAGAGCTCTTGCCTTGTCTTGTATGTGTGTGTGAGAGAGTGTGTGAGAGTCTACTCTAGTGCATGTTCCTTTTCTATGCATGTATGTGTAGAAGAGTGAGAGAGAGATTGCCTTGTGTGGTGGTACGAGCGACTCTTTGGTGACAACGTAAATGTGGAACTTGGAGGATTGGAAATTTTGAAAGCGAGCTTGGAGACCTCAAGGGACATTAGTTTGGAGCATTGGTAAGTCCTCAATGACGGTTATTGTCTATTGCTTCATCTAATGGTGAATGTTAGAGTTCTCTCGTTGGAGATGTGGTAGCTCATAACATTTTTGGCGCCGCTACCGAGGAAACACCATTGTTTCTTCCGTCCTCCTTGAGTTTCAGCTCCCTAGAGGAAAGAATAAATGGATAAGGTTTGAGTGGAAGTAAAGATTTGTAAGAAATTATTTACTTTTGGTGTGTGGGTGAGTACTTGGGTTAATTTTGATGTTTGTATCACCAAACTTGCTAGCGTGAACGAGCAGGTGTGATACTCTATTTTTTGTTTTCTAAAAAAAACCATGAAAATCACAAAAATAAGGAGCCATTAGTTGTGCTTTGAAATTACATTACACTCCTTACTATTAGCACAACTATTTTAGAGCATCTAGATAGGTAATTTACACCCAATCTTCACTCTGTCAATGCAGGATCTTAACATGTGAAAGTGCAAGAAAACAATTCATGGCATGAACCATTCCCTGCTATATCACGGCGTGTGTGAACCTCTTCTACAATCAACGCCACTAATTTCGGGATCACCTTACTAAAAATAGGGTACCTTACCTTAACACCTCTGACACAATGGATCCTACGAAATCTTATCCTGTGATTTAATAGAAAATAGTTAACAACATGAACTGTCTACCTTTTCACGACGTGAACCATTTACTACTTCACGACGTGAGCTGTCCATCATTTCACGACATGAACCATTGCTTACTACTTCATGATGCAAATTGACTTCTATGGTTTCATAGCGTGAACTGTCAAGACGGATCTAATTCAAAAACCAAGGATTGTCATATTAAAGTTAGGAAAGTGCCTCTATTATGTAAATCGAGACCAACCAACTCTGATCAGGACAACACGGACTTAAAATTTGAAGTTAATTTTTTAAACACGTGAAACTAAAGAAAATAGTTCACGATGTGAACCATTTATGGATTCACGACATGAACCATTCCCTGTTATCTCACGGCATGAATTTCTATTTGCAGTCTCACGGCCTAAAAGTTTAGATCGACAGAACCCTATGAAAATTCATTTGGAGTAGTGATTTGGCATATCAAATCATATTCTCATGCACTTGAGGTTTGGTAAACTTACTAGAGATGACCTTACTCCCGACGATAGTGCATCAAACCACCCAGGATTTTCCTATCAAAAGAGTGTTAGTTCAGGCCACTTTGCGAGCACTCAATTAAGTGTTTCGACTTAGAGAAATCTAACCACCATTGATACAAGTAGTGAAGAGTCGATGGAAGAAGGGCTACAATTCTCTTGGATTAGAGAGGAAGAAGAACCATCTTCCCCTACAAGATCCAATGATATATTGGACAAAGCCAAGGGATTTTTTGGTCTCCAAATTAGCAACGATGATGAAGCGTAATCTGTGGGTGTACGGGCCCATGAACCAGTGCCGGAAAAGCTCCAAGATTGGAAGTACCAACCTAACCTTTGATTTCTAGGCTATCTAACATTGTGAGAATCAGTGGAACTTCCAGGGTGAGAAGAGAAAAGGAAAGTGTGGCCAGGACCAGTCAAGTCTTCTTCCCAACCTCAGAAGAAGTAGAATTAGACTTGAAGAGAGCTGAAGTAGAGCGACAATTGCGAATATTGAGCTTAAGGAAACAAGAGCTCAATACTCCAAGAATAAGGGCTGAACAAAAGAAAATGGAAAACATAAATCCATTTCAATCACATGGTAAGGAACCAAAAATGTTTAGGATTTACCCAGGGAAACTATTGAAGTTGAGAACCGCCTGTACACAAAGGAAGACATAGAGTGATCAATCATTCCATGTTCTTGTAGAACATGGAGATCTTAATTCAAGAAAGACGAGCGAAGGCTGCTAATAATGAGCAAAGCCATGATGAGTTGGCGAGACCTACCTATAGACTCGAAATGCCTAGAAGAGGCAATGTAGGAAGAGGATGAGGTCTAGGTATCCTCGAAGACTAATTGCAGATCTGAATGTAGATCTTAATGCAGCCATAAGGGCAGATTTGCTTAATATGGCTATGGAAATGGGGCCAGGAATGGTTAGGGAGCTAGGCACTGCTCTAGAATCCAAACCATCCCAAATGAAGCCACACATCATTTCCAAGACTATACAAAAAGTTATCAGGGGGGATGGGGACCCGATCCAACATGTTGAGTTCTTTGAATCCACATGCAAAACATATGGGCCAGTGAGTGACATGACCACGATTCATTCCCTTTCACTGACCTCAGAAGGAAAGGCTCATCAATGGTTTCATACGCTAAAGATAAAAGCTAAGATCAACTTCACTCGGGTCAAGAATGTTTTCGTGCCAAGCTTTGCCCAAAGTGGTGCCAGATGGAGTCCTGTGGCACATCTACATAATATCAAACAAAAAGAAAATCAGTCTATGCAAGACTATGTATCCCAGCTCAAGAACTCGAATCTAAGATGTAAGCTATGGGAGAGGTTAACTGATGATCAATTATCTCCCTACTTCCGGAGAGGAGTCCGAGATCATAAAATGCATGATTATATAGTATTATCCCGACCAAATACTCTGGATGCATGCTTTAAGTTTGCAATCAAATATGAAGACAATATTCTTGAATTGCCACAACCTAAAGATGTCAAGGCACCTTCTGTACAGTAACATCGCGATTCTCGAGTCACCACCCAAGACACGGGATCCTGGAGAAAACAATTTGGGAACATGACTGTGGACATTTAAACTCAGTAATGCTATACTGGACAAAATAAAAGTCAAGGATGGAAGAGAAGCATCAGAGCATGGACATGCTCATCTCGACCCTTGGAGAGATCTAGTGTGGTGTTCTATGTGTAGAATGAATCACACCACTACTGAATGCCCTCAATTAAGAGTAAGGCCGCTACTCTATAAAGATCATTGTGTGAAATTAGGGAAACATGACACTTCCATGTGTACGTATCCGAGATTCCAAACTGTAGCACAACTGCCAGCACCTAGAATACCACTGGCCTTACCAGCACCACTAGTGCAAATCACTATGGCTGTAGGCCAACCAAACCCATCCTATTTACCAAGAGGGATGTTTCGAATAAAGGACACGTCACCTTTGCTGCCACCTGTTCTACCGCCACAACCACCACAAGCTAAAATCAACCAAGTGTTGATTGAGGAGCCATTGGATGAGGGTGAGATGGTGCATGAGGAAAAAATCAATAGTGAGCACTGAGTACTATGAGGATGCTATGGAGATTACGTCATAATTTTATGTCTTACAAAATAACACGCCAATACCAATGTTCCAAACCACGGTATAGTGGAAAGGTAAAGAACATAAACTAGTGATAATGGAAAAACTTAGGTGATGAATTCACGATTATGGTAAGGGCATTCATGGTGATGGTAAGTGAAGAAGAATGGGAATGATTGCAATGTGAACTATAGCAATTATAGATGTAGCAAAAGTTAGTAGTAGAAGACTCAGCTAATGATGAGTAGTGAACTTGACTGGGAATGGCTGCAATGTGAATTAGAGCAATAGTAGGTGTAGAAAATGTTAACAATATGCATAGAATAATGAGCTAATGGTAAGTAGTTGGATTTGTTAATAATTGCAATGTGAATCATAGCAATTATAGATGTAGCAAAAGATAGTAGTAGAAGACTCAACTAATGATGAGTTAGTGAACGGAATGGTTAGCTAATAACACTGTTGCGGACAAAATAGGTAATATTTCTTAAAAACGCGAAACATTTGGCATCTTTCAAAGATTCCATAAAAAAAGTATCGTTTTTTACCTCTTTTTAAAAAGTGGTCTATCCTGCGTACAACACTGCCAAAAAACGATAATATTTTGGGCACTTTACATGTTTCTTACAAAAATTGACATGAAAAAAAAGATTTCATTTTGCTTACTTTTTGAGATTATAATTAAAAATCTAACAATAAGTTTTCAAAAAACATGCCAAAATAGAGACAATGTTTATTATTTCCATCTTCAATCCATTAAAAAAATTATACAACTGTAAAAGAAGCCATTTTCTAAACATATAGCTTATGGCATAGGTATGGTTCCTCATAATCATTGCTACACCCTGAGAAGGTAAACGAGGCATCCTCTTCTTCACTATTCACAAATATAATTTTTTTCTTCTATGTGTACACTTGAAGCTTAGACTCCTTGGGTCATCTGCCATGTTAGCATGCTACAGAGTGCAACTATAAAAAACTATTTGTATAATTATATTACAAAAGCGTTATCTTGATATAATTATTATCTTAATTATAAAACCCTATTTTGGCTCTTGATGAGAGTAGTATTAAAATCTATTTTGAAGCTCTTGAGTATCACAATTTCTTAATTGAGAATATAAACTTTTTTAAAAAGAGTTCGTTAGGTACATATGAATTTTAAAATATCATGAATAAGCTATTTAAAAGTTATCTAATTTTGAAAAATAATTTCACACTCATTTTTAAAGATGTGTCCTTGATGTGACAAAAAAGGGTTAAATGGTAATTTTAGTTATTAAATGAGTTTAGAAAATATAAAAAATATCTCTTTAAAGAAACAAAAGTTTATACTTTTCAAAATACTTTTTTGTAAAATATCAGGCAAGGACTTAGGTTCGAATCCTACTGGTTACTACACATAGTAAGGATGTTTTAGCTATAACATTTACAGCCAACTTAATGCTGAGTAAGAACTTCTCAACTAAGAGTTGATATTTTCCATCAACTTGATACAAAACATCAACTTTTATAAAAATTTAATATTTTGCATCAAGTTAATGTAAAACATCAACTTTATATTCAAAACATTAACTTTCTATGCAAAAGGTTAATTTTTTTTATAATACTTGATGTTTTGTATCAACATTATACAAAACATCAACTTCCCACAAACTTGATGTTTTACATCAACTTTGATGCAAAACATCAAGTTTTATGGAAAAGTTGATGTTTTGCATAAAATCGATGTAAAACATCAACTTTTTCATAAAACTTGATGTTTTGCATCAACTCGATGCAAAACATCAACTTTTCCACACAACTCGATATGTTTTGTATCAAGTTGTTGATGCAAAACATCAACTTTTTCACACAACTCTATGTTTTGAATCAAAGTTGACGCAAAATATCAACTTTTCTACACAACTCGATGTTTTGCATCAAAGTTGATGCAAGAATTTATGTTTTGCATCAAGTTTCAGATGCTCCGGAGAAGAAAGTTGGAGGATCGGAGATCGATTTTCACAAATGGCCTGTTTTAGTGATTCCGTCCGATATAGCATGCTCAGACGACCTATTCCACAAATTTTGAGTACCAACACAACTTTGTTTTGATGCGATTTACAAACGTCACAAAATGACTTTGATGCAAAACATCGAGTTGTGTGAAAAATTTGATGTTTTGCATCAACTTTGATGCAAAACATCGAGTTGTGTGGAAAAGTTTATGTTCTACATCAACTCGATGCAAAACATCGAGTTGTGTGGAAAAATTGATGTTTTGCATCAACTCGATGCAAAATATCAAGTTTTAGCCTAAAAGTTCATGTTTTGCATCAAGTTGATGCAAAACATCAACTTTTTCATACAACTTTGGTGTTTTGCATTGAGTTGATGCAAAACATTAAGTTTTATAAAAAAGTTGATATTTTACATCCATTTTATGCAAAACATCATTTTTCCCATAAAACTTGATGTTTTGCATAGAATTCAAGAAAAAATATACTTAGGATAAGGTGATATAGGTAAAACATAGGTTTACGACTAAGGACATGAAAAACACATATGGTCATAACCTTTGACTACAAATTTGAGAGGAGGTCATTAAAAAAAATGCTTGTCTATGTAACCATGAAACCTTTGTATCATAAATAATATCGCTACATAGTAGATGCTAAAAAATCATGATAACAGAAGAGCTAGATGAGATAATCCATGATGACCTGTAATCCATTGGTTTCAATCCAAATGTACAAGGCTCCATAGATTTGGAATACCACAAGTCAATTGATTCGCCAATCCTGATTTTTGTTCTACAATTCAATTTTAAAGTTGAAGAACTATAAGCAAAATATCTGTGGTGCGACGATCTATGTCGAGGAGGGGGGTGCATGTGAGCCTAGACTCTGCCGCCTATGTGCAATAGTATGCTCTCTAGCATAGGGGACCTTAAATCTACCGTCATTGTGAAAGCTCTAAGCTCTTCTCTACCACCATTCCAGAAGCCCTAAGCTCCTCCTTTTTCTCTTTGTGCACAAACACAATGTCGCCAGTGAAGATTGCATCTCTCAGCATCCTTTACATGTCCTCTAAATAATTATAACCAGAGTTCATTCTACACTATCCTTAGACATACCATCTTTCAACATCCTTCACATGCACTATAAATAATTAAACTAGGGCTCATTCCTACACTACTCTTAGATATACCATCACCTATGTTCATGATAATGGCTATCTGGATCAAACATCAACATATGCATACTATGAATTTTTGCCACCACCACATATGTACATGATATAGGCTACAATTTTTTCCCGCCACCCCTATCCATATTGCATAACAAAAATTTCCTTCATGAAAACAAATGCCTATGTGGGTCCAAATTTACACCCATAGGCTATATGATGTCTGCCTTTAAGATTGTACTATTGAAAAAATATCTCTTTTAACATGCTTAGGTTTACTCAGAGCCTCCATAGTTACCATCTTCTATATATATATAAAAATACAAGTCTACCTTTGCACACCTATAAGTTGACCTCTTTAAACTCTTAGCATTGGTTGTATATCATGCCCACTAGTTACCATCTTCTATATATATATAAAAATACAAGTCTACCTTTGCACACCTATAAGTTGACCTCTTTAAACTCTTAGCATTGGTTGTATATCATGCCCACTATCTGCTTATAAATAATAGAGCAAATAATTATATCATGCAAACTGTCAAGGTAAGTATATACTAAAGGCTTTACTATTTGGGTCTAGAAATAGACTCAAAGATGTTTGTAGATTTTTTCATAAATCATGGAGCTTATATTGTTATGTATTCTAATATTTTTTGAGTGCTTATCATATAATGTGCATATTTATGTATAGTGGTAGAACTTGTCCCAAAAAGTCCATTAAAAAAAGTATCTTATATTCATGAAATTTATAAAATAAATTTTTATTTAAAAAAGATTGATATTTCTTTAAGTTATGTAGACTCCTGTGTAATTTTGTAAGTCAAGTTTATTTTTATGTCAAAACAACACCAAATTATAAATCTACGAAGGTCACACGTGTTTTCAATCTTGAAAAAAATAGTAAAACTCATGTATTTTTTAAATTTATACATGGAATTCTAGATATGTTTTCAAAAAACTATGTTTTCACACACATTTTGGGAGGGAGTCTTTTTAGGTAACCCTCGTCAATTACCTATTTTGCTCGTAATAGTGTTTAATGATGAGTTAGTGAACGAGACTTGGAATGGTTGCAATGTGAATTAGAGAAATTATAGATGGTTGCAATGTTAATTAGAGCAGAAATAGTAGATGTAGCAAATGTTAGCAATAGGATAAGAATAATGAAATAATGAGCTGATGGTAAGTCGTTGGATTTGTCAACTTATAAGTCCAATGGTGAGTAAACAGCTTACAAACTCATAGGTCCAAACTCATAGGTCCACTGGTGATTAAAAACCTTGTAAATTTTGTAGATGAATGGTGAATTAAATACTTGCAAATGTGAGTCACAGATGTTTAGCTCATGTTTTTGTTACATGAGATAGGTACCCGAGCTATCATTGATTATAGTGGCTAGAATAACATCTATATGTTATTTGTAGATGTATTGCAAACTTTTTTAGTTCATTGCAAAACCAATGTATTGTAAAATCATCTACACAGTATTTCACTATATTTTTAATTTTCGTATATTTGAATTTAATGTAATATAAAATGCGATGCTTACATTTATATACTTTTTTGAATTCGCAATAATGAGTAATACATCTAGATTACATGTGCCAAATTATGATAAGAATCATAACATCTAGATCTTGAGTCCCTTAGGCTGCACTCTTACCAATATTTTGATTGGCAACCTTATCAAATAAATAATAAAGATAGTAATGACTTTACATGATTTTAGAAAAGCCCTCAAACACCAAACTTAAAAACTAGGGAGTAAAGGAGGCGGTTTTATTGCCAGCTCACTAGACATGAGAGTCTCTCTAGCGGGATGTTATCACCTTGAATCATCGCTAGCAGCGCTGGCCATCTGCATCGCAGCCCTACCGCCACAGCAGCAGGTCATCGAGGAGCTCTGCGCCACAAAATACAACCTAAGCACCACATGATAACGTACCTTCGTTGGTGTGGTGATCGCAGTGCTGCAGAAGGCGGGAGGCCATCAGCATCGTCGCCTGCTGCAACTCTCTGCCATATGGCTCTCGGCCCTCTTAACATTGTCCTGTGTCTCAGTGGCTACCTCTTCATCTCCGCTATACTGTGATGTATTTATTGGCTTGAGGACTGCTGTGTTGGCGCACGCGCCCGAGAATGAATGAGAGACAGAGAGAGGGAGAGTATTGTGTGTGTGTGTAAGAGAGAGAGAGAGAGAGAGAGAGAGAGAGATTATGTGTGTGTGTACGCTAGCAAGGATAGAGAGATGAGCTAAACTTAGATATCTAAGGAGGGGGATATAGAGAGATTATGTGGCGCATGTGTGCATATGTTTTTTATGTATGTATGCACATGTGTGTGCCTTTGGGGTAGGATAAGTTTTTTTGGGTGTAGCTCTAAACATCGATGGTGGTGGCCTTGAGGATCCTAACATGTTTTGACTTTCATACGAAGGTAAGGACTAGGTGGCCTTGAGGTTCGTAACACGTTCGATTTTCATACAATCTAGGTTATTCATAGTATCATTTCTTTAAGGTAGAAAAAGGAGGTTCAAGTGCCTCTTCATAAAATATGTCCATATATTAAAAATTATCATTTTAATTTAAGAAAACATGTACATTTTATTACATCAAAGTTTAGAGATGGAGTGCCAGACTTTATATATTGCTGGGTTCATCCTACCTTTGAGCCAATTAGGGCTTGTCCCCAATTTAATGTGGTCAGACACACCACATGCCCTGAGAAGGTTGTTGACTTTCTACCAAGTGGGTTGCACTGCCCACTTGGTCATGCTTTATTTAATGTGGTCAGTCACACCACATGCCCTGAGAAGGTTTGACTTTTTACTAAGTGGGTTGCACTGCCCTGCATTCCCACAATGCATGGTAGGCAAAGTATTAGCAAGCCTCACCCAAGGGTAGCTCCTAATAAAACTAAGATAGCTCTTAATAAAACTGAATGTCTTGTATTGAACTATAGGAAAAAGGATTTAACTTACAGGCTTCAAACCATAAGTGATATGAGGTCTAGTGATATTGGAGTTTTTGATGTGATAAAGTGAAGAATGGTTCCAATAGCACTAGTGATGCACTAGTGAGAATCGCTAGGATAGCAATAATAGAAGATAGGTCAAGTGATGCACTAGTGAGAATCGCTAGGATAGCAATAATAGAAGAGAGGTCAAGTGATGCACTAGTGAGAATCGCTAGGATATTGGGAAAATTTTAGGTGATGCATTAATGGTGATGGTAAGTGCTTTCTAATTTAACGGTGATGGTAAGTGAGACTAATGATGAGAGTAGTGTGAAGGAGACTAGGAATCGTTGCAATGTGAACTAGAGAAAATTATAGATGGTTGCAATGTGAATTGATGGGAAATAAGTAATACATCTATAGATTACATGATTAATTAATTAAGATAGTAATTTCTTTTACCAGACAAACTTTATCGAATAATTATAATTAAGATAGTAATTACCTTACATGCATTACATGTGTTTAGAAAACATTTAACAAGATTTTTATCAAGTACTTGCTGTACATGCATTACATGTTTTTAGAAAACATTTAGCATGATAACATGACTTTAGAAACACTTTAGAAACACATCTTTCACTCATGATTTTAGAAAACATTAAACTCCTCCTCTAATTATATATAAACACCAAACTAACTTTAAAAACTTGTAATTATCTATGAACACGGCCTTTCCTCGTGAAAGAGGGTAACAAGGTTTTATTGCGAGCTCACTAGACGTGAGTTCGATCATACAAAAGTCTCGTCTCTGTAGGGCAACATCTCCCTTCAATCAATCATCGCTCCATCGCGATGCCCCCAACCTACCACAACAGCAGGTCATCGAGGAGCTCTGCGCCACCAAACAGAACATAAGCACATTCAAAGGGTCTCAATTATGGGGACTTCTTTTCAAAAGACCAGACATGCGACTTACCACCTTCGTTGGTGCGGCCGCCGCAATCACGAGGGCGGAGATCGCACTGCTGCAGAAGGCGGGAGGCCATCTGCCTCGTCGACTCCTGCCGTCTGCCATATCGCTCTCGGCCCTCAACATCGTCCTGCGTCTCAGTGGCTACGTCCTCTTCATCTGCGCTGTATCGCGGCCTCCCGTAAGCCTCCCTGAGTGCACAGCAGCGCTCGTCCCGCGGAATGCGCTGCAGGCTCTGGCAACAGCGATGGCTGGGCCTCGTCCCCCACTGGCCGCGCTCCGGTTGCATGAAGTAGTCGCAATCCCTCAGCTGCTCACGCCAACCACCACACTCCTCTCCACCGCAGCCCCTTCCACCACAGCCCCTTGAGCTGGCGTTGGCGCAGGTGGCCACCAGCAGAACTAGCATGAACAGCCCCACATTCATGATAGCGAGCTTGCAAGCCATAATTGTGTCCGGTCCGACGATCGAAATGTATACGATAGCTAGGTCGATTGTCACAAGCAGATACCGCCCTGAAAAATCCCCTAGCTTATATAGCAAAGGCGTGAGCTGCCTCGCAGGTAGGGTGGCGTGCATGCACGCGCATGGACAACCCCTTGTTGTTGTATACACCTTCTATATATGACCGTAAGTTTTGGTGGCATACATGTGTCTTATGCATGCCAGCCTTCAGTCCTTAGTTGACGTTTTATTGCACGCACACAAGAAGAAGAAGACGAAAAATCCATATGATTTATGAGAGCCATCACTCGTCATGAGGCAACAACGCCGCATCTGTCTGAACGCCTCCTCGAGCCCTACACCTCAAAACTCAAAACAAATGTGCACTAAAGTGCATAGATGTGCACCATGGTGCCCTTTCTTGTTGCAGACTTGTGCACCATCATACATACACAAGAGACTAAGAAAATTTCCCGAGTCCCAATACCTCTCCACATGTGTTTTTCTCCAAAAATCCATCAGCTTATACCGATCCCATGCACAAGTCCGTGGCATGCCTAGCTAAGCCGACCAGTTGATCTCTCGAGCATCCCCTGACACATCAACTAAACACATAGATTGGTTGCTTGCAGTTCACATCCTAACCATAGCTAATTCTACGGAGCACCCTTGAGTCATGAGGCTAGTCCAAAACCATGACCATGGTCCTACACCAAAGCAACTATGATGTCCCATACACATTGCCATGGAATTACTTTTTCATTTCTTTCTAGGAATCTTGGCCGATGGATAAACAAAGCCACTTTGTCTAAGAAGTTAACCTTACTTACTTAGCATTTTTGGTAACACACATGTTGCTATACAAATGTTCACATATTTGGCCCATACAAATCTCTCTTGACCAAATCCAACTTCCTTTAGATACCTAGACGTCTAGCACATGGGCTATTATGGCATCCAAAAAGGGAAACCACCCACATATTTATCGGCATTGTTGGAGACCACACACACATTGTTTTACAAATGTTCACATCTTTTGCTAATAGAAATGTCACTCGACTAATTCCAAGTTCCTTTGGACACCTAGATGTCTAGAACAAAGTCTATCATGACATTATTTACTTGGAATTGTTGAAACCACACATATATTTCTCTACAAATGTTGACATCTTTGTCCAATAGAAATATTTCTTGACCAAGCCCAACTTCCTTTGGACACTTGCAGGATGTCTCGCATAAGGGCTAAATCATGGCATTCAAAAAGTAATTTCTTCCTTATATCTTGATGTGAGCATGTAGGATGCAAGCCTATACTCTTTAGAAGAGAAATACATACCAAATGGAATATTGGTCCCTCACCTCCCCATCCATAAGTCAATTGGGGCACCCCTTCAACCCGAGCTGAAAAATATCTCTGAAAGGTGAGTCATCTTTATAGAAGAGGCCTTGGATGGAATGGGGGGTTCAATTTCAAATATGTAAGTCTACTACCTTTGATCACTAGGAGGGGTTTTTAAAACCAAGATTTTGGAAAAACATTACAGGAAAATATACTTACATAAGGGGAGTTTAAATGGCATTTAAAAAAATTGTAAGTTTATAAAAAAGGGGTCATTTTATTAAGTCAAAAATTCACAAAAGGGGTATTTTTTAACATTCTTTGCATGCATATTGTATGCAGGTCTTCCTAAAAGTACACCCCCCAAGGGAAGAGTCTAGATTGAATCTCCATGAAGAAACACATCATGTTCACAAAGCCTATTGCATTTGTAGACCACTTTTGGTATTGCATTTAAAAGTCAAAGTTGTGCATCAATTATAATAAACATGATTTTTGACCCCTTAAGTGAGATGCATTACTTAAGAGAAGTGTTGTCTACACACATTGTAAAGTTTTTGCAACGTAGTAACTATATGCAGTGTAGGGGTTGTAGTAGCAACATGGTACTTCAAATTCTTGAAGAACTCATCTAATTCATCCATCAAAACTACAAGTCCATAATCACAAGACCCCCTTCCCTATACATTTCATTAGATTAGATAGAAGTAATGCTAATAATAAGGCATGACAAAAGTTTTGCACAAAGCCCGAGAATGACTTCACTTCAATGATCAAAATCACAAGAATGACTTTACTACAATGATAGAAAGCACAAGAATGACTTCATTTTAGTGAAACTAAGCTCTCTCTCTCTCTCTCTCTCTCTCTCTCTCTCTCTCTCTCTCTCTCTCTCTCTCTCTCTCTCTCTCTCTCTCTAATTGCTTGTTCAAAACCATAGCATAAAAATATATCCAACTTGCTAGAATACACAAAGAGAAAGAATATGCATGACACCACCAAAATGGATTAAATCTCCTCCACTTGCTTGAAAACGCAGGCTTTTAAGCAAGTTTATTTAGATATCTTGTTGTATTATTTGTGAGCCAAAAATATTTTTACACTCCACTTTGGGCCTTTCTCTTAAAAATAGGAAAGTTTAAGCTTTTATGCATGAACCTTACTATAACTTAAAATAAATTGATCCATGTACCTTTGCTAGGGTAAATGAACCATATGAGAACAAATGTGCTTTGCTGCTGTTTGGCTACAAAATAATGATGGCCATAAATTCAAAATAATAATGGCCATAAATTGGTTACAAAAATATAATGTCGCATAAATATAATGTCGCCAAAAATGTGCACACGTGTGCAACCCTCATCCAACAACTTGCACTAGCCATGCCACTAAGTTTCTATCAAAAACACACACCAAATATTATATCGAGTGACTATCTACCCAACATGGTGTGACTAGTACACATTTAGTGATTAACCATGCAGAAAATTAAAAAAAATATCCATGATAAATAAAACACATCACAAAAAAATCATTTCAATAATTTTAATAATTTCCATTTTCATAGCATGCCTCAGGGTTAAAATGCTACTATCCTCAGTTGATCATGGAGTGCTAAGCTCTACATAGACAACTTTTACGGCGTGAGGTGGGTCTTCTCAAGTTCTAGCTTGCATTTGTGCGGTTTCCTCTTCCATGAGATGGTAGGTAAGCTACTGAGTTCCCCATGACACGCGAAAGGTGAGTACTCTTCACTTGGTTAGTGTCTTGCTAGAGAGTGTTATGTATTTGGGCTTTCCAAGACCATAGTAGATAGATTTAGCAAACAAGCATATTTTGTTCCATGTAAGAAAACATTGACTGCTCCACTTGCGTATTAAAATTGCTTTCACTCATCATGGTTTTCCTAGACTCTGTTTATGATACAGACTCCCCCTTTTGTAATATTTTTTAGATAGCTTTATTCTACAATAGTAGAATAAATACTCCCCTTTTTGTAATCATTTTTAGATAGCTTTATTTAATTATGGTATCAAAGAAAGATCAAGTTTTGAGTGCTTTTGTATGTCATCATGCACATGCACTTTTCAATAGTAGATCTCTTTGTGATAGCCCTATAGTAGTATCCGGTGGGCCAATAGCATTTTGATTAAGTGTCATGTGGTTTTAACTCCCCTTTCACTCATCATGGTTTTCCTAGACTCTTTGTTTATGATACAGACTCCCCCTTTTGTAATATTTTTTAGATAGCTTTATTCTACAATAGTAGAATAAATACTCCCCTTTTTGCAATCATTTTTAGATAGCTTTATTTAATTATGGTATCAAAGAAAGATCAAGTTTTGAGTGCTTTTGTACGTCATCATGCACATGCACTTTTCAATAGTAGATCTCTTTGTGATAGCCCTATAGTAGTATCCGGTGGGCCGATAGCATTTTGATTAAGTGTCATGTGGTTGTAACCCCTTTTCAAAGCCAGTGGTGTGGTCCAATTGCCATTTAGCAATGGTTCGTAGTTTCCTTTCAAGCCTTGATGATTCAAAAAGCACAGGGATTAATCTGTACATAGATAAACATGTTTTTATTTTAAGCAACAACTCTTGACTTCAACTTGAGACTTTCAGAGAGTTCAATACTGAAAGATTTTGTGAGAAGCTTGTTTTGCAAGGCTTCTATGTGTTCTTGTTGCCAATTGTGCATTGTGGTAGTATGGCTCAAGATTGGGATAAATATATTTTTAGGTATTGTTTGAAGAGGACAAAATTGATATGGCACAAACTACTCCCTCTGGAGTTTTATGGTGAAAAAGATTCTTGCCAAAACTCTTTGGGACTGTGTTTTTGGTCTTGAAATTTTTCTTGGTAATGTTACACCTACCACATGCATGGTTGTGTTGAGGGGCAAGGTGCTTACCACAAGCTGTTGCACCACCAACATCCACTCTGTAGTAGTAGAAAAGATGGGATGCTAAGCATGCACGAGCTATATGGTATTGATTTCTTTGACCATAAAGCAATATATCACACCACATATATGATTTCTTTGACCATAAAGCAATATATCACACCACATATATGATTTCTTATCTAGAGAAAGAATAAGATAGGTTGAAAATTCATGAAGGATATCACATGGTTGATCATCTTATAAAAGTTATTAAGATTTGTAGGAGTAACTTTTGAACACTGATGAGGTGATTCCACATTATGAGATGATCTCAGAAACTTTGATGTCACTACCACCTTTGTATTGGAACGTCTTCCATAATTTACTTGCTCTTTTTATGCATGGTAATCCAATCCTTCTTTTGTTTGAAAAGTTAGTGAATGTGTTGCTATAGGAAGAGAACTTTAGAAAGAATAAGTCTTACTTTATGAGTGGTAATGAACAAGCTCTTATTGTCCATAACAAGGGAAAGGGAAAAGTTGGAGGTGGCTATCAACTAAAAGGTGATTCTAGATAGTCATTAGGTAGAGACCAAGCTCTTATTGTCCATAACAAGGGAAAGGGCAAAGTTAGAGGTGGCTATCAACTAAAGGTGATTTTAGATAGTCATCAGGTAAGGAGAAGTCTAATGGAGACAAGTCAAAGAAAAAGGGTAAATTCCATTATTGTCAAAAGCTCAGACACTATATCAATGTGAGTGTCAATAAAGTATGACAAAGGAGAAGAAAAGGTTGTTAGGCATGGCTGTTTTTATGATTCCTCTTCTACACATTGTGTGGTGGATGAGTGATGGCCTCCATACACCACCAATAGGCACACATGAAAGAAACGTAATGGGATCAAAACTGGGGGATGCTGAAATCCCAACTTCAAGGGCACCTACCAACTCAGTTAATGTCCTCCCCAGCCCTTCAGTTGACCGATTGTGACACTTCAACTCTCCTCAACACCCTCCCAACCCCCAATCCGATATAGCTGGCTCCTCCAGCTTTCCTCTTAGGTGAGCACTCACCTCCATAACCTTTGAACATTCACTTAAGAGCCTCTCCTAACCTTTGCTGAGATCTAGCTGATCAGATCCACCTCCAGCTTACACAGAACCATCTATATACTTTCTCAATTGGTTTTAACTTGCTGATAGTCAGTTGTGACTCGGGATCATCTCCCTTCAACTCAAACAAGCCAAAAACAACCTTCTACATCTTCAACTGTGACTATACTAATGGCTTGTGTTGACACTGTATCTTCTAAAAAGATGCTGATTGGAAATTGACTCAGAAATAGCTTCCTAATCATCAGATTGACACCCTCATGGGTTTATTCTATATAGAATTAACCAAAATAACTCAAGCAAGGCACTATGGCACAAAATATCATCAATTCACAAAGATTTGTGGTTCCACACACTCTATGTTCATTGAAACAAAACACATAGTCTCAACATCCTTGAGTGTCACGACAATAGTAGTTCTGGGAGCCTAGAGAGCTAAACCGTCTGGATAAGGCATGAGCGGGTTCAGTGGGAGTCAGCATGGCCAAAGCATGAGGACACGTGGTGGTGCACACTAGGGAAGTGTTCACACACAATTCAGGGGTAGTTGTCTAAGTGTGGCCAGGTAGCCTAGAATAGCAAAAAAGGGCACTGTCCAAGGATAGCTTGAGGGGGTCATGTAGTGGTGTAGTTGGGTGGAGAATTCTGGAGCTCTCAGCTCTTTGGAGGTCAACTGGTTTGATTGGCCTAATATTGGTATCAGAGCTATATCGCATCCTTCGTAGTGTGTAGTGCCATGTCACAGCAGGCACCATCCAAAAAAGCAAAGTACTTCGAGACCGGGGTGGCCAGCGGCCCAATAGACTTGTGACAGCACCGCTAACCATATACCGGCATTGTTTCTACAGCACCACAAACGGATCAACCCGCATCGTTTCTACAGCCCACACAAAACTAAGTATCAGTCCATCAGCCTCTCGCTTAGCTCTTGATGAGTTGTAGAGTTCCCCTGTCGTTGTTTCGCTTAGGCATCGCCATGTTACAAAGTTCGAGTTTAGAATATTTTATAAATAAAAAAATCCTTTCAAAGGTTAAAACCTTTGTAAATTAGCGGTTCCTGGGGTGGAGCTTTTAAGTGGCATTTTGGGGTTCTTCTTATGAAGATTTGAAGGTGCTTTTCAACATCGACTTTTAAATTCTAGCATCACACCGACAAATTCACTTCGAGCTAATATTTGAGATTGTTTTCCAAGAGCTTAGAGTTGAGGTTGGTTCTTGTGTCCATTCTTTTGCATCGCATTTATAGGGTACATATGGAATCTAATAACCCTTATGAGTCTGGAAGTGGAGGTCCCAGTTGTTTGTTTGACATGGGAACAACAGTTGACGATCCTCATGTCACGATGATAGATGATGACCTTCTGATGATCATTTGGTCAGTACTAAATAGTTTAAGGCTCTAGCATCCTATACTTTAGACATTGAGGCCAAATATGATAAGATACTTCTCTCTCCAAGAGTTAAAGAAAAATATTCAAGATTTTACCACCATAAGTGCTTCAGTGTGGGAGCAATGCCAATAGCTCCTGCCCAAGGGGGAAACATGAATGTTTTTTCATCTCACCCTAGAGATGTTGTTGCTATTCTAAAAGACCTGAAACCTCTAACTTTTAGTGGGGAAGATAAGGAACGCAATAAGGATCTAGTCAACACTTTTTTACAAAAGTGGAAAGATTTGCATCAATTGCACAAAACTTCAGAGAAGATACGGGCGCTTGAAGCGAGCTTAACTCTAGGAGGTAAAGCATATGTGGTGGATAAGCTTGGAGCCCACAACTCAGCCTACTACATGGGATGAATTTGAAAGTGTGTTCATGAAAATATTTCTTCCTAAGAATGAGATGGATTAAATTGGGAAGCATGGGACAATTATGAGATGAGAAATCTCACGTTGACTTAGTACATCTCCAATTATAAAGAAAACAATCTTAAGCTGAAAGGAATGGATGACTTTCAAAAGATTCATGGATTTATTCAGGGACTAGACTCGTGTTAATCCCATTTTGGATTAAACATTGTGCTCCTCCATTTGAGGACTTTAATAAGTGTCATGCAAAGGCACTATAAAAGTTGTAACATTATGAGATTCTGGCCACCCAAGGCCTTACTTAGTAAGTTTTTGCCACCCAAGTGTGAATAAGCGCGAGTTGTATATAAGTCATTTTCTCATAATGAATGGACACAATCCCCCTTATGCTATGAGAGCTCTTGCCTTGTCTTGTATGTGTGTGTGAGAGAGTGTGTGAGAGTCTACTCTAGTGCATGTTCCTTTTCTATGCATGTATGTGTAGAAGAGTGAGAGAGAGATTGCCTTGTGTGGTGGTACGAGCGACTCTTTGGTGACAACATAAAGGTGGAACTTGGAGGATTGGAAATTTTGAAAGCGAGCTTGGAGACCTCAAGGGACATTAGTTTGGAGCATTGGTAAGTCCTCAATGACGGTTATTGTCTATTGCTTCATCTAATGGTGAATGTTAGAGTTCTCTCGTTGGAGATGTGGTAGCTCATATTATTTTTGGCGCCGCTACCGAGGAAACACCATTGTTTCTTCCGTCCTCCTTGAGTTTCAGCTCCCTAGAGGAAAGAATAAATGGATAAGGTTTGAGTGGAAGTAAAGACTTGTAAGAAATTATTTACTTTTGGTGTGTGGGTGAGTACTTGGGTTAATTTTGATGTTTGTATCACCAAACTTGCTAGCGTGAACGAGCAGGTGTGATACTCTATTTTTTGTTTTCTAAAAAAAACCATGAAAATCACAAAAATAAGGAGCCATTAGTTGTGCTTATTACATTACACTCCTTACTATTAGCACAACTATTTTAGAGCATCTAGATAGGTAATTTACACCCAATCTTCACTCTGTCAATGCAGGATCTTAACATGTGAAAGTGCAAGAAAACAATTCATGGCATGAACCATTCCCTGCTATATCACGGCGTGTGTGAACCTCTTCTACAATCAACGCCACTAATTTCGGGATCACCTTACTGAAAAAAGGGTACCTTACCTTAACACCTCTGACACAATGGATCCTACGAAATCTTATCCTGTGATTTAATAGAAAATAGTTAACAACATGAACTGTCTACCTTTTCACGACGTGAACCATTTACTACTTCACGACGTGAGCTGTCCATCATTTCATGACATGAACCATTGCTTACTACTTCATGACACAAATTGACTTCTATGGTTTCATAGCGTGAACTGTCAAGACGGATCTAATTCAAAAACCAAGGATTGTCATATTAAAGTTAGGAAAGTGCCTCTATTATGTAAATCGAGACCAACCAACTCTGATCAGGACAACACGGACTTAAAATTTGAAGTTACTTTTTTAAACACGTGAAACTAAAGAAAATAGTTCACGATGTGAACCATTTATGGATTCACGACATGAACCATACGCAAAATATCAACTTTTCTACACAACTCGATGTTTTGCATCAAAGTTGATGCAAGAATTTATGTTTTGCATCAAGTTTCAGATGCTCCGGAGAAGAAAGTTGGAGGATCGGAGATCGATTTTCACAAATGGCCTGTTTTAGTGATTCCGTCCAATATAGCATGCTCAGATGACCTATTCCACAAATTTTGAGTACCAACACAACTTTGTTTTGATGCGATTTACAAACGTCACAAAATGACTTTGATGCAAAACATCGAGTTGTGTGAAAAATTTGATGTTTTGCATCAACTTTGATGCAAAACATCGAGTTGTGTGGAAAATTTTATGTTCTACATCAACTCGATGCAAAACATCGAGTTGTGTGGAAAAATTGATGTTTTGCATCAACTCGATGCAAAATATCAAGTTTTAGCCTAAAAGTTGATGTTTTGCATCAAGTTGATGCAAAACATCAACTTTTTCATACAACTTTGATGTTTTGCATTGAGTTGATGCAAAACATTAAGTTTTATAAAAAAGTTGATATTTTACATCCATTTTATGCAAAACATCATTTTTCCCATAAAACTTGATGTTTTGCATAGAATTCAAGAAAAAATATACTTAGGATAAGGTGATATAGGTAAAACATAGGTTTACGACTAAGGACATGAAAAACACATATGGTCGTAACCTTTGACTACAAATTTGAGAGGAGGTCATTAAAAAAAATGCTTGTCTATGTAACCATGAAACCTTTGTACCATAAATAATATCGCTACATAGTAGATGCTAAAAAATCATGATAACAGAAGAGCTAGATGAGATAATCCATGATGACCTGTAATCCATTGGTTTCAATCCAAATGTACAAGGCTCCATAGATTTGGAATACCACAAGTCAATTGATTCGCCAATCCTGATTTTTGTTCTACAATTCAATTTTAAAGTTCAAGAACTATAAGCAAAATATCTGTGGTGCGATGATCTATGTCGAGGAGGGGGGTGCATGTGAGCCTAGACTCTGCCGCCTATGTGCAATAGTATGCTCTCTAGCATAGGGGACCTTAAATCTACCGTCATTGTGAAAGCTCTAAGCTCTTCTCTACCACCATTCCAGAAGCCCTAAGCTCCTCCTTTTTCTCTTTGTGCACAAACACAATGTCGCCAGTGAAGATTGCATCTCTCAGCATCCTTTACATGTCCTCTAAATAATTATAACCAGAGTTCATTCTACACTATCCTTAGACATACCATCTTTCAACATCCTTCACATGCACTATAAATAATTAAACTAGGGCTCATTCCTACACTACTCTTAGATATACCATCACCTATGTTCATGATAATGGCTATCTGGATCAAACATCAACATATGCATACTATGAATTTTTGCCACCACCACATATGTACATGATATAGGCTACAATTTTTTCCCGCCACCCCTATCCATATTGCATAACAAAAATTTCCTTCATGAAAACAAATGCCTATGTGGGTCCAAATTTACACCCATAGGCTATATGATGTCTGCCTTTAAGATTGTACTATTGAAAAAATATCTCTTTTAACATGCTTAGGTTTACTCAGAGCCTCCATAGTTACCATCTTCTATATATATATAAAAATACAAGTCTACCTCTGCACACCTATAAGTTGACCTCTTTAAACTCTTAGCATTGGTTGTATATCATGCCCACTATCTGCTTATAAATAATAGAGCAAATAATTATATCATGCAAACTGTCAAGGTAAGTATATACTAAAGGCTTTACTATTTGGGTCTAGAAATAGACTCAAAGATGTTTGTAGATTTTTTCATAAATCATGGAGCTTATATTGTTATGTATTCTAATATTTTTTGAGTGCTTATCATATAATGTGCATATTTATGTATAGTGGTAGAACTTGTCCCAAAAAGTCCATTAAAAAAAGTATCTTATATTCATGAAATTTATAAAATAAATTTTTATCTAAAAAAGATTGATATTTCTTTAAGTTATGTAGACTCCTGTGTAATTTTGTAAGTCAAGTTTATTTTTATGTCACAAACAACACCAAATTATAAATCTACGAAGGTCACACGTGTTTTCAATCTTGAAAAAAATAGTAAAACTCATGTATTTTTTAAATTTATACATGGAATTCTAGATATGTTTTCAAAAAACTATGTTTTCACACACATTTTGGGAGGGAGTCTTTTTAGGTAACCCTCGTCAATTACCTATTTTGCTCGCAATAGTGTTTAATGATGAGTTAGTGAACGAGACTTGGAATGGTTGCAATGTGAATTAGAGAAATTATAGATGGTTGCAATGTTAATTAGAGCAGAAATAGTAGATGTAGCAAATGTTAGCAATAGGATAAGAATAATGAAATAATGAGCTGATGGTAAGTCGTTGGATTTGTCAACTTATAAGTCCAATGGTGAGTAAACAGCTTACAAACTCATAGGTCCAAACTCATAGGTCCACTGGTGATTAAAAACCTTGTAAATTTTGTAGATGAATGGTGAATTAAATACTTGCAAATGTGAGTCACAGATGTTTAGCTCATGTTTTTGTTACATGAGATAGGTACCCGAGCTATCATTGATTATAGTGGCTAGAATAACATCTATATGTTATTTGTAGATGTATTGCAAACTTTTTTAGTTCATTGCAAAACCAATGTATTGTAAAATCATCTACACAGTATTTCACTATATTTTTAATTTTCGTATATTTGAATTTAATGTAATATAAAATGCGATGCTTACATTTATATACTTTTTTGAATTCGCAATAATGAGTAATACATCTAGATTACATGTGCCAAATTATGATAAGAATCATAACATCTAGATCTTGAGTCCCTTAGGCTGCACTCTTACCAATATTTTGATTGGCAACCTTATCAAATAAATAATAAAGATAGTAATGACTTTACATGATTTTAGAAAAGCCCTCAAACACCAAACTTAAAAACTAGGGAGTAAAGGAGGCGGTTTTATTGCCAGCTCACTAGACATGAGAGTCTCTCTAGGGGGATGTTATCACCTTGAATCATCGCTAGCAGCGCTGGCCATCTACATCGCAGCCCTACCGCCACAGCAGCAGGTCATCGAGGAGCTCTGCGCCACAAAATACAACCTAAGCACCACATGATAACGTACCTTCGTTGGTGTGGTGATCGCAGTGCTGCAGAAGGCGGGAGGCCATCAGCATCGTCGCCTGCTGCAACTCTCTGCCATATGGCTCTCGGCCCTCTAACATTGTCCTGTGTCTCAGTGGCTACCTCTTCATCTCCGCTATACTGTGATGTATTTATTGGCTTGAGGACTGCTGTGTTGGCGCACGCGCCCGAGAATGAATGAGAGACAGAGAGAGGGAGAGTATTGTGTGTGTGTGTAAGAGAGAGAGAGAGAGAGAGAGAGAGAGATTATGTGTGTGTGTACGCTAGCAAGGATAGAGAGATGAGCTAAACTTAGATATCTAAGGAGGGGGATATAGAGAGATTATGTGGCGCATGTGTGCATATGTTTTTTATGTATGTATGCACATGTGTGTGCCTTTGGGGTAGGATAAGTTTTTTTGGGTGTAGCTCTAAACATCGATGGTGGTGGCCTTGAGGATCCTAACATGTTTTGACTTTCATACGAAGGTAAGGACTAGGTGGCCTTGAGGTTCGTAACACGTTCGATTTTCATACAATCTAGGTTATTCATAGTATCATTTCTTTAAGGTAGAAAAAGGAGGTTCAAGTGCCTCTTCATAAAATATGTCCATATATTAAAAATTATCATTTTAATTTAAGAAAACATGTACATTTTATTACATCAAAGTTTAGAGATGGAGTGCCAGACTTTATATATTGCTGGGTTCATCCTACCTTTGAGCCAATTAGGGCTTGTCCCCAATTTAATGTGGTCAGACACACCACATGCCCTGAGAAGGTTGTTGACTTTCTACCAAGTGGGTTGCACTGCCCACTTGGTCATGCTTTATTTAATGTGGTCAGTCACACCACATGCCCTGAGAAGGTTTGACTTTTTACTAAGTGGGTTGCACTGCCCTGCATTCCCACAATGCATGGTAGGCAAAGTATTAGCAAGCCTCACCCAAGGGTAGCTCCTAATAAAACTAAGATAGCTCTTAATAAAACTGAATGTCTTGTATTGAACTATAGGAAAAAGGATTTAACTTACAGGCTTCAAACCATAAGTGATATGAGGTCTAGTGATATTGGAGTTTTTGAGGTGATAAAGTGAAGAATGGTTCCAATAGCAATAATAGAAGATAGGTCAAGTGATGCACTAGTGAGAATCGCTAGGATATTGGGAAAATTTTAGGTGATGCATTAATGGTGATGGTAAGTGCTTTCTAATTTAACGGTGATGGTAAGTGAGACTAATGATGAGAGTAGTGTGAAGGAGACTAGGAATCGTTGCAATGTGAAGTAGAGAAAATTATAGATGGTTGCAATGTGAATTGATGGGAAATAAGTAATACATCTATAGATTACATGATTAATTAATTAAGATAGTAATTTCTTTTACCAGACAAACTTTATCGAATAATTATAATTAAGATAGTAATTACCTTACATGCATTACATGTGTTTAGAAAACATTTAACAAGATTTTTATCAAGTACTTGCTGTACATGCATTACATGTTTTTAGAAAACATTTAGCATGATAACATGACTTTAGAAACACTTTAGAAACACATCTTTCACTCATGATTTTAGAAAACATTAAACTCCTCCTCTAATTATATATAAACACCAAACTAACTTTAAAAACTTGTAATTATCTATGAACACGGCCTTTCCTCGTGAAAGAGGGTAACAAGGTTTTATTGCGAGCTCACTAGACGTGAGTTCGATCATACAAAAGTCTCGTCTCTGTAGGGCAACATCTCCCTTCAATCAATCATCGCTCCATCGCGATGCCCCCAACCTACCACAACAGCAGGTCATCGAGGAGCTCTGCGCCACCAAACAGAACATAAGCACATTCAAAGGGTCTCAATTATGGGGACTTCTTTTCAAAAGACCAGACATGCAACTTACCACCTTCGTTGGTGCGGCCGCCGCAATCACGAGGGCGGAGATCGCACTGCTGCAGAAGGCGGGAGGCCATCTGCCTCGTCGACTCCTGCCGTCTGCCATATCGCTCTCGGCCCTCAACATCGTCCTGCGTCTCAGTGGCTACGTCCTCTTCATCTGCGCTGTATCGCGGCCTCCCGTAAGCCTCCCTGAGTGCACAGCAGCGCTCGTCCCGCGGAATGCGCTGCAGGCTCTGGCAACAGCGATGGCTGGGCCTCGTCCCCCACTGGCCGCGCTCCGCTTGCATGAAGTAGTCGCAATCCCTCAGCTGCTCACGCCAACCACCACACTCCTCTCCACCGCAGCCCCTTCCACCACAGCCCCTTGAGCTGGCGTTGGCGCAGGTGGCCACCAGCAGAACTAGCATGAACAGCCCCACATTCATGATAGCGAGCTTGCAAGCCATAATTGTGTCCGGTCCGACGATCGAAATGTATACGATAGCTAGGTCGATTGTCACAATCAGATACCGCTCTCACCACAGCCCTGAAAAATCCCCTAGCTTATATAGCAAAGGCGTGAGCTGCCTCGCCACAGTCTTTCTAGGAATCTTGGCCGGTGGATAAACAAAGCCACTTTGTCTAAGAAGTTAACCTTACTTACTTAACATTTTTGGTAACACACATGTTGCTCTACAAATGTTCACATATTTGGCCCATACAAATCTCTCTTGACCAAATCCAACTTCCTTTAGATACCTAGACGTCTGGCACATGGGCTATTATGGCATCCAAAAAGGGAAACCACCCACATATTTATCGGCATTGTTGGAGACCACACACACATTGTTTTACAAATGTTCACATCTTTTGCTAATAGAAATCTCACTCGACTAATTCCAAGTTCCTTTGGACACCTAGATGTCTAGAACAAAGTCTATCATGACATTATTTACTTGGAATTGTTGAAACCACACATATATTTCTCTACAACTCCCAGAACTACTATTGTCGTGACACTCAAGGATTCTAAGACTATGTGTTTTGTTTCAATGAAGATAGAGTGTGTGGAACCACAAATCTTTGTGATTTGATGATATTTTATGCCATAGTGCCTTGCTTGAGTTATTTTGATTAATTCTATGGAGAATGAACCCATGAGGGTGTCAATCTGATGATTAGGAAGCTGTTTGCGAGTCAATTTCCAATCAGCATCTTTTTGGAAGATACAGTGGCCATTAGTATAGTCACAGTTGAAGATGTAGACGGTTGTTTTTAGCTTGTCTGAGTTGAAGGGAGATGATCCTGAGTCACAACTAACTATCAATAGTTAAAACCAGTTGAGAAAGTATATAGATGGTTCTGTGTAAAGCTGGAGGTGGATTTGATTAGCTAGTTCTCAGCTAAGGTCAGGAGAGGCTCTTAAGTGAATGTTCAGAGGTTATGGAGGTGAGTGCTCACCTGAGAGGAAAGCTGGAGGAGCCTGCTATATCGGATAGGGGGGTTGGGAGGGTGTTGAGGAGAGTTGAAGTGTCCCAATCGGTCAACTGAAGGGCTGGGGACAATTGCTGAGGTTGTAGGTGCCCTTGGAGTTGGGATTTCAGCATCCCCCGGTTCTGATCCCATTACGTTTCTTTCTTGTGTGCCTATTGGTGGTGTATAGAGGCCATCACCCATCCACCACACAATGTGTAGAAGAGGAATCATAAAAATAGCCATGCCTAACAACCTTTTCTTCTCCTTTGTCATACTTTCTTGACACTCACATTGATATAGTGTCTGAGCTTTTGACAATAATGGAATTTACCCTTTTTCTTTGACTTGTCTCCATTAGACTTATCCTTACCTGATGACTATCTAAAATCACCTTTAGTTGATAGCCACCTCTAACTTTTCCCTTTCCCTTGTTATGGACAATAAGAGCCTAATCTTTACCTAATGACTATCTATAATCACCTTTTAGTTGATAGCCACCTCTAACTTTTCCCTTTCCCTTGTTATGGACAATAAGAGCTTGTTCATTACCACTCATAAAGAAAGACTTATTCTTTCTAAAGTTCTCTTCCTATAGCAACAAACCCACTATCTTTTCAAACAAAAGAAGGATTGGATTACCATGCATAAAAAGAGCAAGTAAATTATGGAAGACGTTCTAATACAAAGGTGGTAGTGACATCAAAGTTTCTGAGATCATCTCATAATGTGGAATCACCTCATCAGTGTTCAAAAGTTACTCCTACAAATCTTAATAACCTTTATAAGATGATCAATCATGTTGTATCCTTCATAAATTTCCAACCTATCTTATTCTTTCTCTAGATAAGAAATCGTATATCGTGGTGTGATATATTGCTTTTTGGTCAAAGAAATTAGTACCATACAGCTTGTGCATTCTTAGCATCCCATCTTTTCTACTACTACACAATGGATCTTGGTGGTGCAACAGCTTGTGGTGGCAAGCACCTTGCCCCTCAACACAACCATGTATGTGGTAGGTGTAACATTACCAAGAAAAATTTCAAGACCAAAAACATAGTCCCAAAGAATTTTGGCAAGAATCTTTTTCACCATAAAACTCCAGAGGGAGTAGTTTGTGCCATATCAATTTTGTCCTCTTCAAACAATACCTAAAAATATATTTATCCTAATCTTGAGCCATACTGCCACAATGCACAATTGGCAACAAGAACACATAGAAGCATTGCAAAACAAGGTTCTCACAAAATCTTTTAGTATTGAACTCTCTGAAATTCTCAAATTGAAGTCAAGAGTTGTTGCTTAGAATAAAAACGTGTTTATCTATGTACAAATTAATCCTTGTGCTTTTTGAATCATCAAGGCTTGAAAGAAAACTATGAACCATTGCTAAATGGCAATTGGACCACACCATTGGCTTTGAAAAGGGGTTAAAACCACATGACACTTAATCAAAATGCTATTGGCCCACCATATACTACTATACGGCTATCACAAAGAGATCTACTATTGAAAAGTGCATGTGCACGATGACGTACAAAAGCACTCAAAACTTGATCTTTCTTTAATACCATAGTTAAATAAAGCTATCTAAAAATGATTACAAAAAGGGGAGTATTTATTCTACTATTGTATAATAAAGGTATCTAAAAAATATTACAAAAGGGGGAGTCTCTATCATAAACAAAGAGTCTAGGAAAACCATGATGAGTGAAAGCAATTTTAATTAACAAGTGGAGCAGTCAATGTTTTCTTACATGGAACAAAATATGCTTGTTTGCTAAATCTATCTACTATGGTCTTGGAAAGCCCAAATACATAACACTCTCTAGCAAGACACTAACCAAGTGAAGAGTACTCACCTTTCGCGTGTCATGGGGAACTTAGTAGCTTACATGCCATCTCATGGAAGAGGAAACCGCACAAGTGCAAGCTAGCACTTGAGAAGACCCACCTCACACTGCAAAAGTTGTCTATGTAGAGCTTGGCACTCCATGATCAACTAAGGATAGTAACATTCTAACCCCGAGGCATGCTATGAAAATGGAAATTATTAAAATTATTGAAATGATATTTTTGTGATGTGTTTTATTTATTATGGATATTTATTTTTGATTATTTTCTGCATGGTTAATCACCTAACGTGTACTAGTCACACCATGTTGGGTAGATAGTCACTGGATATAATATTTGGTGTGTGTTTTTTATAGAAAATTAGTGGCATGGCTAGTGCAAGTGGTTGGATGAGGGTTGCACACGTGTGCACATTTTTGGCAACATTATATTTATGCGACATTATATTTTTGTAATCGATTTATGGCCATTATTATTTTGGATTTATGGCCATCATTATTTTGTAGCCAAATAGCAGCAAAGCACATTTGTTCATATGGTTCATTTACCCTAGCAAAGGTACATGGATCAATTTATTTTAAGTTATAGTAAGGTTCATGCATAAAAGCTTAAACTTTCCTATTTTTAAGAGCAAGGCCCAAAGTGGAGTGTAAAAATATTTTTGGCTCACAAATAATACAGCAAGATATCTAAATAAACTTGCTTAAAAGCGTGAGTTTTCAAGCAAGTGGAGCAGATTTAATCCATTTTGGTGTCGTGCATATTCTTTTTCTGTGTATTCTAGCAAGTTGGATATATTTTTATGCTATGGTTTTGAACAAGCAATTAGAGAGAGAGAGAGAGAGAGAGAGAGCTTAGTTTCACTAAAATGAAGTCATTCTTGTGCTTTCTGTCATTGAAGTAAGGTCATTCTTGTGATTTCTATCATTGAAGTGAAGTCATTCTCGGGCTTTGTGCAAAACTTTTGTCATGCCTTATTATTAGCATTACTTCTATCTAATCTAGTGAAATGTATAGGGAAGGGGCTCTTGTGATTATGGACTTGAAGTTTTGATGGAGGAATTAGATGAGTTCTTCAAGAATTTGAAGTACCATGTCTCTACAACCCCTACATTGCATATAGTTACTACGTTGCAAAAACTTTACAATGTGTGTAGACAACACTTCTCTTAAGTAATGCATCTCACTTGAGGGGTCCAAAAACATGTTTATTATAATTGATGCACAACTTTGACTTTTAAATGCAATACCAAAAGTGTTCTACAAATGTAGTGGTTGATGATGCCTTAAGTTAAATAGGCTTTGTGAACATGATGTGTTTCTTCATGGAGATTCAATCTAGACTCTTCCCTTGGGGGGGTACTTTTAGGAAGACTTGCATACAATATGCATGCAAAGACTGTTAAAAAATACCCCTTTTGTGAATTTTTGACTTAATAAAATGACCCCTTTTTTATAAACTTACAATTTTTTTTAATGCCATTTAAACCCCCCTTATGTAAGTATATTTTCCTGTAATGTTTTTCCAAAATCTTGGTTTTAAAAACCCCTCCTATCGATCAAAGATAGTAGACTTACATATTTGAAAAAGAACCCCCCATTCCATCCAAGGCCTCTTCTATAAAGATGACTGACCTTTCAGAGATATTTTTCAGCTCGGGTTGAAGGGGTGCCCCAATTGACTTATGGATAGGGAGGTGAGGGACCAATATTCCATTTGGTATGTATTTCTCTTCTAAAGAGTATAGGCTTTCATCCTACATGCTCACATCAAGATATAAGGAAGAAATTACTTTTTGAATGCCATGAACCCAACTAAATGAGCTAGCGCTATAACTATGCCAGTCTCTAGTAATCCAAAATGGCTGTCACATAGCCTATCATCCCATTGGCTGCATATCACCCATAATCTCACCAACCATGCTAGTGGTGTAGATGCGGAAGCTATCACCCAGGCGGGTCATCAATGTTCGTCGTAGCACTAGTTGAGCTTGATATCTCAACACATCTACCCTCCTCTATTGCATTAGTGGTCTATCATTGTCTCTCCCTTTCCCACTCATTTTCACTCTTGTTTCTTGTCATTCTTGCTCTCTTTGGATTGTTCCTATAACGCTATAAGGGAGATAGCATCCTCTCTCTCTTCATGTTCTCTCTCTCTTGTCCGTGTTGTCACCTCTTGCATCTTTCTTCCTCAGTGTTCACACACAGTTAAGGGGTAGTTGTCTAAGTGTGGCCAGGTAGCCCAGAATAGCAAAGAAGGATGTCCAAGGATAGCTTGAGGGGGTCGTGTAGTGGTGTGATTGGGTGGAGAATTCTAGAGCTCTCAGCTCTTTGGAGGTCGGCTGGTTCGATTGGCCTAATATTGGTATCAGAGCTACATCGTGTCCTTCATAGTGTGTAGTGCCATGTCACATCAGGCACCATCCAAAAAAGCAAAGTACTTCGAGACCGGGGTGGCTAGGGGCTCAATAGACTTGTGACAGCACCGCTAACCATATACAGGTACTATTTCTATGGCGCTTCAAGCAAACTTCAAGATAGTCACACCACTTACACACCCAATATGAAATTGCCTATTCCACAGATTCAGAATAATATGCAAGGTTTTACCACCATAAGTGCTTCAGTGGGAGGGATGCCAATAGCTCTTGCCCAAGGGGGAAACATGAATGTCGGTTCATCTCACCCTAGAGATGTTGTTACTATTCTAAAAGACCTGAAACCTCTAACTTTTAGTGGGGAAGAGAAAGAATGCAATAAGGATGTAGTCAACACTTTTTTACAAAAGTGGGAGGATTTGCATCAATTGCACCATACTTCAGAGAAGATATGCACGCTTGAAGCGAGCTTAACTCTAGGAGGTAAAGCATATGTGGTGGATAAGCTTGGAGCCTGGAACTCAGCCTACTACGTGGGATGAATTTGAAAGTGTGTTCATGAAAGAATTTCTCCCTAAGAATGAGATGGATTAAATTGGGAAGCATGGGACAATTATGAGATGAGAAATCTCAGATTGACTTAGTACATCTCCAATTATAAAGAAAACAATCGTAAGCTGAAAGGAATGGACGACTTTCAAAAAATTCATGGATTTATTCAGAGCTATATCGCATCCTTCGTAGTGTGTAGTGCCACGTCACAGCAGGCACCATCCAAAAAAGCAAAGTACTTTGAGATCGAGGTGGCCGGGGGCCCAATAGACTTGTGATAGCACTGTTAACCATCTATCGGCACTGTTTCTACAGCACCGCAAACGAATCAACCCGCATCGTTTCTACAGCCGACACAAAACTAAGTATCATTCCATCAGCCTCTCACTTAGCGCTATTGATGAGTTGTAGAGTTTCCTTTTCGTTGTTTCGCTGAGGCGTCGCCATGTTACAGAGTTCAAGTTTATAATAATTTTTAAATAAAAAAATCCTTTCAAAGGTTAAAACCTTTGCAAATTAGCGATTCCTACGGTGGAGCTTTTAAGTGGCGTTTTGGGGTTCTTCTTATGAAGATTTGAAGGTGCTTTTCAACATCGACTTTTAAATTCTAGCTTCACATTGACAAATTCACTTCGAGCTAATATTTGAGATTATTTTCCAAGAGCTTGGAATTGAGGTTGGTTCTTGTGGGCATTCTTTTGCATTGCATTTATAGGGTACATATGGAATCTAATAACCCTCATGAGTCTAAAAGTGGAGGTCCCAATTGTTCGTTGGACGACGGTTGACGATCCGATGTCACGATGATAGATGATGACATTCTTGATGATCATTTGGTTTGTACTAAATAGTTTAAGGCTCTAGCATCCTATACTTTAGACATTGAGGCCAAGTATGATACGATACTTCTCTCTCCAGGAGTTAAAGAATAATATGAAAGATTTTACCACCATAAGTGCTTCACTGGGAGAGATGCCAATAGCTCGCGCGCAAAAGGCAGAAACATGAATGTCGGTTCATCTCACCCTAGAGATGTTGTTGCTATTCTAAAAGACTTGAAACCTCTAACTTTTAGTGGGGAAGAGAAGGAACACAATAAGGATGTAGTCAACACTTTTTTACAAAAGTGGGAGGATTTGCGCATCAATTGCACCAAACTTCAGAGGAGATACACGCGCTTGAAGGGAGCTTAACTCTAAGAGGTAAAGCATATGTGGTGGATGAGCTTGGAGCCCAAAACTCAGACTACTACGTAGGACGAATTTGAAAGTGCGTTCATAAAAGAATTTCTTCCTAAGAATGAGATGGATTATAATTGGGAAGCGTGGGACAATTGTGAGATGAGTAATCTTACGTTGACTTAGTACATCTCCAATTATAAAGAAATCAATCTTAAGCTGAAAGGAATGGACGACTTTCAAAAGATTCATGGATTTATTCAGGGACTAGACTCGTGTTAATCCCATTTTGGATTAAACATTATGCTCCTCCATTTGAGGACTTTAATAAGTGTCATGAAAAGGCACTATAAAAGTTGTATTCTGGCCACCCAAAGCCTTACTTAGTAAGTTTTGGCCACCCAAGTGTGAATAAGCGCGAGTTGTATATAAGTCATTTTCTCATAAAGAATGGACACAATCCCCCTTGTGCTATGCGACCTCTTGCCTTGTCTTGTATGTGTGTGAGAGAGAGTGTGTGAGAGTCTACTCTAGTGCATGTTCCTTTTTTATGCATGTATGTGTAGAAGAGTGAGAGAGAGATTGCCTTATGTGGTGGTGCAAGCGACTCTACGGTGATAGCGTAAAGGTGGAGCTTGGAGGATTGGAGATTTTGGAAGCGAGCTTGGAGACCTCAAGGGAAATTAGCTCGGAGCATTGGTAAGTCCCCAACAATGGTTATTGTCTATTGCTTCATCTAATGGTGAATGTTAGAGTTCTCTCTTTGGAGATGTCGTAGTAGCTCATAACATTTTTGGCACCGCTATTGGGGAAACACCATTGTTTCTTCCATCCTCCTTGAGTTTTAGCTCCCTAGAGGAAAGAATAAATGGATAAGGTTTGAGTGGAAGTGAAGATTTGTTAGAAATTGTTTGTTTTTAGTGTGTAGGTGAGTACTTGGGTGACCCTAGAGGAAAGCTACACCGTTTTCTCTTTTAATTTTGATGTTTGCATCACCAAACTTGCTAACGTGAACAAGCAAGTGTGATACTCTATTTTTTGTTCTCTCAAAAAATCCACCAAAATCACAAAAATAAGGAGCAATTAGTTGTGCTTTGAAATTGCATTACACTTCTTACTATTAGCACAACCATTTTAGAACATCTAGATAGGTAATTTACACCTAATCTTCATTCCGTCAATGCAGCATCTTAACATGTGAAAGTGCTGGAAAACAATTCACGACGTGAACCATTCCCTGCTATCTCATGGCGTGAACCGCTTCCACAATCAATGCCACAAATTGCGAGATCACCTTGCTAAAAATAGGGTACCTTACCTTGACACCTCTAACACAATGGATCCTACGGAATGTTATCCCGCGATTTAGTAGAAAATAGTTGACAACATGAACTGTCTAACTTTTCACGATGTGAACCATTTACTACTTCACGACATGAGCTGTCCATCATTTCACAACATGAACCATTGCTTACTACTTCATGATGCAAACTGACTTTTGCGATTTCACAGCGTGAACTGTCAACGACGGATCTAATTCACAAACCAAGGATTGTCATATTAAAGTTAGGAAAGTGCCTCTATTACGTAAATTGAGACCAACCAACTCAGATCAGGACAACACGGATTTGAAATTCAAAGTTACTTTTGAACACGTGAAAGTGAAGAAAATAATTCACAATGTGAACCATTTATGGATTCACGATGTGAACCATTTCCTGCTATCTCACGGCGTGAATTTCTATTTGTAGTCTCATGGCCTAAAAATCTAGATCGACAAAACCCTATGAAAATTCATTTGGAGTAGTGATTTAGCATATCAAATCGTATTCTCATGCACTTGAGTTCTGGTAAACTTATTGGAGACGACCTTACTCCCGACGATAGTGCATCAAACCACCCAGGATCTTTCTATCAAAAGAGTGTTAGTTCAGGCCACTTTGCGAGCACTCAATTAAGTGTTTCCACTTAGAGAAATCTAACCACCATTGATACAAGTAGTGAAGAGTCCATGGAAGAAGGGCTACAATTCTCTTGGATTAGAGAGGAAGAAAAACCATCTTCCCCTACAAGATCTAATGATATATTTGACATAGCCACTCGGGGGGGGTCACTATATGTAAATCCTCTATATCACGTGCGTTCAAGGCCTATTTAAAAAGTCCCTTATCTGTGAATTTTTTAGTGAATATAATGTATCCTTTCCTATTCAAATCTGTATTTTTTTTAAATACAATAAATAAATCCCCTCTCTAAATATATTTCTGTAAGTTTTAAATATTTAAAATGTCCTTCTGTTGAACCCACGTGATACTTACATATTTATACGAGTGACCCCCCCGAGCATAGCCAGGGGATTTTTTGGTCTCCAAAATAGCAACAATGATGAAGCGTAATCTGTGGGTACATGCCCATGAACCAGTGCGAGACAAGCTCCAAGATTGGAAGTACCAACCCAACCTTCGATTTCTAGGCTATCTAACAATGTGAGGATCAGTGAAACTTCCAGGGTGAGAAGGACAAGGAAAGTGCAGCCAGGACCGAGCAAGTCTTCTTCCCAACCTCAGAAGAAGTAGAATTAGACTTAAAGAGGGCTGAAGTAGAGCGACAACCCTATCAATATTGAGCTTAAGGAAACAAGAGCTCAATACTCGAAGAATAAGGGCTGAACAAAAGGAAATGGAAAACATAAATCCATTTCAATCACGTGGTAATAAGGAACCAAAAATGTTTAGGAATGCCACTGATGGTATGGAAATGGGTATGGTTGAGGGAGCAATCCCAAATCTAGAACCCATTAATGAAGAGCCAAGAGAAGAGGAAGGATATGATACCCAAAGAAGGGGATAATTTCCAAGATTATACAAAAGTTATCAGGGGATGGGGACCCGATCCAACATGTTGAGATCTTTGAATCCACATGCAAAACCTATGGGCCAGTGAGTGTCATGACCATGATTATCCCTTTCACTGACCTCGGAAGGAAAGGCTCATCAATGGTTTCGAACCCTAAAGATAAAAGATAAGATCAACTTTACTCGGCTCAAGAATGTGTTCGTGCTAAGCTTTGCCCAAAGTGGTGGCAGATGGAGTCTTGTGGCACATCTACATAATATCAAACAAAAAGAAAATGAGTCTATGCAAGACTATGTATCCCGGCTCAAGAATCCAAGATGTAAGCTATGGGAGAGGCTAACTGATGATCAATTATTTCCTTGCTTCTGGAGAGGAGTCCGAGATAATAAAATGCATGATTATCTAGTATTATCCCGACCAGATACTTTGGATGCATGCTTTAAGTTGGCAATTGAATATGAAGACAATATGCTTGAATTGCCACAACCTAAAGATGTCAAGGCAGCTTCTGTAGTAACAACATCGTGAGTCTTGAGAGTGGTCACAAAGACCCAAGATCCTGGAGAAAACAAGTTGGGAACATGACTGTGGATGTTTAAACTCAGTAATGCTATACTGGACAAAATAAAAATCAAGTATGGAAGAGAAGCATCAGGGCATGCGCATGCTCATCTCTACCCTTGGAGAGATCTAGTATGGTGTTCTATGTGTAGAATGAATCACACCACTACTAAATGCCCTCAATTAAGAGTAAGGCCGCTACTCTATTATGATCATTGTGTGATATTAGGGAACCATGACACTTCCATGTGTAGGTATCCAAGATTCCAAAGTGTAGCACAACTGCCACCACCACCCAGAATGCCACTCGCCTTACCAGCACCACTAGTGCAAATCGTTGCGGCTGTAGGCCCAACCAAACCCATCCTATCTACCAAGAGGGATATTCCAAATAAAGGACATGTCACCTTTGCTGCCACTTGTTCTACCGCCACAACCACCACAAGCTAAAATCAACCAAGTGTTGATTGAGGAGCCATCGGATGAGGGTGAGATGGTGCGTGAGGAATAAATCAATATTGTGTACTATGAGGATGCCGCAGAGATTACACCAGAACTTTATGTCTTACAAAATAACACGCCAATACCAATTTTCCAGACCACGGTACAGTGGAAAGGTAAAGAACATAAACTCAAATATGAGAAGGGGGCCACTACAATGTTTTGGTTGCGGTGGACCTCATCGAATAGCAGACTCTCCTAACAAGAATGTGGTTCATGCACATCAAACTTAGCTAATAGCAGCACCACCTAATGAAATGCCAGTACTTACTTGTACTAAGTGTGGGGTTAATCATTTGATCAAAGACTACCCATATCGCGCCAATGGTTTTGCCTCCACTTCTAACCAGGCCACTATCACGACCATTAGTATGCAGCCTGAAAACATCACACCACTAAATGTCCTAACACGAGCCCAAGCCAAACAACGCGACAAAGGAAAGAACCCAGGAGTGTTACAACCTCTAGAATTGGAAGAAGGAGGAAAGTGAAAAAAGTGGGTAAAGGTGACACCATGGTCATAATCCAGGATGGGTCCAAAGATGATACCATTGATATCAAATCCACCCAATCCAAGGAAAAAAACAATCAAGTGCCAAAATCAGACGCGAGCTTACCCAGGAGGCAGAAAGAGAGAGACCAACAACCCCTAAGGGATTGGTGAATACCCAAATAATGAAGAAGAGATAAGAAAGCTCAAAGAATCTAGGGCCCTAGTGGAAGAGTGCCAACAACTTCATGAGGCTAAATTAAAGGCTAACTAGGCCAAGGATACAATGTATACAAGAAACGAGCTGATAAGGGAAAGAAAACTGAATGTGCCTACTCCAATCCCAGAAGAGACTGAAGGAGGAACTCAAAGTGACCTCATGGCAAGGATGTTTGAATAGGCTGAGTAAGATGTGTTCATTCATTCATTCTATAGGGGTGAATACAAGATACACACGTGGAAGGAGCCCTTAGTTTCCAGAGAGCCAAGAGACATAGGCAATCTCGCAGTCGTACTATCCACTCCCGTCCAAATGCCATTGGGACAATTGCTACCTAGTTCACTGACACTGTGGGCATACATAAAAGAATGGGTAGAGGGAGGATTAAACCCAATGACCACTGTAGAGGAGACCCAGTCACCTCTAGTAGAAAGAACTTAAAACATGGAGGGGTAAGAACGCATAGATTCCTCAAGACACCGGCGAATCAATTGGGTGCCGATATTATGAGAGTGGCGACACTAATGCTACAATTCCAATTTATCATAACGGCAGGTACCAAGAATTGGCTATCCCAGACGGAGCAGAGGGAGTCAACATCATTACCAAATAATGTTGGGAGAATTAGGAAAAACCAGATTTGGAAAGAGCAGATCTAATTGTCAAAATGGCAAACAAAACATCTTCAAGACCCATGGGGCTATTGAAGAATGTACGACTTAAACTCTTTACATTCATCTACCATCATACATTTGTTGTAATGGACTTTCTACGCCAACCAGACTCAAACGACATCATCTGGATGGTTGCAAGATGAGGTTATCTAGTTTCATGTAGTGGGCGCCCTTGGCTTTAGCCTAAAAACAAGCATTTTTCAAGAAGAATAGCCAATCTCTCCTAGTTAGCCAAGGAGTTTCACTTCAAGGTCTTCTAATGAAACATCATATGCAAAGTTGGGCACGTAAAACTACAATCTGATCAAATATCCAATAATTATCTTTGGGAACCAAAATTGTATACAGGCCCTGTCGGAGGTTTAGACAGGTACAATGAATGTGAGTAAATTGCCTATAACTTTTACATTATTGCTCATATGAGGTCCCACTTTGCATATCACAAATACAAATAACATAGAGCTTAACTTGATTTATCAAGTAATTTTTGATGTGTTCTATTATTTTCTATATTATTTAAAAGATATTAGAATTGTTAAAAAACATACTATTTTATCCTCCCACCACATCTACCATTTAAAATGCTCAAATTGTATGGATCTAGTGATGATTAGATTGGGAAAGATTAGTATAATGTGGGTATAAGGTAAAATTATAAATCTAATGGTTGGATTTTTGTAAATTTACTTTGGAAAATTTGTTATGACTGTTAGAGGCCCATTAAATGAATTGTAATTTAATTCTAAAAAATTAAATATTGAATCTTTCAGACTAAAAACTCTAGGGATCAATATGCTTGTTGCCATGAATTTATTAAAAAAAATTGACTTAATTTGAGTATGGAAAGGTCCATTTTCAATCCTCCCAAGTGAAAATTCCAATCCTCCCAAATTTGGCTTAATTTGAGTATGGAAAGGTCCATTTTCAATCCTCCCAAGTGAAAATTCCCATATTGTGTCCACTCTCCCCTTTTCAAGTCTAAAACGAATCCTAGTTAGGTTTGGAAATCTAGGCTTGAAAGCCTAGATATCATTCCATGTGTGAGGCTTGGGTAGGCACAAATCTTATATATGCATGCCACTTTATGTCCACATCAGCTTCGAGAGGATCCACATAAGCAGCTTGCCACCTCACCTTGCCACATCCACCCTCCACATCAACATGGTCAACCTAGTTGACTCCCCACCTCATCATCCTAGTCATCATTAATGCCACATCTTCTTGCCACCTTTGCATGCCACCTCGCACTTGGTGACATGGCATGCCACATCATGGAATTGCCACATCAGCCATAATAGTGCCACATGTCAAGAGAATGCCACATGTCATGCACGCATGTGACACGTGGCACCTCCTTCCCACCTCCCCATTTTTTAAAAAAAACATATTTTTGAAAAAGTTAATTTAGTAATTTAGAGAAATAGAATATAGAATTTTAAATAATAAAATATATATAACTTATTAAATAAAAGAATTTAAAATCACTAATTTTAAAGGATTATATTTTAGAATTAGATCAATAATATTATTTTTAAAGTTCATGTTATTTAATTTTTTTTTTAAAAAATATTTCTTGAAAATATTTTATGTAGAGTAAACCTTTGAATAAAATTTTAAAAAAATACATTTTAAAAAAATTTAGTTATATAATTAAAAAATGAAAGATATATTTAAAGATATATTTATATATCTAGTAATGATAAATATTTAGACTTGTTAATAAATATTATTAATAATATTAATTTTTAAGTGGATAATAGTTTATCTTTAATTATCTTTATATTTATCTTAATTATCCAATCAATCTTAGATAGGAGATCCAATGAGATTTGAAGTGGATAACCTATTTTTCCTATATAATCACACATCTCTAAAACTATCCCACACTTATCTCTAGTACTATCCCATCATTGAGCCTTCATAATTTTTATTCTCTTAGCTTCCTTGAGAATGGCAAGTCTGCCAACCAATGGTAGAAAGTAAAAGAACAGTTATCATTTTTGAGAAAAAATGTACAAAGTATAGCATTATTTTGTAAAAATGTAAATTTTTTAAAAGATTAACTTATGGGCTTCAAATTACAAGTTGTACTAGGAACCGCCACGTGATGCACTAGTGATATTGGAAAAATTTAGGTGATGCATTCATGGTTATGGTAAGAGCATTCATGGTAATGCACTAGTGATATTGGAACAACTTAGGTGATGAATTCATGGTTATGGTAAGGGCATTCATGGTGATGGTAAGTGAAGAAGAATGGGAGTTATTGCAATGTGAACTATAGCAATTATAGATGTAGAAAAAGTTAGCAGTAGAAGACTCAGCTAATGATGAGTAGTGAACTAGACTAGGAATGGTTGCAATGTGAATTAGAGCAATAGTAGCAAATGTTAACAATATGCATAGAATAATGAGCTAATGGTAAGTAGTTGGATTTGTCAATAATTGCAATGTGAACCATAGCAATTATAGATGTAGCAAAAGTTAGTAGTAGAAGACTCAACTAATGATGAGTTAGTGAATGGAATGGTTAGCTAATAACACTATTGCGGAAAAAATAGGTAATATTTCCTAAAAACAAGAAATATTTGGCATCTTTCAAAGATTCCATCAAAAAAGTTCAGTTTTTTACCTCTTTTTAAAAAGTGGTCTACGCATGCCTTCAACACTGCCAAAAAACGATAATATTTTGGGCACTTTACATGTTTCTTACAAAAATTGACATGAAAAAAAAGACTTTGTTTTGCTTACTTTTTGAGATTATAATTAAAAATCTAACAATAAGTTTTCAAAAAACAAGCCAAAATAGAGATAATATTTATTATTTCCATCTTCAATCCATTAAAAAAATGATACAACTGTAAAAGAAGCCATTTTCTAAACATATAGCTTATGGCATAGGTATGGTTCCTCATAATCATTGCTACACCATCACTAGTCAATGTGTCTTTCCCTGAGAAGGTAGACGAGGCATCCTCTTCTTCACTATCCACAAATATAATTTTTTTCTTCCATGTGTACACTTGAAGGTTAGACTCCTTGGGTCATTTGCCATGTTAGCATGATTGAGGATGTGCTACAGAGTGCAACTATAAAAAACTATTTGTATAATTATATTACAAAAGCGTTATCTTGATACAATTATTATCTTAATTGTAAAACCCTATTTTGGCTCTTGATGAGAGTAGTATTAAAATGCATTTTGAAGATCTTGAGTATCACAATTTCTTAATTGATAATATATACTTTTTTAAAAAGAGTTCGTTACGTACATATGAATTTTAAAATGTCATGAATAAGCTATTTAAAAGTTGTCTAATTTTGAAAAATAATTCCATACTCATTTTTAAAGAAGATATGTCCTTGATGTGACAAAAAAGGGTTAAATGGTAATTTTAGTTATTAAATAAGTTTAAAAAGTATGAAAAATATCTCTTTAAGAAACAGAAGTTCATACTTTTCAAATACTTTTTTGTAAAATATCAGGCAAGGACTTAGGTTCGAATCCTACTGGTTACTACACATAGTAAGAATATTTTTGCTATAACATTTGCAGCGAACTTAATGCTGAGTAAGAACTTCTTAACTAAGAGTTGATGTTTTCCATCAACTTGATACAAAACATCAACTTTTATAAAAAATTGATATTTTGCATCAAGTTAATGTAAAACATTAACTTTCTATGCAAAAGGTCAACTTTTTTACAATACTTGATGTTTTGTATCAACATTATACAGAACATCAACTTCCCACAAAACTTGATGTTTTACATCAACTTTGATGCAAAACATCCAATTTTATGAAAAAGTTGATGTTTTGCATAAAATCAATGTAAAACATCGACTTTTTCATAAAACTTGATGTTTTGTACCAACCCGATGCAAAACATCGAGTTGTGTGGAAAAGTTGATGTTTTGCATCAACTCGATACAAAACATCAACTTTTCCACACAACTTCATGTTTTGTATCGAACTTGATGTTTTGCATCAACCCAATGCAAAACATCGAGTTGTGTGGAAAAGTTGGTGTTTTGCATCAACTCGATACAAAACATCAACTTTTGTGGAAAAGTTGATGTTTTGTATCGAGTTGATGCAACCCACAAAAGTTGATGTTTTGTATCGAGTTGATGCAAAACACCAACTTTTCCACACAACTCGATGTTTTGCATCGAAGTTGATGCAAAACATCAACTTTTTCACAACACAAGTCGATGTTTTGAATCAAAGTTGATGCAAAACTTGATGTTTTGCATCAAGTTTCAGATACTCCAGAGAAGAAGGTTGGAGGAACGGAGATCGATTTTCACAAACAACCTGTTTTAGCGTTTTTGTCTGCGACATCATGCTTTGACAACCAATTCCGTAAATTTTGAGTACCAACACGACTATGTTTCGATGCGATTTATAGACATCACAAAACGACTTGTACTGATGTAGCAAGTCATTTTCTGACGTCTGTAAATCGCATCGAAACATAGTTGTGTTGATACTCAAAATTTGTGGAATAGGTTGTTTGAGCATGTTATCGCGGAGGGAATTGCTAAAAAGGTCTGTTTATGAAAATCAACCTTTTCGTCTAATTTTTTTCTCCGGAGCATCTGAAACTTGATGCAAAACATCAAGTTTTGTGTAGAGTTGATGTTTTGCATCAACTTTGATGCAAAACATCGAGTTGTGTGGAAAATTTGATGTTTTGCATCAACTAAACATCGAGTTGTGTGGAAAAGTTGATGTTTTGCATCAACTCGATGCACAACATCGAGTTGTATGGAAAAATTGATGTTTTGCATCAACTCGATGCAAAATATCAAGTTTTAGCCTAAAAACTGATGTTTTGCATCAAGTTGATGCAAAACATCAACTTTTCCACACAACTCGATGTTTTGCATCGAGTTAATGCAAAACATTAAGTTTTATGAAAAAGTTGATGTTTTATATCGATTTTATGCAAAACATCAACTTTTCCATAAAACTTGATGTTTATCATAGAATTAAAGAAAAAATATACCTAGGATAAGGTGATATAGGTAGAACATAAGTTGTGTGGAAAATTTGATGTTTTGCATCAACTTTGATGCAAAACATCGAGTTGTGTGAAAAATTTGATGTTTTGCATCAACTCGAATGCACAACATCAAGTTGTGTGGAAAAATTGATGTTTTGCATCAACTTGATGCAAAATATCAAGTTTTAGCCTAAAAGTTGATGTTTTGCATCGAGTTGATGCAAAACATCAACTTTTCCACACAACTCGATGTTTTTCATCGAGTTGATGCGAAACATTAAGTTTTATGAAAAAGTTGATGTTTTACATCCATTTTATGCAAAACATCAACTTTTCCATAAAACAATGTTTTCCATAGAATTTAAGAAAAAGTATACCTAGGATAAGGTGATATAGGTAAAACATAGGTTTACGGCTAAGGACGTGAAAAACACATATGGTTGCAACCTTTGACTACAAATTTGAGAGGAGGTCATTAAAAAAAATGCTTGTCTATGTAACCATGTAACCTTTGTATCATAAATAATATCTCTACATAGTAGATGCCAAAAAAACATGATAAGAGAAGAGCTAGATGAGATAATCCATGATGACCTGTAATCCATTGGTTTTAATCCAAATTTACAAGGCTCCATTGATTTGGAATACCACAAGTCAATTGATTTGTCAATCCTGATTTTTGTTCTACAATTCAATTTTAAAGTTGAAGAACTATAAACAAATACACGTGGTGCGACCATCTATGTAAAGGAGGGGGGTGCATGTGAGCCTAGACTCTGCCACCTATGTATAGTAGTATGCTCTCTAGCATAAGGGACCTTGAATCTACCGTCATCGTGAAAGCTCTAAGCTCTTCTCTACCACCATTCCAGAAGCCCTAAGCTCCTCCTTTTTCTCTTTGTACACAAAGACAATGTCGCGAGCAAAGATTGCATCTCTAAGCATCCTTTGCATGTCCTCTAAATAATTATAACCAGAGTTCATTCTACACTACTCTTAGACATACTGGTCATCTTTCAACATCCTTCACATGCACTATAAATAATTATAACTAGAGCTCATTCCTACACTACTCTTAGATATACCATCACCTATGTTCATGATAATGGCTATCTGGATCAAACATCAACATATGCATACTATGAATTTTTGCCACCACCACATATGTACATGATATAGGCTACAATTTCTTCCCGCCACCCTTATCCATATTGCATAACAAAAATTCCCTTCATGAAAACAAATGCCTATGTGGGTCGAAATTTACACCCATAGGCTATATGATGTCTGCCTCTAAGATTGTCCTGTTGAAAAAATATCTATTTTAACATGCTTAGGTTTACTCAAAGCCTCCATAGTTACCATCTTCTACATATATATATGAATACAAGTCTACCTTTGCACACCTATAAGTTGACCTCTTTAAACTCTTAGCATTGGTTGTATATCATGTCCACTATCTGCTTATAAATGATAGAGCAAATAATTATATCATGCAAATTGTCAAGGTAAGTATATACTAAAGGCTTTACTATTTGGGTCTAGAAATAGACTCAAGGATATTTGTAGATTTTTTCATAAATTATGGAGCTTATATTGTTATGTATTCTAATATTTTTTGAGTGCTTATCATATAATGTGCATATTTATGTATAGTGGTTGAATTTGTCCCAAAAAGTCCATTAAAAAAAGTGTCTTATATTCATGAAATTTATAAAATAATTTTTTATTTGAAAAAGATTGATATTTCTTTAAGTTATATAGTCCAAGACTCCTATGTAATTTTTTAAGTCAAGTTTATTTTTATGTCACAAACAACAGCAGTTTATAAATCTACGAAGGTCACACGTGTTTTCAATCCTGAAAAAAATAGCAAAATTCATGTATTTTTTAAATTTATACATGGAATTCTAGATGTGTTTTCAAAAAACTATGTTTTTACAAAACTATGTTTTTACACACATTTTGGGATAGAATCTTTTTAGGTAACCCTCATCAATTACCTATTTTGCTTGCAATAGTGTTTAATGATGAGTTAGTGAACGAGACTTGGAATGGTTGCAATGTGAATTAGAGAAATTATAGATGGTTGCAATGTTAATTAGAGCAACAATAGTAGATGTAGCAAATGCTAGCAATAGGCTAAGAATAATGAAATAATGAGCTAATGGTAAGTCGTTGGATTTGTCAACTTATAGGTCCAATGGTGAGTAAAAAGCTTACAAACTCATAGGTCCAATGGTGATTAAAACCTTGTAAATTTTGTAGGATGAATGGTGAATTAAATACTTGCAAATGTGAGTCACAGATGTTTAGCTCATGTTTTTGTTACGTGAGATAGGTACCTGAGCTATCATTGATTATAGTGGTTAGAATAATATCTATATGTTATTGTAGATATATTGCAGACTTTTTAAGTTCATTACAAAACTAATGTATTGTAAAATCATCTACATAGTATTTCACTCTATTTTAATTTTCATATATTTGAATTTAATGTAATATAAAATGCGATGCTTACATTTATATACTTTTTTGAATTCGTAATAATGAGTAATACATCTAGATTACATGTAAGATCCCTGTCCCAACCGCGCAACAAATTTAGGGGTGCTACCAGATCCATGCCCAAATTTCAAAAAACACTCTTACTTCTTGTTCCAATATCTTCCACGACGCACGTGTGGGTATCGTCGGTGACCTAGAGCCCGAGCACCGTATGGTCGCACCCTCTAGGATCCTTCGCAAGTGACCTAGCGCTTCACTCATAGATCGCTTCCTTGGTCCCTCATCCAGCGTACCAGAAGCTCACCATTTAAATCGAACCGAGGCTGGTCAAGACCTCGGTCGACCTTGCTACGCGAGACGTCCTCCGTTGACTCTCTGTGTCAGCTGTTGCAACTTTATCAGCTTAGGTCTCCACCACGACCTCATTCACAAGACGGTCAAAATGCTTCTCCGCTATTCTTGACATAAAACAATCATTTAAAGACAGTTCAAAAATATATTTCCTATAACAAACTCTCGTCTTTCCACATTGCTCCACATCAAACCACATCAATTACTATTCCATAAGTATTCCTATTCTCATCCAAACACATCATTTTTTATCTCATCACTTCTTTTCTCAAATATCCTCATCAGATCTCATCCACTCGCATTTACCAATATCCACATCTCATCACATCTCATCCATTCAGACCATATCACATTCACTCACATCACATCTCATTCAGACCACATCACATTCACTCACGTCACATCTCATTGAGACCACATCACATTCACTCACATCACATCTCATTGAGACCACATCACATTCACTCACATCACATCTTATTCAAACCACATCACATTCACTCACATCACATCTCATTCAGACCACATCACATTCATTCACAACACATCTCATTCAAACCACATCACATTCATTCACAACACATCTATCCATCCATTCATTCTTTTATAAAAATCACTTCAGTGGGAATAACACTTTTATAAAAATCCTTTTATACATCTATTTATGCATAAATTCAATTTTAAGAAAAATAACACTTTTGAAATAAAATTAAATCATTTATGCATCTTTCTATGCATAAATTCAATTTTAATGAGAATAACTCTTTTGAAAAAAAAAATCTTTTATGCATCTTTCTATGCATAAATTCAATTTTGTTGAGAATGACACTTTTGAAATAAATTTAAATCTTTTATGCATCTTTCTATGCATAAATTCAATTTTATTGAGAATGACACTTTTGAGATAAAAATAAATCTTTTATGCATCTTTCTATGCATAAATTCAATTTTAATGAGAATGATACTTTTGAAATAAAAATAAATCTTTTATGCATCTTCTATGCATAAATTCAATTTTAATGAGAATGACACTTTTGAAATGAAAGTAAAACTTTTATGCATCTTTCGGTGCATAAAGTCATTTTTAATGAGAATGACACTTTTGAAATGAAAGTAAATCTTTTATGCATCTTTCTATGCATAAATTCAATTTTAATGAGAATGACACTTTTGAAATAAAAATAAATCTTTTAGAATGCACAAACGGAGGGAATCACCCTTTTAGAATAACCTAATAATAAACTTTAGTTCCACAAAATTTAAGAAAATTTTGCCATAACCTCCTTTGTACGGCTGACCATTTCTCAATTTTATCATTTAATCTATGACTTGAATTAATCCAATTTGAATTCTAATATCTCTAATCTATTCCATTTTTTAAAAATAAAGAGAGTAAACAATGAAAAGAGTTTAATCAATCTTTTAATTAAACTTTCTAGGATTGAGAAGGGCTTAATTGTAAAGAAGAGAAGGGGGTGGCTTTTCCATCAAGGCATAGCATGAGATTTTAATTCAACATTTACAAAGCATAAAATTTGAGAAAACCATAGACTTAAAAATTCATAATAAGTAAGAATTAAGCTTACATGGAGCTTGTAAGCTTTCCTTTGGCTTGAGGGATTGAGGTTTCTACTCTTGTTTGCAGCAAGAGTGGCCACCAAATTCACTTGGAGGTTTTGGCCAAAAAACATTTGAATTATCAAGAAATTCAATGTTAAATGGCTCAGGACAGAAGCAGAGTAACAGTGCATAAAACACCATTAAGCTTTTACAAAGGGGAAGGCTTCTATTTATAGGAAAAAGTGAGCCTCTAACCAAGCAAACTGATTCTAGAATTTTCCACGTCAGTTTGGTCACTTTTTGACCATTTTTAGGTCAGTTTAGCTTACTTTTTGGATCCAGTTCAGTTGAAACAGGAGAGGAGAGATGAAAATATCTCATTACTTGTGAGTTTAAAACTCATCCACACATGTGAAATAGGGGCCTCCTTCATGAGGGGAATTTCCCACACTGAGGTGTCAAAAATGCATCATTTCCTCTAAATATCTCTTCTTTTTTAACTAATAAACCTTGTCCTTAGTCAACTCTTCATCTTATGTGAGTATTTACTCATTTTTTGGAGATTTTTTTTATTCTTCAATTTATCTCCTCCCTACATTTGGATAATCTTATTGGTCCATAGGAACCTTAATCCAAAATTTTTAAAAAATCTGGACCCTCAAGATAAGGTCCTTTTTACCTATTTTTAATTAATTTCAATTGCACATTGGAAAGTTCTTTTTGAATTTCTGTTTCAAGGAAAATCATTTGAAACACTAGGAAGATTTTTATATCCAAAAATATCTCAATTTTGAATTACCTTCCTCTAGACATTTTCTCTCTCCAGGCCAAAACAGGGTAAAATAGGATCTTTCTTTTATTTCAAAGAGGGGAATAATTATAAGATCAAAAGGGAAGGTTCTTACACCTATACACCTCAAAAGCTGGAGGAAGGAATCTTACATCTTACCCCACTTAAAAAACGTGAGATGTCCTCATCTCGCAAAATTAGAGGATAACTCTTTTCCTTAAGATCCAATTGATTCTGGGGTTCCTTATAGTCTGGTGAACCTAACAAAATCTTGGGATAAATATCCCTTATATAGAACTCATCATTAGATAACAATTCACTAAGATTATAACATTCAAATTCTTATCACAATAATGGTCCATTAGATCGAACTTTCTGTCTGAACAATCCTCCACATGTGGGGGATTTCAATTTTATAGATTTTTAATTTGCCATCCCTTAACTTGATCCACTGGGTCAAGAGTTAACAGTAACAATCTATCATAGCACAATCCACTAATCTCATAGTGATTTGCTGAAGTCATTATCATCATTCCTGTTATGAACATCATCACAGGGACTCGTCCCATTCATCCTCATTATGGTTTTGCTTAGCTTATTACATTTCAATCAAAATTCAGGAATCATTATTTTTCAATCAGAATGCAAATCAACTCATCAGTTCTCAACCAGAATTTAAAAATCATATCAACCATATTCAAATTCATCATCTGGATAGCATTTATGCTTATAATTTCAAGTCTTAGAGTTACTCGTATATACTGTCAGTGAAGAGCTGTAATTATACCCTTGGTATATACGGGTAGTCATGATCCTTGGAATTATAAGGTAAATACCATCATTTATAGGCCTCAAGCAAATCAGGGATTCCATGCAATTGCGGTACTTCCATTTGAAGACCCAATTACTAATTTATGAATTTCAATCTGAATAACAATTTGTATGAATTTTATCATGCAATTACAATCTTTTACTCCTTTTTCATAAATTTTTGACATTTTTGGCTTCTCGATTGATCCTCATTAGCCAATTTGCTCTAATACCAGCTGTAAGATCCCTGTCCCCACCGCGCAACGAATTCAAGGGTGCTAGCAGTGAAAGTAGCATTTCTTGCGCGGGGCAGGGTCCCACACTCAGGACCTCGTCCCCCACACGGATATCCAGACAAGAGACTAATCCATCGATTCTTCCAAAACCGAACTCGAAAAAACTTCCCTTGCTCGGAAAGCACGGGCAATTCCTCTAGGATAAATTTTTCTCTAACGTAGTCAAAAGCCTTAACTAACTAAACTGATTTGACCAAACCCGTAAGTCCCAAAGTCAGATCAGGAAAAAGATTGCACTAGATCATAGAGACCAACGCTTTTTTCCTCATTGAGAGGCACATCCGTTGATTCTTTTCCATAGAACAATTTTTGTCCAGGATTTACTTCATCTATCGTACCATACAGAATTGAGTCTCAATTTAGGGATCCATCAATCCAGCCTAACCCCATCCAGTCCCGTGGGTTAGGCCAACCACTGTAGTGATGGGATCCAATTAGGAATTTGGTTAGGTTTTCTCCCGAGTACCACGGAAAAGAGTTCCCAGGTCCCCTAGCCGGATATTCATGCAAACTTAAACTAGTCACACCACTTACACACCTAATATAAAAATGCCCTTTTCACATAATCAGCTATCTTTAAAAACAATCATTTAATGAAACTATGGTGTCACTGATCATAATCCTTAAAATCTCTGGTTAAATCCTTATTTTCAATTATTCCTTCATCGGTGTACCTATGGCATCATTGGCAACCAGAACGCTCACCACCTGTCCACTCTCAGGGGCCTTTTCGATAGTTCCTAGCTCATAGTAACCGGCAATATATTCACATATCAAAATGGAATCTCCGTTGAAGATCAGCAAGATCAACCAACGGATCCATATAAAAGAGTCATGGACTCATCCGTTGAGGACCAACAAGGTCAATCAACCAGATCCATGCCCGAATTCAGAAAACAACCCTTACTCCTTGTTTCAATATCTTCCACGATGCACGTGTGGGTATCGTCGGTGCCCCAGAGCCCGAGCACCGTATGGTCAGTACCCTCTAGGATCCTTCGCAGGTGACCTAGCACTTCACTCATAGGCCGCTTCCTTGGTCCCTCATCCACCGTACCGGAAGCTCACCATTTAAATCAAACCGAGGCTGCTCAAGACCTCCGCCAACCTTGCTACGTGAGACATCCTCTGTTGACTCTCCGTCAGTTGTTGCAACTTTATCAGCTTAGGTCTCCACGACCTCATTCACAAGATGGTCAAAATGCTTCTTCTCCAACATTCTTGACATAAAATAATCATTTAGAAACAGTTCAAAAATACAGTTCCTATAATAAACTCTCGTCTTTCCACATTGCTCTACATCAAACCACATTAATTAATTCCACAAACATTTCATGAGTATTCCTATTCTCATCCAAACACATCATTTTTTATCTCATCACTTCTTTCCTCAAATATCCTCATCTGATCTCATCTACTCGCATTTACCCATATCCACATCTCATCACATCACATTCATTTACATCTCATTCACTTGCATTTACCCATATCCACATCTTATCACATCACATTCATTCACATCTCATCCATTCAGACCATATCACATTCACTCACGTCACATCTCATTCAAACCACATCACATTCACTCACGTCACATCTCATTCAGACCACATCACATTCACTCACATCACATCTTATTCAGACCACATCACATTCACTCACATCACATCTCATTCAGACCACATCACATTCATTCATCAGAGCACATCTCATTCAGACCACATGACATTCATTCACAACACATCTATCCATCCTTTCTTTCTTTTATGAAAATCACTTCAGTGAGAATAACACTTTTATAAAAATCCTTTTATACACCTATTAATGCATAAATTCAATTTTAAGGAAAATAACACTTTCGAAATAAAATTAAATCCTTTATGCATCTTTCTATGCATAAATTCAATTTTAATGAGAATAACTCTTTTGAAATAAAAATAAATCTTTTATGCATCCTTCTATGCATAAATTTAATTTTATTGAGAATGACACTTTTGAAATAAAAGTAAATCTTTTATTCATCTTTCTATGCATAAATTCAATTTTAATGAGAATGACACTTTTGAAATAAAAGTAAATCTTTTATGCATCTTTCTAAGCATAAAGTCAATTTTAATGAGAATGACACTTTTGAAATAAAAGTAAATCTTTTATGCATCTTTCTATGCATAAATTCAATTTTGATGAGAATGACACTTTTGAAATAAAAATAAATATTTTATGCATCTTTCTATGCATAAATTCAATTTTGATGAGAATGACACTTTTCAAATAAAAATAAATCTTTTATGCATAAATTTAATTTTAATGAGAATAATACTTTTAAAATAAAAATAAATCTTTTAAAATGCACAAACAGAGAGAATTATCCTTTTTGAATAACCTAATGATAAACTTTAGTTCCATAAAATTTAAAAAAATTTACCATAACCTCCTGTATATGGCTGTCCATTTCTCAATTTTATCATTCAATTTATGACTTGAATTAATCCAATTTGAATTCTAATATCTCTAATCTACTCCATTTTCTAAAAATCAAGAGAGTAAACAATGAAAAGAGTTTAATCAATCTTTTAATTAAACTTTCTAGGATTAAGAAGGGCTAAATTGTAAAGAAGAGAAGGGGGTGGCCTTTCCATCAAGGCATAGCATGAGATTTTAATTCAACATTTACAAAGCATAAAATTTGAGAAAACCATAGACTTAAAAATTCATAATAAGTAAGAATTAAGCTTACATGGAGCTTGTAAGCTTTCCTTTGGCTTGAGGGATTGAGGATTCTACTCTTGTTTGCAGCAAGAGTGGCCATTGAATTCACTTGGAGAGGATTAGGCCAAAAAATAATTGAATTATCAAGAAATTCAATGTTAACACTAGTTTGGTACCAAAACAGGACGCTACAGCGTCCTTTTTAAGCCTACAACCAAAAAATACCATGATTCATAGAATCGTCCAATGAAAATTTCCTTCATAGGGCTTGTCAAGGATAACACTAGCTAGGAAGAAAAATTGTTATGCATGAGATTGAAAGATTTTTCATTTGTCAAATTAGCACAACAATACACTATGGTATGAAAAGACATGCTTATTTTCTTTTATTGCATCATTATGAGAGGAAAAAAAATCAAACATATCCAAACTAAATTTAAATTCCTCATTTCATACCTAAGGATCTATGGTGCAAAGTCATTTTTCAAAGCAAAAATCATCTTAGCAAATATAAAATTGCATGAAGTTATGGATGCATAGCTAAAACAGCAAGGTGGAAATGGTGATATAAGCACAATAAATGGAAACGAGAGTACATGGCATGGAAGATACTCGGCCATGCAATAGGCGATAAGATGCCATGTATGGATAACTAGGTCCATGTGAGAAAGCATGGAGACGATGGATGTTGAGTAAAAGCATGCATTTCTAGTTCACTTCTTGCCCAACTTATGTCAGTACAGGACGATTTGCAGATCTCACAATCCTCTTTGCAGTAGTACCAACCCGCTCGTATCCTGCCATGGAATGGTACTTATAGAAGCATGGATCTATGCATAAAAACTTCTTGCATTTTCCACAACCCCATACTGTCCTTGATGGCTTGCTTCCTTTGACAGGTTTTCCCTCACGCGTCAACCTCTTACGCTCATCAGCGTATACGACACAGAACTTACTTGATTGGGAGCTCAACCTCACCAACATGTGACCGCCCATAGGGCCCTCAGTGTATATGTGTGATCTACATGATAGCATCCCAGCAAAATGATTATCAACCAACTGCTCTTGGAGTCTCAACATAAACTTGAATCGATTAGTGTCCTTCTTGCCATGCAAGCTTCTCCAGATTATGTAAGCATTCACAATTACAGAATCTAGAAGACCCCAAAACAAGGCATGCCACCATTTCCACCCATGGATACTCATTTTCATACTATATCCAGATCCCAATACCATGCTATCAAACATATCACGACCTGCCTTAAACTTATTGTATTGGACAGCAATCTCTGGACATGGAACTACAACTTTTCATCCATTACCAATTTGTCTTTAGACCTGTCCTTCGTGCATAGCATATACATTGGATGCAAACAAAATAGGCTTCTTATCCATCCAACTACATGCCAACAAGCCATGGTCACGACAGTATGCAAACTTTGAAGTTCCTCTTTCCATGCGCTCAATATTCAACATGTCCTTGCCAGGGAAATGCTTTTGATTAGATATGTATGTTCCTGTTGCACCATATCCCTCATTTGACAAATGCATCAAAAGTTTTACGGAGTTGAACCATCTATCAAAGAATACATGGTGCCCCTTTTGCTTTAAATCCTTGGCAAGTAACGATACAATATGCAATGATAGCTCAGGACAAGGAAGCTTATCATATATACGAAAAGAGTAATTATAACCGGTCAAAGAATCACATAGATTCCACAATTGAATCCCAAATTTGTGCGGCTTCTTGGGATTGTAAACTCGACAAGGATTTAGTTTACATTTTGAGGGAATGATCCTCTCATCAATGGTTACATGCTTTCCACAATTATAATGCAATTGAAAAGTTGCATTCAGTCTTTCCTCCCCAGAGGTAGTATTTGCCACAACTTGTACTCCTTCATGCCTCTTGTAAGAGGTCTTTGTGCATTATCACGTATATGCAAAAAGCGTTTAATCTGTTGGTATTCAGTTTGTCCCATCTTCTCAGCATAGTCAGGATATCTCATGACCCCACATCTATCTCCTCGCCAATAGTACGTCTTGTCAGGCATAAATTGCAAAGCCATGCCAAGAGAAATGCCTAAAAAGCGTAAGAACGAGTGTCTATCAAGAGGTACCCATCTGCGAGTCGAGTTAGAGCTCTCCAACACTCTGTTTCTCTTCTCATTTGCATAGCGATTAGTCTCATCCACAATCATATCTACCAAATCAAGCGGGAAGAGAGACAAAAATAACTGAATTTCTGTGAACTCGCGAGGTATTTGTCCCAAATCTGGTCCTGCATTATCCAACCATGTTGGCAAGGGCTTGAATGTGCTGGCAGGCTCTTCATGAAGGCCATTGCCACTTACCCAAGAGGGAAAACGTATAGGCACCTCACTTTCATCATCACTTTCATGCAAAACCGGACCTTCAGCCTCAAGTAGCTCATCTTCCACAACATCACCCTCACCAACTGGAATCCTCTTGCATTGAGTCTTGACGAGGTGGCCGACCTCTCACACTAGTATTCCCTTTCTTCTTTGCTCTTCTAGGAGCTTTCTTGCTCCTAGAAGAGGTGGCCGACCTCTCACACTAGTATTCCCTTTCTTCTTTGCTCTTCTAGGAGCTTTCTTGCTCCTTGACGCATCAGCTTCTTGACTATGTGTGCCATCCTCATGCCGTCGTGGCCTACCTCGTCCAAGGATCACCTTCTTTGGTGGTCTCCCTCGCCTTTGCAAGATGATTTGGGAATTTTGCATGTCATTTGTTGGCATATCAGCATATACTGTAGCCTCAGGACAAAGACTATGCATAACTGAGTTATCAATGTTCACTGCATTTCTGTCTACATCTTCCAACAACCTGTCACGCATAGATTGCAAACCCACCATCACATCTTGCATATCATCAGCATCCACATCAAGAATTGCATCAGGTAGTACTGGCAAACTGTTTTGCATCACTGCATCTCTCTTTAGCCTCTTTTGGGCGCCCAAATAGTCTGCTAAAGAGGTGTTGCATTCATCAAGTACGGCTCTATCATGCAAGCATTCATTTTACAGCTGTCTGATTGTTCTATCAAAACATCTCGTATGCCTTGCCATGTGAGGAAGTATGCATTGGCATCTCCATCAAAAATACATTTGAACAGGTGCTTTCGTGCATTGTACCTGCAAATCTTACCCTTATACTTCTTATGCATCCAATCCTGAGGGTGAGCTTGTTGTGCCCATTGTACCCCGAATTCTATGGCTGGATACAGGAGTTCTCGGCCCTCTAAAGCTCTGCAAAATTCATGGCTAGGCTCTCCTTGTAGTGTAGATGAGAGGGGAGGAGCATTAGGCACAGCAGAGACGCACAAACTTGCCATATCTTGGCGTTTTTGCTGACCTGCAACGGCACACAGTGGAAGCGCAACAGAGCTTTGCAATGCAAAAATTGTGTTCGTGAACTCACAGATTTTCGATCCTGGCTATTGGTGAACGTAGAGAGGGTATGTTCAGCACAATCAATCGTCGCCAGTTCAATCGCTGCAGCGCTTTCATGCTCGAACAGATGTCCACGAGTTCATACGCTGTGGATAGCTTTTGCACAGCAGATATTAAAAGTTTAATAAACCATTTTAAACTTTTTACATGTGGTTAAAGCTAATGAGATGAAATTTTTAGGGAAACAAAAATTGAGATTTTTTTTTGCATCTTAGAGCATGTCTCTGAGCCATTAGAGTTGAGAATTGGGATTGAGAGGGTTTCAAATTAAATCAATGAATTGGACTCACTTTCAGGACGTTTTTCTGTCTTTGGACACTTTAATGTCCGAGTACAGAACTAGTGTTAAATGGCTCAGCACATAAGCAGAGTAACAGTGCATAAATACCATTAAGCTTTTACAAAGGGGGAGGCCTCTATTTATAGGAAAAAGTGAGCCTCTAACCAAGCAAACTGATTCTAGAATTTTCCAGATCAGTTTGGTCACTTTTTTACCATTTTTAGGTCAGTTTAGCTTACTTTTTGGATCTAGTTGAAACAAGAGAGAGGAGAGATGAAAATATCTAATTATTTGTGAGTTTAAAACTCATCCACACATGTGCAATAGGCGCCTCCTTCATGAGGGGAATTTCCCACACTAAGTTATCAAAAATACATCATTTCCTCTAAATATCTCTTCTTTTTCAACTAATAAACTTTGTCTTTAGTCAACTCTTCATCTTATGTGAATATTTACTCATTTTTGGGAGATTTTCTTTTATTCTTCAATTTATCTCCTCTTTACATTTGGATTAATCTTATTGGTCTATAGGAACCTTAATCCAAAATTTTTAGAAAATCTGGACCCTCGAAGGTCTTTTTTACCTATTTTCAATTTATTCTAATTGCACATTGGAAAGTTATTTTTGAATTTTTGTTTCAAGAAAAATCATTTTAAACACTAGGAGGATTTTTATATCCAAAAATATCTCAATTTTGAATTACCTCCCTCTAGACATTTTCTCTCTCTAGACCAAAACTGGGTAAAACATGATCTTTCTTTAATTTCAGAGAGGAAAATGATTATAAGATCAAAAGGGGAGGTTCTTACACCTATACACCTCAAAAGCTGGAGGGTCAATGGATTTGTCAACTTATAGGTCCAATGGTGAGTAAAAAGCTTACAAACTCATAGGTCTAATGGTGATTAAAAACCTTGTAAATTTTATAGATGAATGGTGAATTAAATTCTTGCAAATGTGAGTCACAGATGTTTAGCTTATGTTTTTGTTACGTGAGATAGGTACCTGAGCTATCATTGATTATAGTGGCTAGAATAACATCTATTTGTTATTGTAAATATATTGCAAACTTTTTTAGTTCGTTGCAAAATGAATGTATTGTAAAATCATTTACATAGTATTTCACTATATTTTAATTTTCATATATTTGAATTTAATGTAATATAAAATGCGATGCTGACATTTATATACTTTTTTTAATTCGCAATAATGAGTAATACATCTAGATTACATGTGCCAAAATATGGTAAGAATCATAACATCTAGATCTTGAGTCCCTAGTCCCTTAGGCTGCTGCAGTCTTACAAATATTTTGATTGGCAACCTTATCAAATAAATAATTAAGATAGTAATGACTTAACATGATTTTAGAAAAGTCCTCAAACACCAAACTTAAAAACTTGTAGTTATATGAAAACACGTTTCCTCAGGGTGTGCAGACTTGGGTTTTACGGGAGCCTTGAAGATGAAAGAGATGGAGCTCCGAGAAGGGAGAGAGATTAAGATGGAGGAGAGAGTTTAGGTTTTCGGGCTTTGATGGTTTCATTAGGGTTGGGCAAATGAGATAGAGATGGAAGAGAAAGAGAGAAAGAGTTTAATTTGGACGTTCAAAAGGGAAAGCGGACTTGAAAATGAAATTTTTGATTACAATGAAATTTGAGATTTGTTTTTGGGGGGAAATGTGAGTTTTGGGGAGATCTCAAAAATTTCAAAATTTTAAGGATTTTTTGAGCCACGAAAATGGTGGGACCATACCTACCCTAAACCCCCTACTTTTTTAAAGGGACAAGTGTAATTATTAGTACTGAAAGCCTAGTCCCCCTCCCTATAGCCTAGTCTCCCTCCTTATAGCCTAGTCTCCCTCCCTATAGCCTAGTCCCCCTCCCTATAGCCTAGTCTCCCTCCTTATATTCAAAGGAGACCAAATGTCCACAATCCTCTATTCCTATTAGTCCGTTGCTAATTACTTTCATTAGTAAAAGGCCCAAAATATGTCCAAATGTCCCCTAATGAGATGGATGAGAAGAGGTGAGTGAAGGAATGATTGTACTCATTTTATATTTTAAGTAAACCACCATAATTTCCCTAATGTAGTTACATGTGTGTGCACACAGGTCTCTATTTTGGTCATTGCCATCTTTACACACCCCCATCACACTACGTCTAGTCAACCAAAGTATGACAAGTGGGGAGGGGAGACAGCTACTGATTATCTTGGTTTAGAGGTGGATGATGATGTCTTCATAGAGCCTAAACCATGAGAGGAAACCCACCCATACATGTTGGATGCAGATGAGAATCCCATTCGATATGTTGCTAAGTGTAGTGAGGCTTTTGCAAGGTAAGACTTAGAGCTTCATATGTGGTATTCACTTTATTGCAATTTGTCTATGGCATTCGCTTCATTGCAATTCGTTTCAAGTAGTGCAATCGTTCTATATTCATTATATTTTATATTGTTATTTGCTCATATATATATGTAAATGAAAGAAGGGTGTATGGTAGGTGGTTATTCAAGATGTTCACCAATCGAGGGGATGCATTTCTAGATTGCTTTTCCAGAACTAGGACCCTTGCTAGAGCATGCAAGGCACTACATCGACATTGCATCAGCGTGGAGTGGGACAAGATGTGCTTTAGTTCTTGTATACGACCTCTTTTATACGTTCTTGATGATATAGAGCAACAGTATTTTAAGGGAGACATCAGTGATTATGCTCGATGGGAGCGGTAGGGGGATGTGGGGACCTCATCTCTTGGAATATATTGAAAGTTTCATCTTTGTATGGTGTCTTTTGAAAAATCATGCTATGAAATTGGAGTAAATTAAGAGAAGAGGGGAAAAAAGAGAGAGAGAGAGAGAGAGAGAGAGAGCATGTGTGTGTGTGTGTAAGATTCCTCCCTCCAGCTTTTGAGGTGTACAGGTGTAAGAACCTCCCTTTCTGATCTTGTAATTATTCCCCTCTCTGAAATAAAAGAAAGATTCTGTTTTACCCTATTTTGACCTAGAGAGAGAAAATATTTAGAGAGAGAAAATCCAAAATTAAGATATTTTTGGATATAAAAATCCTCCTAGTGTCTAAAATCCTCCTAGTGTCTAAAATGGTTTCCCCTGAAACAGAAATTCAAAAAGAACTTTCCAATGTGCATTTGGAATTAATTGAAAATAAGTATAAAGGACCTTAGCCTAGGGGTCTAGATTTTCAAAAAAATTTAGATTATGCTCCAATTAAGGATCAATCCAAGTGTGGGGAGGAGATAAATCTAATTTATAAAAGAAAAACCCCCAAAAATGAGTAAATGCTCACATAAGATGAAGAGTTGACTAAGGACAAGGTTTATTAGTAAAAAACTATGAATATTACTAAAAAAATGAGATATTTTGGGTATAATGATTCAATTTTGACACCTTGGTAAGGAGAAGGGGGATCTTCAAGGAGGCGCCTATTTCACATGTGTGGTGGAGTTTTAACTCAAAAATATTGTGATATTTTTATCTCTCCTCTCTCCTGGATCACACCAAATCAAAAGGGAGCCAAACTAGGTCCAAATCTTGTCCAAATTCAGCCAAATTGAACCTGGAAATTTCTAGAAACTAGTTGGACTTGGCTAGAGGCCTCCCTCACCTATAAATAGATCCTTAGTCCTTTGTAAAAAAATATGAGAACTATAGCATGCCAGTATTATACCGAAATAATGATATTTTCTATTATCCTCTACAAATTGAAGAGATTGGAGCTTCTCTCTCTCTTCAATCTTCCTTGGAGACTTCATCAACATACCAAACCAATTGATTGGTTGGGGGCCTCTACTTTGATCAAATAATCAAGCAATCTAGGAGGTAAAATGTGGTTTATGGTCTTTTTTCTTTAATCTCCAAATGTTTCTCTCTTCTCAACCCCTCTCAAGCTTGAGAAGCATTCAATTGAATGGCTTTTTAATACAATTGAAGTTCTTTAATGAATTGTAGTGATAAAACACATAAATTTCCATTTATGCTTAAATTATAATGTTTTTTTGAGCATTTCTCTCTCTCCCCCAAAGAATGGTCATTCCTATAACCTATTCTATATTCAAATGAAGCTTCTCATGAAGTAATTCTCTAACCTAAAAGTAATTTCTATGCTTGTCAAATTAGAGGCCAAATAAGTGGCTTTTTAATGCTTTTATGCTATTTAATTTATGGAAATTTTAAGAATCAAGTCTATAATTGGATATTGATCCTATTAATGGTTATTCTAATCATAGGGATACTACTAAACTTATGCTTTCAAATTATTAAGAATTATCAGTAATAGCAGCAGAGCTATGGTAAAATTTTTAAAAAATTAACACATAAATCATTTTCATTCATAATATGAAAAGAGGACTTCCTACCATATTCTAGTTAATCATCCTAGATTAATTGAATGATTCTCATTATAATCATGGAAATTTTGATTTTATGATTATGCATAAATATTTAAATGATAAAAGAGAAATTCCCACCATATTGGAATTCAAATATTTAAATGAGGAAAGTGTAATTCCTAGTGTAAAGGAATTAATGGAGATTTTTATTTAAATTTTAAGAGAAAATTTAGTTAAATTTATCTTTTTGCATAGATAAGTTTAAATGATGAAAGAGGAATTCCCACCATATTGGAATTCAAATATTTAAATGAGAAAAGTGTAATTTTTAGCAGTTTAAAATTAATGGATATTTTATTTAAATTCAAAGATAAATTTTAGATAAATTTATTTTATCTATGAGAAATATTTAAATGTCAAAAGATGAATTCCTATGACATTTGGAATTCCATCATTTAGATGGGAAAAGAGAAATTCCTAGCATATTGAATTAATGGGTATTTTATTTTAGATGAAATTACTTTATGAGAAATATTTGATGATAAAAGAGGAATACCCATGACATTGGAATGCAATTAATTAAATGCGAAAAGAGAAATTTCCATGGTATTGGAGATCCAAGAAATTAAATGAGAAGAAGAGGAATTTTTAGTATAATTCAATTTATGATTATTTATCAAAAGTGGAAATATGGGTAGAATTGATTTATGTAAATCCCATGAATTCTTTTATTCAAAAGAGGAATATTGAATATAAATCATTTGAGAAATTGAGAATGAATATGGAAATAGTCATCGAGAAAAAGAACCTTTAATTAGGCCAAGGAATTGGCAGAAATTTAGAAAAAGTCCCATTATCGGGATCAACCTAGAAAAAGCTATTAAATGGGAATAGCATGTGAATGGATGAGATAAGGTGAAAAAAGGATGCGATAAGATGTGTATAGTATGTGATAAGATGTAAACGGGATGCGATAGGATGAGAATGGATGTGATAAGATGTGTATGGGATGTGATAAAATGTGAATGGATGTGATAAGATGTGTATGGGATGTGATAAGATGAAAATAGGATGTGATAAGATGTGATGCAATAAGAATGAATGTGGATGTGTATGTGGAAGAATGAATGTGGATGTGTATGTGGAAGAATGGATGTGGATGTGTATGTGAAAGGATGTGAGTGAATGAATGAGATGTGATGTGGTGTGGATTGGGATGTGAATGAATGAGATGTGATGTCATGCGAATCGAATGTAAATGTATATTATGGATGTGAATGGATGTGATGTGATGGATGTGAATGGATGAATGTGATGTGATGGATGTGAATGGGTGGATGTGATGTGATGTGAGTCGGACAAGTATGAATGAATGATATGTGATGTCATGTCATGTGAATCAGGATGTGAATGAATGATATGAGATTTGAATGGATGAGATGTGATGTGATGTGAATTGGGATGTGAATGAATGAGATGTGATGCGAATGAATGTAATGTGATGTGATGTGGATTGGGGTAGATATGAATGGATAATCTTGATGTGAATGAATGTGATATGATGAGATGTGGAGATGGGTAGATGCGAGTGGATGAGATGTGATGAGGGTAAATGAGGAAAGATGTGATGAGATGGAAAATGATGTGATTGGATGAGAATGGGAATACATATGAATTGGACGTGGATTAAGTAATGTGGATTGATGTGGAACAATGTGGAAAGACGAGAGTTCGTTATAGAAACTGTATTTTTGACCTGTTTTAAAATGACTGTTTTATGTCAATAATGTTGGGGAAGCATTTTGATCGTCTTGTGAATGAGGCCGTGGAGACCTAACTGATAAAGTTGCAACAGCTGATGGAGGACATCTCACGTAGCAACGTCGGCGGCTGATGTCTTGACTAGCCTCAGTTCAATTTAAATGGTGAGCTTTCGGTACAGTGGATGAGGGACCAAGGAAGCGGCCTATGAGTGAAGCGCTAGGTGACCTGCGAAGGATCCTAGAGGGTGCTGACCATACGCGGTGCTTCGGCTCTGGGTCACCGAAGATACCCACACATAGGTCAGGGAAGATATTGGAACAAAGAGTAAGAGTTGTTTTCTGAAACCAGGCATGGATCTGATTGATTGACCTTGCTGGTCTCAACGGATGAGTTGATAACTCTTCTATATGGATCTGTTGGTTGATCTTGCTGATCTTCAACGGAGATTCCATCTTGATTTTTATAATTGAATATATTGTCAGGTACTATGAGCTAGGAACTATCGAAAAGGCCCCTCTAAGGGACAGCTGGTGAGCATTCTGGTTGGTTGCCAATGATGCCATAGGTACACCGATGAAGGAATGATTGAAAATTAGGATTCAACCGGATATTTTGGAGAATTATGATCAGTGACACTATGGTTTCATTAAATGATTGTTTTAAAGATAGTTGAATCTGTGAAAAAGGCAATTTCATATTGGGCGTGTAAGTGGTGTGACTGGCGTTAAATTTGCATGAATATCTGGCTAGGGAGCCTAGGAACTCTTTTCCCTGGTACCCGGGACAAAACCTAACAAAATCCCTAATTGGATCCCATTACTACAGTGGATGGCGGTTGGCTAACCCATGGGACTGGATGGGGTTAGGCTAGACTGATGGATCCGTAAAATAAGACTCAATTATGTTATAGTACGATAGATGAAGTAAATCTCAGATAGTAATTGTTCTATGGAAAAAGAATCAACGGCTGTGCCTCTCGATAGGGAAAAAAGTGTTGGTTTCTATGATCCAAGTGCAAGTTTCTTCCTTGATTTCACCAAATGACTCACAGGTTCGGTCGGATCAGTTTGGTCAGTAATGACCCTGACTACGTTAGAGTACAAATATCTTGGTGGACTCACCCGTGCTTTTCGGTAGGGGGAAGTTTTTCCAGGTTCGGTTTTTGAAGAACCAAGGGATTAGTCTCTTGTCCAGATATCCGTGGGCGAGGCCCCGAGTGAGGGATCCTGCCCCGCGCAAGAAGTGCTACTTGCGCTGCTAGCACCCCCCGAATCCGCCGTTGCGCGGAGGGGGCAGGGATCTTTCAATTGGTATCATAGCCAATTGACTAAAGTGGATCAACTGAAAAGCCAAAGATGTCAAAAATTTGTGAAGTAACAATAAAAGGTTATAATTGTCTGATAAAATTCATACAAATTGATATTCAAAATAAAGATTCATAAAATTGAAAGTGGGTCTTCAGATGAAGTACCGCAAAGTACCGCAATTGTATAAAAATCCCTAACTTGCTTGAGGCCTAGTCATGATGGTATTTACCTTATAATTCCAAGGACCGTGACTACCCGTATATACCGAGGGCATAACTACAGCTCTTTACTGGCAGTATATACGAGTAAATCTAAGACCTTGAAATTATAAGTAAAAATGCTATCCAAATGATGAATTCGAATGTAGTTGATATGATTTTAAAAGTCTCGTTGAGAATTGATGAGTTGATTTGGATTCTGATTGAAAAAAGAAAAGATGATTCCTGAATTTTGAGTTGAAAAGAGATCAGTTGAACAAAGCCACAATGAGGATGAATGGGACGAGTCCCTGTGTGATGATGCTCGTAACTGGAATGACGATAATGACTTCAACAAATCACTACGAGATTAATGGATTGTGTTGACAGATTGCTACTGTTAACACTGGACCTAGTGGATCCAGTTAAGGGATGACAAATTAAAAACCTGCATAACTGAAACTTCCATGGAGGAATGTTTAGATAGAATTTTCGATCTGATGGACCATTATTGTGTTAATAATATGAATGATATGTTCTGAATGAATTGTTATCTGATAATGAGTTCTATATAAGGGATCTTTATCCCATGATTCTGTGGAGAGCTGACCAATCTAAAGAACCCCAGATTCAGTTGTATCTAAAGTCGGATTTGAATTGTAAATAAGAGGACTTAAAAAGAATTTTCATATTGATAAAATCATGGATCGAGGTCGTCGTGGTAGGAATGATAACCCCCAACTCGATGAGGAAGAGCTCGACTTGGATGTTCGAAAACTCTTCATAGATCGCAGCCTGGACCTTTCAAGGGTGAAGGGGAAAACTTGGGCGAGACTATGGAGAAGTGGTGTGGAGAAGTGGATGGAAGCCCAGAGTAGCATGAAGAAACCACTGCGAGATAAACCGTATGGATCGAAACACTCAAATATGGAATGATCTCAAAATTTACCTAAGGAAGAGATTCTGTCGTCCTCCTGACTTTTTGGAAACAAAGATGAATGAATTCTTAAAGTTAACCCAGGGGAGCAGAACTATTGAAGTATATCACTAAGCGTTCGCTCTCCTCCTCAAATACTCACCACCGTTGGATGAAGAACAGCTAATGGCCAGGTTCATTCGGGGACTGAACAAACCTTTGAATATCCTAGTGAAGAATGCCAAGTTAGTTTCCATGGCCGAAGCAGTGCAGATGGCGAAGGATTTTGCCAAGGCCTTTGATGTCAAGGTCCCGCCGAAGCCAGCATCATTACCTTTTAAAAGGTTTTTAGCTCCAAAAGGTGATTCCAACCTTCCACCATCTAAGAGATATAAGGGTCAAGCCCAGGATATGGGAAGTTCCAGAATGGAAGAGATGTCCTTTTCCTGGAACTCAATCCCTTTGAATTCAACTTCAGAAGTTCCACCCTTGAACAAGGGAGTGAAATGCTATAACTGTCAAGGATTTGGACATCGCAATATGGATTACCCAACTCCTTTTGGAACAAGGTTTTCAGGGTGGGAAAATTAGGGATTAAGATTCCAAACTCCAGCTCCTTCCTTCCAGAGTAATCAGGTTTCTTTCCGCCAAAATCAGAGAAATCCCAGAGGTAGACCCTCTAACCAACCCGCGGTTTCAATCCAAAGTAATGCAAGACCTCCGCCTCAGAATAGGGGAGGTCAAAGAGATATGTTCCCAAATCAGCCGTCCACTTCCAAAAGATAGTAACGCTGGAAGTGATTGAAGAAGGAGAAGAAGATGAAAGAGATCATACTCCACCTACTACAAGATGAGGACATCTCGTGTTTTTTAAGTGGGATAGGATGTAAGATTCCTCTCTCCAGATTTTCAGGTGTACAGGTGTAAGAACCTCCCCTTCTGATCTTGTAATTATTCCCCTCTTTGAAATAAAAGAAAGATTCTGTTTTACCTTGTTTTGACCTAGAGAGAGAAAATGTCTAAAGAGAGATAATCCAAAATTGAGATATTTTTGGATATAAAAATCCTCCTAAAATGGTTTTCCCTGAAACAGAAATTCAAAAAGAACTTTCCAATGTGCATTTGGAATTAATTGAAAATAAGTATAAAGGACCTTAGCCTAGGGGTCTAGATTTTCAGAAATTTTTGGATTATGCTTCAATTAAGGTTCCTATGGACCAATAGGATCAATCCAAGTGTGGGGAGGAGATAAATCTAATTTATAAAAGAAAAACCCCCAAAAATGGGTAAATGCTCACATAAGATGAAGAGTTGACTAAGGACAAGGTTTATTAGTAAAAAACTATGAATATTACTAAAAAAATGAGATATTTTGGGTATAATGATTCAATTTTGACACCTTGGTAAGGAGAAGGGGGCTCTTCAAGGAGGCACCTATTTCACATAGGTGGTGGAGTTTTAACTTAAAAATATTGTGATATTTTTATCTCTCCTCTCTCCTGGATCACACCAAATCAAAAGGGAGCCAAACTAGGTCCAAATCTTGTCCAAATTCAGCCAAACTGAACCTAGAAAATTCTAGAAACTAGTTGGACTTGGTTAGAGGCCTCCCTCACCTATAAATAGATCCTTAGCCCTTTGTAAAAAAATATGAGAACAGTATTATACTGAAATAATGATATTTTCTATTATTCTCTTCAAATTGAAGAGATTGGAGCTTCTCTCTCTCTTCAATCTTCCTTGGAGACTTCATCAACATACCAAACCAATTGATTGGTTGGGGGCCTCTACTTTGATCCAAGAATCAAGCAACCTAGGAGGTAAAATGTGGTTTATGGTCTTTTTTCTTTAATCTCCAAATGTTTCTCTCTTCTCAACCCCTCTCAAGCTTGAGAAGCATTCAATTGAATGGCTTTTTAATACAATTGAAGTTCTTTAATGAATTGTAGTGATAAAACACATAAATTTCCATTTATGCTTAAATTATAATGTTTTTTTAAGCATTTCTCTCTCTCCCCCAAAGAATGGTCATTCCTATAACCTATTCTATATTCAAATGAAGCTTCTCATGAAGCAATTCTCTAATCTAAAAGTAAGTTCTATGCTTGTCAAATTAGAGGCTAAATAAGTGGCTTTTTAATGCTTTTAAGCTATTTAATTTATGAAAAAATTAAGAATCAAGTCCATAATTGGATATTGATCCAATTAATGGTTATTCTAATCATAGGGATATTACTAAACTTATGCTTTCAAATTATTGAGAATTATCAGTAATAGCGCAAAGCTATGGTAAAATTTTTAAAAAATTAACACATAAATCATTTTCATTCATAATATGAAAAGAGGACTTCCTACCATATTCTAAGATTAATCATCCTAGATTAATTGAATGATTCTCATTATAATCATGGAAAATTGATTTTATGTTTATGTATAAATATTTAAATAATGAAAGAGGAATTTCCACCATATTGAAATTCAAATATTTAAATGAGGAAAGTGTAATTCCTAGTGTAAAGGAATTAATGGAGATTTTTATTTAAATTTTAAGAGAAAATTTAGTTAAATTTATCTTTTTGCATAGATAAGTTTAAATGATGAAAGAGGAATTCCCACCATATTGGAATTCAAATATTTAAATGAGAAAAGTGTAATTTTTAGCAGTTTAAAATTAATGGGTATTTTATTTAAATTCAAAGATAAATTTTAGATAAATTTATTTTATCTATGAGAAATATTTAAATGTCAAAAGAGGAATTCCTATGACATTTGGAATTCCATCCTTTAGATGGGAAAAGAGAAATTCCTAGCATATTGAATTAATGGGTATTTTATTTTAGATGAAATTACTTTATGAGAAATATTTGATGATAAAAGAGGAATACCCCATGACATTGGAATGCAATTAATTAAATGCAAAAAGAGGAATTCCCATGGTATTGGAGATCCAAGAAATTAAATGAGAAGAAGAGGAATTTTCAGTATAATTCAATTTATGATTATTTATCAAAAGTGAAAATATGGGTAGAATTGTAAATCCCATGAATTCTTTTATTCAAAAGAGGAATATTGAATATAAATCATTTGAGAAATTGAGAATGAATATGGAAATAGTCGTCGAGAAAAGAACCTTTAATTAGGCCAAGGAGTTGGTAAAATTTTAGAAAAAGTTCCATTATTGGGATCAACCTAGAAAAAGCTATTAAATGGGAATAGCAGGTGAATGGATGAGATAAGGTGAAAATAGGATGCGATAAGATGTGTATGGGATGTGATAAGATGTGATAAGATGTAAACGGGATGCGATAGGATGAGAATGGATGTGATAAGAGATGTATGGGATGTGATAGAATGTGAATGGATGTGATAAGATGTGAATGGGATGTGATAAGATGAAAATAGGATGTGATAAGATGTGATGTAATAAGAATGAATATGGATGTGTATGTGGAAGAATGGATGTGGATGTGTATGTGAAAGGATGTGAGTGAATGAATGAGATGTGATGTGATGTGAACCGAGATGTGAATGAATGAGATGTGATGTCATGCGAATCCGACGTAAATGTATGTTATGGGATGTGAATGGATGTGACGTGATGGATGTGAATGGATGAATGTGATGTGATGGATGTGAATGGGTGGATGTGATGTGATGTGATATGAGTCGGACAAGTATGAATGAATGATATGTGATGTGAATGGATGAGATGTGATGTCCTGTGAATCACGATGATGTGAATGAATGATATGAGATGTGAATGGATGAGATGTGATGTGAATGAATGAGATGTGATGTGATGTGAATTGGGATGTGAATGAATGAGATATGATGCGAATGAATGTAATGTGATGTGATGTGGATTGGGGTAGATATGAATGGATAAGATGTGAATGAATGTGATATGATGAGATGTGGAGATGGGTAGATGCGAGTGGATGAGATGTGATGAGGGTAAATGAGGAAAGATGTGATGAGATGGAAAATGATGTGATTGGATGAGAATGGGAATACATATGAATTGGACGTGGATTAAATAATGTGGATTGATGTGGAACAATGTGGAAAGACGAGAGTTCGTTATAGAAACTGTATTTTTGACCTGTTTAAAATGACTGTTTTATGTCAATAATGCTAGAGAAGCATTTTCATCGTCTTGTGAATGAGGCCGTGGAGACCTAACTAATAAAGTTGCAACAGCTGATGGAGAGTCAATGGAGGACGTCTCATGTAGCAACGTCGACTGACGTCTTGACCAGCCTCGGTTCGATGTAAATGGTGAGCTTCCGGTACGGTGGATGAGGGACCAAGGAAGCAGCCTATGAGTGAAGCGCTAGGTGACCTGCGAAGGATCCTAGAGGGTGCTGACCATACGGTGCTCCGGCTCTGGGTCGCCGAAGATACCCATCACACGTAGGTCGGGGAAGATATTGAAACAAGGAGTAAGAGTTGTTTTCTGAAACCGGGCATGGATCTGGTTGATTGACCTTGCTGGTCCTCAACGGATGAGTCCATAGCTCTTTTATATGGATCTGTTGGTTGATCTTGCTGATCTTCAACGGAGATTCCATCTTGATTTTTATAATTGAATATATTGTCGACAGGTACTATGAGCTAGGAACTATCAGGGACAAGTGGTGAGCGTTCTGGTTGGTTGCCAACGATGCCATAGGTACACCGATGAAGGAATGATTGGAAATTAGGATTCAACCGGATATTTTGGAGGATTATGATCAGTGACTATGGTTTTATTAAATGATTGTTTTAAAGATAGTTGAATCTGTGAAAAAGGCAATTTCATATTGGGTGTGTAAGTGGTGTGATTGGCGTTAAATTTGCATGAATATCTTGCTAGGGGGCCTGGGAACTCTTTTCCCTGGTACCCAGGACAAAACCTAACCAAATCCCTAATTGGATCCCATCACTACAGTGGTTGGGCAGTTGGCTAACCCATGGGACTGGATAGGCTGGACTGATGGATCCATAAAATATGAGAACTATACCATGCGAGTATTATACTAAAATAATGATATTTTCTATTATCCTCTAAAAATCCTCTACAAATTGAAGAGATTGGAGCTTCTCTCTCTCTTCAATCTTCCTTGGAGACTTCATCAACATACCAAACCAATTGATTGGTTGGGGGCCTCTACTTTGATCAAAGAATCAAGCAATCTAGAAGGTAAAATGTGGTTTATGGTCTTTTTTCTTTAATCTCCAAATGTTTCTCTCTTCTCAACCCCTCTCAAGCTTGCAAAGCATTTAATTGAATGACTTTTAATACAATTGAAGTTCTTTAATGAATTGTAGTGATAAAAACACATAAATTTTCATTTATGCTTAAATTATAATGTTTTTTTAAGCATTTCTCTCTCTCCCCCAAAGAATGGTCATTCCTATGACCTATTCTATATTCAAATGAAGCTTCTCATGAAACAATTCTCTAATCTAAAAGTAATTTCTATGCTTATCAAATTAGAGGCCAAATAAGTGGCCTTTAATTGCTTTTATGCTATTTAATTTATGGAAAAATTAAGAATCAAGTCCATAATTGGGATATTACTAAACTTATGCTTTCAAATTATTGAGAATTATCAGTAATAGCAGTAGAGCTAAAGCAAAACTTTTTAAAAATTAACACATAAATCATTTTCATTCATAATATGAAAAGAGGACTTCCTACCATATTCTAGGATTAATCATCCTAGATTAATTAAATGATTCTCATTATAATCATGGAAATTTTGATTTTATGATTATGCATAAATATTTAAATGATGAAAGAGAAATTCCCACCATATTGGAATTCAAATATTTAAATGAGGAAAGTGTAATTCCTAGTGTAAAGAAATTAATGGAGATTTTTATTTAAATTTTAAGAGAAATTTTAGTTAAATTTATGTTTTTGCATAGATAAGTTTAAATGATGAAAGATGAATTCCCACCATATTGGAATTCAAATATTTAAATGAGGAAAGTGTAATTTTTAGCATATTGAAATTAATGGGTATTTTATTTAAATTCAAAGATGAATTTTAGATAAATTTATTTTATCTATGAGAAATATTTAAATGTCAAAAGAGGAATTCCTATGACATTTGGAATTCCATCATTTAGATGGGAAAAGAGAAATTCCTAGCATATTGAATTAATGGGTATTTTATTTTAGATGAAATTACTTTATGAGAAATATTTGATAATATTTGAATTAATGGGTATTTTATTTTAGATGAAATTACTTTATGAGAAATATTTGATAATAAAAGAGGAATATCCATGACATTGGAATGCAATTAATTAAATACGAAAAGAGGAATTTCCATGGTATTGGAGATCCAAGAAATTAAATGAGAAGAAGAGGAATTTTTAGTATAATTCAATTTATAATTATTTATCAAAAATGGAAATATGGATAGAATTGATTTCTGTAAATCCCATGAATTCTTTTATTCAAAAGAGGAATATTGAATATAATTCATTTGAGAAATTGAGAATGAATATGGAAATAGTCGTCGAGAAAAAGAACCTTTAATTAGGCCAAGCAATTGGAAAAAATTTAGAAAAAGTCCCATTATCAGGATCAACCTAGAAAAAGCTATTAAATGAGAATAGCATATGAATGGATGAGATAGGTGAAAATACGATGCGATAAGATGTGTATGGGATGTGATAGGATGTGATAAGATGTAAACGGGATACGATAGGATGAGAATGGATGTGATAAGATGTGTATGGGATGTGATAGAATGTGAATAGATAAGATGTGATAGAATGTAAATAGATGTGATAAGATGTGTATGAGATGTGATAAGATGAAATAGGATGTGATAAGATGTGATGTAATAAGAATGAATGTGGATGTGTATGTGGAAGAATGAATGTGGATGTGTATATGTGGAAGAATGAATGTGGATGTGTATGTGGAAGAATGGATGTGGATGTGGATGTGTATGTGAAAGGATGTGAGTGAATGAATGAGATGTGATGTGATGTGAACCGAGATGTGAATGAATGAGATGTGATGTCATGCGAATCGGATGTAAATATATGTTATGGGATGTGAATGGATGTGATGTGATGGATGTGAATGGATGAATGTGATGTGATGGATGTGAATGGGTGGATGTGATGTGATGTGAGTCGAACAAGTATGAATGAATGATATGTGATGTGAATGGATGAGATGTGATGTCATGTGAATCAGGATGTGAATGAATGATATGAGATGTGAATGGATGTGATATGAATTGGGATGTGAATGAATGAGATGTGATGCGAATGAATGTAATGTGATGTGATGTGGATTGGGGTAGATATGAATGGATAAGATGTGAATGAATGTGATATGATGAGATATGGAGATGTGGAGATGGGTAGACGCGAGTGGATGAGATGTGGAGATGGGTAGATGCGAGTGGATGAGATGTGATGAGGGTAAATGAGGAAAGATGTGATGAGATGGAAAATGATGTGATTCGATGAGAATGGGTATACATATGAATTGGACGTGGATTAAGTAATGTAGATTGATGTGGAACAATGTGGAAAGATGAGAGTTCGTTATAGAAACTGTATTTTTGACCTATTTTAAAATGACTGTTTTTTTATGTCAATAATGCTGGGGAAGCATTTTGACCGTCTTGTGAATGAGGTCGTGGAGACCTAACTGATAAAGTTGCAACAGCTGACGGAGGACGTCTCACGTAGCAAGGTCGACCGACGTCTTGACCAGCCTCGGTTCGATTTAAATGGTGAGCTTCTGGTAGTACAGTGGATAAGGGACCAAGGAAGTGGAAAATGAGTGAAGCGCTAGGTGACCTGCGAAGGATCCTAGAGGGTGCTGACCATACGGTGCTCGGGCTCTGGGTCGCCACACGTACGTCGGGGAAGATATTGGAACAAGGAGTAAGAGTTGTTTTCTGAAACCGGGCATGGATCTGGTTGATTGACCTTGCTGGTCCTCAATGGATGAGTCCATGGCTCTATTATATGGATCTGTTGGTTGATCTTGCTGATGTGTGGGCAAGATTTGCATCAATCTTGGCAACTTTGGACCAAATTTGGATGGGGACCAATTTTTTTTTTAAAAACTTGCACCAAAATTAGGGAAAATCTTTTTCCTCTTCTTCCAGGTTCTTTTTGCTTAAATTTTCCATGCCTATCTCTCACCATTATGACCTCTTTAGCTTTCCAATACCTAGGGCAAGTGTTGGGAAGTGCAAGAGCTACACATAGAGTCGCCGCTCTTGGCATTGATTCTAGGCTATTTTCAGCCTCTTTCCTTCATCTTGGCCAACCCTAAAACCAATGTTTTCCTTTTCTCTTTGTAGCTTAATTCAAGTCGTTTTGTTTTTGGCATTTTGTATTCCATCTCCACCCTAGACTAGTGGTGCACTTGCTCCATTAGCCTCTCCCTCCCTTACTTCATCATGCGTCGGGTCACATCTCTCATCTTCACCCATTTGCCTTGATCTCCAACAAGAGTACATTTCTAAATCTTTCTTTCACCTCACCTAGCATCTAGGGAGGAGAGGGAAACTCTACATGCAAGAGAAGGGCGTTGATTTCTACCCATAAGGCTGCAAAAACTATGCACAATTTTGTGGAGAGGAGCCAACGATTTGATGATTCTCATGCTTCAAAACAAGTGGTGGTTGTTGCTACTAACAAGTCATTGGAGACTTTGGAGGTGTTTACAAACTTCGTGGGTGAAATTTGAGCCTCTTACTTGAGCTTTGAGCCTCTTACTTGAGATTTCATCTATGGCAAAATGCTTAAATTTTTTAACAATTTCTTGAAGATCCATGCTCCACTCACTTCCCTCTACACATTTATACCTTCAATGCCTGATCCAACCAAAATTTAGGGCTTGGCAGTTCTCTTGAAAATTAGGGTTTCTCCACACATTTTCATGAAATTGACATTGCTCTACTCTTCCTCATACTCTCCTCTACCCATAGATGCTAGCCTTGTTGCATTCTTGATAAGAAATTAAGGGTTCTTGGCCACTTTGGGATTTGGGGTTTCTTGCCAAAATTAGGGTTTTTACTTAAACTTTTTGAGATCTAGGGTGTTAGTTCTCTTTCCCTATATCTCCTCTACCCTCTCATATCATTAATATCACAAGTCTAGGGTTTCTTAAGAGAAACAAAGTTTTGGGAATTACCTTCAAAATTACGGTTTATGGTGGGATTTCTTGAGTTTCCAACACACAACTCTCTCTCTCTATCACGATAGGTGTGTAGATGAGGAGTGCTTTAGGAATACAAAACATTATTTTCCTCTCTTTAGGAACTCACAAAACTATTAAAAATGTCATCTAATGTCTCCTCTCTCTCTATCTGTCACACCTCTCTCTCTTCCTCCCCCTCTCTCTCTCTCTCATTATACACTTCACAACTCTCTCTCTCTCTCTGTCATGATAGGTGTGTAGATGAGGAGTGCAACATGTATACACTTGATAAGTAATAATGCACTTGTTGCGGTTGTCTCACGTTCGATAATGTATTACATGATGTTGAGTTCAGTAATATTGTTTGATATTCCGTTTTTGTTTGATCATTGATAAGTAATGATACACTTGTTGCTGTTCTCTCACGTTTGATGATGTATTGGATGATGTTGATTTCAATAAAATTATTTGATATTTCGTTTTTATTTGAACATTGATAAGTAATGATACACTTGTTGCTGTTCTCTCACGTTTGCTTGATGTTGATTTCAGTAATGTTGTTTAATATTCTGTTTTTGTTGTGTTTAGTGATATTTGCTAGATTTACGAAGACGACCAACATGCTTTCCCTTGAAGAGCGTAAAATCGTTCTGCGAGCAATTCGCATTGAAGCAGTCATCACAGTGTCACAATGTGCAGATGACGTCGTCAAAAAGATCAATGAGTCTGAGATACTCATGCGAGATCTACTAGAGCAGATATGGGAAAATGCACAGCGTCGACTTCAAAGCGGAGGCAACGCTAAGTTGCTTGATACACAAAAGATAGCAGATTTCAACCATCAACATATAACACGAACCATTTTGGGGAGCATGCGTGTAGCATGCAATGATCTTAGAGATGCTGCCCCGCTTGAAGCTAATATGCATCGTCTACAGTTATGGGACGCTGTATGGAGCAAGCAAAGAGCCAAGAGCAAGCGCATGAAGGCGCTGGATGCAGAGTCACTCCCCAAAAGAGTGCGCATTGCCCAGGACGTCGCTGCAATGTCCAGCTAGGCAAATGCGAGTGGGACAGGTGCCATTAATCGTACAATCTACAATTCTATGTGCACACACCTCATTGGCATCCCGCACGAGGCTCTGCTCGAAGGGCGAACAATAGACTCTGCTCGAAGAGCGAACAATAGGCTCTGGTGTTTTTGGCACAGTAAAAGAGTATACAGTTAAAGGTATATCATTTTTGTCGTAGCACATTACTTTTTGCGGAAAGCACTACAAAGGAGAAGGCAGCGCCAAGTTCGAGAGCTTCCAGGCAGAGCAGGGCATGCAGGTTCTACACCCATCAATTGTCAGGTGTATTGCCTTCACAAAAGAATCTCCTTGGATCACTATTTTTCCATACTATAATGGCGGCTCGCTTGGTGATACTCTTCTGAAGGTCCCCTTCAGATTCAGTGAGTTCACCAGAGCAATTTTCCGTTTGGATCGAGGATGGAGACAACCCCCGCCCGATAATATTCCTTTAAGTCATCTAGAACTTTCTAAAATAAAACAAATAGTAATAACCATGCCACATATTATGCATGCCCTGGTGGAAGGCCTAGCGGCAGCACATTTGGCAGATTGTACATACCGACCTACATCAAATAGTAATAACCATGCCACATATTATGCATGCCCTGGTGGAAGGCCTAGCGGCAGCACATTTGGCAGATTGTACATACCGACCTACATCCATTCAATGTAGTGTTGGATTTTACAAAAGAGTTGAAGCCATGCGTAGGTATTATCGATTGGGGGTTACTGCTGAGAGTGCCCAAAAAATGGGTGTCTCTCAATTTTGTATTTGAAGTAGACAAGAACCCTGAGAAGGTGGCACAGGCGATCTCCTACGCAGACAGAGAGCGAAATAAACGACCGTGGATAGCCTCAAAACTTTATGATCCGTTTTTGGCAGATGCATACACTCCTGCATCTGATGTTTTTGCTTTAGGGTATTTATTACAAACTTTATATGACTTTTGGCAAAAAGTACAAGAGTTGTGGATGGACAATAGTTCCTATGACAAAGTTACCAATGGATACTATTATTTATAGAGTCAAAAATTGGATGTGCCTGCCTAATCGTGACGAGCGAAAATCTGTTTTGCAAGTAGTGGAATTTTTTAGATCACTAAATACTAACCCAACGAGGGCACAACGTCCTCTTGTAGAGCTATCGGTGTCATTCACCCCAATTTTGTATAATGATACAGTATCAGGAGATTAAGTTTCAAGAATGGCACTTTGTTTCTCTCTTCAAAATTTGATATGTGCCCATTGTTTGAAATATTATCTCATTGAGTCTTTGCAATATCTCTCTCCACTTGTGGTGTTTAAGTTTATGTTTTCTCTTCAAAATTTGATGTGCGTGCATTGTTTGAAGTATTTTTTGAGTCAAGTGGATATTTCTCATTGAGTCTTTGCAATACATATCTCCTCTCGTGGTGTTAAACTTTAAGTTTTTGAGGGTAATGGTCAATTTATCTTACGTTGATCTTTACAGTTCATTAAAATCCTAAAGTCATTTACGTTCATGCAGATATGGCAGAAGTGCAAGCAAACGAGCATCAAGAGTTAGCCAAGAAGGCATATGAGCGAATGAAGGCCCTTGCACATAGCCTGACAACCCGCGAAGCTATGAGAACAGCATGCAGGTTGTCGAAATGGACAAATCCTACTTATGCCCAATGGAAAGACATAAACAAACGCGTAACCACAGAGATGATAAAGGAAATATGGCCATGTCCAGATGGCGAGAAGGGAAGATGGAAGGTTTCGCGTTGCACTCATAATGATATCAAAATTAATGCCGAGTGCATTTTCTTGGAGGTGTACGGTCGTCCTCTCCATAACGCCGATGCTCCACTCTATTTTGCTAAGATGCTATATGCACAATTTATCCTAGAAACTCCAGTGGACTTCGTCTCCAGAGAGGCCACTGTCAACACCCACGACATACGTGAAGAGACAGTGACATTCACAAGGGAGAAACTTGCTCTCATGCTGGAGGGCGCTGGATTGGAGTTAAACAAGGTCAAAGAAAGCTTAGGGGCACAGCTAGCAGAGAAGGAGAAAGAAGCTGAGCGATTATCTCAAGCGTCAACTCCTCCCCCGGCCAATAGAGGGATTCAAGAGCAGCTCACAAAGATCAGCCAAGATGTACAGACCATCTCTTCACGTATTGCTCCTGTGCGCCAAGGAAACCACGTCTCTCATTTTTTGATACATCCTGATCTTGTGGGAGTTTCTGCTGAGGCTACTAGTTCCTCCACCCCCCAATGTCCTGTATGTTAGAAAGTATTCGATGGGTGGAGCGGCCAGTATATACTACCCTGTGGACACTATTACCACTTAATATGTTTAGTGAGGCAAATGCAAAATATTTCCACATGTGCATTGTGCAGTGTCCCAATAAATCAAGGTATTTATACAGTGTTCGGCATGGCTAGCGAATATAAACCACCAGGACCTTTAGATGCAACTCCTAGTGTAATTCGCAATTTATTTCAAGATGAAAGCTAAGAAAGACATAAATCCTACTTTTGTATTGATAATTTCTCCAAATACGATCATTTGTACAAGTACTTTTTATGAAATTGATGAAATGACTTCTTCCTCTATGTCAGTATCTTGCTCCAAGATTCTTTCATCGTTTACCCTCTCGTCTGCTAAATTAAGCTCATCTAAGTCAATGTCTAAATTGTCTTCTATCTCAAGGGTGGTGCACGACGTGCGTCCAACATCAAAGTTCTCGTCTACTACATCATCACAATTGTATATCCATCTGGGCATATCTTCTTCATACTCTTCGCTTTCAATGTCTCGCAAGATCTTTTCATTGCAATACATGTAAACAAGTTTATCTGCTCGATCTGCAAGAAGTCGATTGCGAATAGTACTGTGAATATATTTGTACATGCTCCAATTTCTTTCTAAGCCTGAGTTTGAAGAGCACTGACTTAGAACCTTCATCGCAAGGTTGCGCAATAAAGCATAATGCTCACCACCATTCATCATCCACCACTTCCATGCAGGTTGCTCTTTAGCCATTTGTTGAACAAGGGAGTTGGAAAATAAACCCTCTTTCAATCGAAATGAGGTCATCTCCTTTATGCACTTTACACGATCATCAACATTATTATAGAAAGTGTTTACCACTTTATAAAAATCTTGCACCACCTCAACGTTGGACATCAAATCCATATTCCAATATTCAGGATCTAACATATAAGCAGCACTGTGTAGTGGTGAATGCGCTCCAATCCATCTAGCATGAAAGTACTTCAATAGGACTTTTCTTTGTCTACTGGAGAATGGTACACGCCATTGCTTTTCCACCACTGAATGCTCTAATTTCTCAGGACACTCCAAACTCCGCTGGATAGTCCACCATTGCATCCATGCTTTCCCGAGATTAGGCGCTCTTTGATCAAGACTTCGTACGGCATACATAACAGGCATCATTACATGGTATGCATCCATCACACTGTTCCACCAACTTCTTCTCGTAAGCGCTGCCTTCAAGACTTTGATTTTCTCTTTCACTTTTTCAAGTTGAGTGCTCTCCCAGTCATGAAATGCCATGCATGTAAATGTTTCGCAAACTGCATCTTTATTTCGAAGAAGAGACTCAAAAGTGTAAAAGTGAGTGCAAAACCTAGTCTCCACTGGAAGCTTTAACATAACTGACATGCGAGGTCGAAAAATATCTAACACTCTCTGTCTCTTGAGCATGAATCTCACAAGCTGGCGAGCAGTGTCGACGATTGAGGCAAACCATTTGGTATCATCACTTTTATACCAATCTTTTAATACAAGATTCAAACTATGAGTATTACAGCCTACCGGAAAAACATGTGGATATTGTCGCTGTAGGATTTTGGATGCATTCTTACAATTCTTTGGATTGTCCATGACGATTTGGACTACATTTTTGGCACCCACTTCCAATATCACACAGAGCCAATGACTTGAGCAATGTAAGCCCCAGTTTTGATTGAACCAGCAGAATCCACGGCACGGATGAAAGTCTCACCTCTAGGTGAAATAACCATTATATTAATTAATGGTTTTCTTTGTACATTAGACCATCCATCACTTACTATACTACATCCAGAAAGCTCTATATTGCTAAGAATTATTCTTTGTACACATTCTTTTACTTGCGCATAACATTTCTCTAATAGATCATTTCGCATAGCATGGTACGTAGGCAGTGAAAACCTTGGTCTAAACTCAAGGGCGAGTTGTGCATCATCGAGCCGACCTTGACGTAGGCTTTCTTGCAATGAAGTTTGACGCATGGGTATATTTCCTACGTCAAAGTTCCGCTTGCAGGAAGATGCACTGGGTAGATTACTTTCTGGTTGCACATTGACGTTCGGAGTACAAGCAGGCGATGTAGCGGGAGTTTGATGATTAGAAGAACAGTGTTCTTGCTGCCTTGATACATTAACGGTAGGAGTGTCATGTTTTCTTGAATCTTTCTTTTGAATTTCTTCTCTTATGCGTTTGGCCACTACAGGTGCAGAGGGGTGGGTACATGGCTTTTTCTTCGGTCCGCCTAAAAAGTGTTCTCTTAGTCAAGGCGCCCCACCTGATTTTACTGCATGGCATAGCTTACACTCCCAATCTATGAATCGATCACCAATGTTAATTGCATATTGCCACTCTATCCCAGGTGCCTTTTTTTTCCTACTATTTGGAATTTGGACTCTATTGGAGGTATCACTGGATCCAACATTGTCCTCCATCTCAACAAATAACCTATTCAACCAGGCATATAACAATGAATACACAAATGAAAAAACAACAAAGTCACTCACGTATTACAAAACATACATTAGCAGACAAACTACTTTGAAACTATCTTGACAAATACAAAAGATCATCACATAACACAAAACTACTTCGAAACTATCTTGCAAGGTCTAACTACAAAACTACTTCGAAACTATCATCATGCACATTGCACCCCCAATGAAGGATGCCTTTTGTACCCAATTAAGGATACTTTACACAATCAAAGATCTATGCTTGCCCAATACTCTAGTATAGGACAATAGACCTTCTCTAACATTCACAAAGAAAATCAAAGATCTATGCTTGCCCAATACTCTAGTATAGGACAATAGACCCTTGTCTACTCTAAACTATATCAAGTATCAAGAACCAATACAAGCCCCTAAGCAGGACTCTTGGCTCCATCAAACCATTCATAAAGCAGAATGAGGTAGATTACTTACGTAGCTCAAATGCAAAGCTGAATGACTCCAAATTTGTCCCTAAATCTCCGCAAGTATTAGCTACGAACCACACCCTGCCCCTAATTCAAAGAACTAAGGACGAGTGGCTCAATAGCCTTAGGAGTGCCTACAAGGAAAGACGACAGCCCCTAAGATAAGGACGTTCTTCCCAAGAGGACACTTCTAGCAACTCGAGAGCTCTACAAGTACTTTGAGGAGAGATATCACGCCCCCAAAACAAGGACTATCTCCCCAAAAGTTCCACGATGGGTGTCGGGCAGTGTTTATAAATAGAACAGAACCCCGCCGGTGTTCTTTGGTTTTCCCGGCGGGCCCGTCGGGATATCTACTTATCCTGGCGGGCCCGCCGGGAAAACAAGAAGCCCGGAGGTGTTACAGGACTAGTGGGTTCTAGCAGGTCATTGCTCAGGTCATGTGAATATACAATGTGATCACAAGTTTTAATATGTTAACAACAGGTTTTGTTAACGTGATCACGAAATTGTGAAGACGTTAATGAAATCCCTGATTCTATGGAAAACATCAAGTTTTATGGAAAAGTTGATGTTTTGCATAAAATCGATGTAAAACATCAACTTTTTTATAAAACTTAATGTTTTGCATTAACTTGATGCAAAACATCGAGTTGTGTGGAAAAGTTGATGTTTTGCATCAACTCAATGCAAAACATCAGTTTTTAGGCTAAAACTTGATATTTTGCATCGAGTTGATGCAAAACATCAATTTTTCCACACAACTCGTATCGAGTTGATGCAAAACATCAACTTTTCCACACAACTCGATGTTTTACATCAAAGTTGATGCAAAACATCAAATTTTCCACACAAATCAGCTCTACCACAAAACTTGATGTTTTGCATCAAGTTTCAGATGCTCCGGAGAAAAAAATTAGAGGAAAAGGTTGATTTTCACAAACAGACTTTTTTAGCAATTCCCTCCACGATAACATGCTCAAACAACCTATTCCACAAATTTTGATTATCAACACAACTATGTTTCGATGCGATTTATAGACGTCACAAAATGACTTGCTGCATCAGCACAAGTCGTTTTGTGATGTCTATAAATCGCATCGAAACATAGTCGTGTTGGTACTCAAAATTTATGGAATTGGTTGTCAAAGCATGCTGTCGTCGCAGACGGAATTGGTTGTCAAAGCATGATGTCGCAGACGGAAACGCTAAAACAGGTTGTTTGTGACATAATAGATGGTATCACATAATAGATGTAGCAATTGCATGAAGCAATGCACATCATTGGAACTGAGCAGTAATGGCATATGAGATTCACAGATGCATTGTTGCACTCCTCTCCAGTTGTTGGTGCCTTTAGCATGCTTCCAATAAAATGTGATGTATTTGACACCCTATGGTTCTCTAAATGTGGGAAAAGTTCAATAACACACTTCAAACTACCAAGACAATGGCTTCGCCAACATACTCTAGGGAAGGCAATGTTAGAGTTTGCGGCTTTGACCACCAGTGGGGATCATACTTATGCTCCATGGAGTCCATTCCTAGGCGTGTTCCCATGGTCGCTACTGGGAACTCAAATGCAATATCACCATTGTATTGTTTAGGAATCTAAACAACCTTGATAACGTCTTTGACATTTAGCAAAATCTTTGTTAATGTGTGTCCCTTCTTCATGCTGAAAAGGTATTCTAAAATGCTCTTACCTTTTCCTCTTGCAACACTGGATGAGCTTGATGCATCGGCATCCTCTGGGCTGCATAAATCTATCACATTCTTTAGAGTTGGGAAACCTTTAGGTAGGCTATCTAAGATGGCTATTGGTTCTGGGTTTGATGTCAATGAAGAATCAACTATTACCGAGTAGTCGGCTGATAGTTAGAGAGTCCTCAAGGATGTAGAACTCCTCTCCCTCATGATTAGAGGTTGCCTCGAGAGGGATGTGCAACTCTTAGATCCCAATACTTACTAAGGCTTGCAATTCACAAAATGAGCAGGGAGCTACTTGCTCATGTAAAAACTTTGCACTCACCTTAACTCGTCCATTGATGAAACTCAGTTCTTTCTTTAGAAGATGGGAATGTGATTGTGCAACTCATTGTAAAGAGGAGAAAAAATGTACACAAGAACAAAAAAGAATGGTACAATAAGTAGGGAGTACACAAGTACTGAATGGTGATTAAAACCCTTAAGCAAGTTGATCGTTTATAATCAGACCGTTATTATTTAATTATATTTTGTATTATTTTAAAAAATAATTTTTTAAAAATCTAAAAATAAATATATATATATTTTTTTTTGAAATTAGCATCCAGTCATCCTTCTCTTTGTACTCTTCTTTACCATGGTTTACAAGATGAACATCAAAAAACATACCATCTAAAAAACTTGACAAATACATTAAAGAAGTTGGCACTATTATGAAGTTTCTACATCAATGAAGTTGCATTATGAAGTAATGCCAACATTATTACAAACCTCAAAACTTAGTAGGAAAGACACTCATAAGTTTCTACGACAAGCAACCATTGATTTGGGCCATATTCCTAATTAACTACTCGTTCTCATCTCGTTAATAACTCTGTATGCCCTCCAATAAGCAACTGCACTTGATATGCTGAGCTCAAACACATATTGATTGTTGCCAAGTCGTTCTCCTTTCCTTGGATTATTTACTTCAATTCTAATAATAAACTCCCTAAAATCTCTCTAGCTTGGTACAAGTCGGGATTGATTGGGTCATTCTTGTACATCTCATCAAGCGCCATGTATCCTTGCAAAATGATACACTCCATGGTAAGCTCCTCTAACAATGGCATGATCATGACGCATAAATAAACACTGAAGCTGAAGAGGTGCTTGCGAAGAGCTGAATAGGCACTTGAGGAGCTTAAGAAAGAGGCGCTCGAAAATGGAACGCTTGATCGAGGTTCAAAGTGGCGTGGATGCTCGACGCAAGAGGAGGCTCAATGAAGGGCTTAGATAGCCATGCGTGGCCATGCTCGGCGCAGGCCAGGCACACGTGGCACCAATTAGCTGGTGCCATGTGACTGACTGAGTCAACGTGGCGAGCCTTTCGCTGCCACGTGGACTGGCTAGTACACATGGCCGTGCCACGTGTAATGCCCAAGCTCGGGCATTACACGTGGTGTGTCCACGTGGACTCCTTAGTCCATGTGGCAAAGCCACATATAATGCCCGCGCTCGGGCATTACACATGGCCAGTCCACGTGCTTTGCCATGTGGACTAAGCGGTCCACGTGGCAAAGCCACATGTAATGCCCGAGTGCAGGCATTACATGAGGCCAAGCCACGTGTAACGCCCACATGCAGGCATTACGCGACACGGCGTGGTGGCCTCGTGGCCTTGGCCACCTATGTGGCAAAGGCCACGAGGCCTGTGGCCACGCACGTGGTGCATGCGGCAATGGCCATGCAGGCCCAAGTTGCATGGCCAGCTGTGCAATGGCTATTAAGTCATTGTACAGCCCGTTGAGAACTTACAAAATCCCTCAACAACAGGCCCTTGCCTCCCCCCCTCTTCGCCTCTCTCTTGCTCCCCCCCTCGCCTACCTCTCGCTCTCCCCCTACCACCTCTCTCTCACTCCCCCCCCCTCTTGCCTACCTCTCACCCCCCCCTATCGCTTCTCTCTCACTCCCCTCCCCTCTCGCCTACCTCTCACTCCCCTCCCCTATCGCTTCTCTCTCACTCCCCTCCCCTCTCGCCTACATCTCGCCTACCTCTCGCTCCCTTCCCCTCTCGCTCCCTCTCTCTCGCCCCTCTCACGTTCCCCTCCCCTCTCACCTCCCTCTCCCTCTCTTCCTCTCGTCTCTCTCACTCACCCCCTCTCTCTTCCCTTCTTGTCTCCCTCACTCGCCCTCTCTCTCTCTCTCCCTCACTCCCTCTCTCTCGCTCGCCTTCATGGATGCGTATTCAAGACAAAATGCCTCCGGATCACAAGATAAGATCATTCTCTCACAAGATGTGGGCATATCCAAAGTGGCCACATCAAGCGAGGTGATAAACACCTACAATTGCAACTGACTATGGAAGTTGGTTCCTCAACGGCCGTCAACAATCGTGTGGTTACCAACAGTGCCACAATTATAAAAGAAGAGGAGTCTATGAAAGAGAGTTTTGGCCAAGTGGTTGATCCACACATCTCGACAAATTGGGTGGAGGACCACTTGGTTGACAATCAAAACCGCCTTCCTAGAGTGCTGCTGTGTCGCCTCCTTGCAAACCCAGCAATCCGCACGAACGAGGATTCTATCAAGGGGCTAATCACAGAAGCATCAAGGAGAGCAAGTACCAATTGACAATGGCAGCATTCATTGTCTCAAAGGGATTCCCAAGCAAAGCCCCCATTCCATTCGACCGTCGAAGTGCAACCACGATCTATCATTGTGAGGTGAATTTGACATGAGATTGGAGGAGACTGAAGGATGAAAACACATGGTTGGCAAGATGTTCATTGTTTGGGATGGCAACCATCGAGTCAAAGCTTGGCAAGAATGGGTGAATACCAATTAAGTCGAAAAAGAGAGGATTCCCAAGGTGAATTGCAGAGTGGTCCGGTTCCTTGAGGAAGAGGAGGCTGAGTTCTTATTGGTGCTGCCCATGATCAACAGGCTCATTGTACAATGTGTATATGAAATGAAGAAACACTGTGTATGTCATCTTTTGCCTTGTTTATAATATGCATGCAAATTTTTCAGGGTCACCACCATTCATGTGCCGAACACAATGGCACATGATATATTCATGATGCAGCATGTGGGCTTGCCGATCCACAATCGTTGTTGTCAAAATTTAGTGATGTTGATCGTGCATGGGCCCAAAAAGCGCTTACTCATCGGGGACCCAACAGATCCAAGTGGTTGAAGCTTCCCATGGCACTCTTGTCACAGTTAGTTTTCAAGGTGTGTGCGCATTATAGCATGTTTTGATTTTGAAATATATTTCTTAATGTTTTCAATTCGAAGTATGTTTCTTAATTAATTATAAACGCATTGTAGTCGGAACTCGATGCCATGTTCCAGGCCAAGATCAGTGGCTTGCCTCTGAGCAAGGGAGTAGAGAATACATGATGGATGCATAATTGTTCGGCAGAACTATAGGGATGCCCTAAAGGAGACGGAGGCGCTCTTCACTAAAAGGGGACATGAGCCGGCACAAATTGCCAATCTTGACTGTGGGAAAGAATTCTTTAAAAAAGTGATCTCGTATCAAGGGTAGGGTGAAAAGGCTAGCAAATTCACTACATCGAAGCTAGCCGAGATTGCTTGAGAACATGTTTCAAATAAAGAGTAAGATCTTCAGCTCTCTTGATGCATTACATTTTTTTTAAGTTATTAGAAACCTAATGCTTGTTTACAATGCAAGAAATGTAGGGTGCTTGACATATTGGCTAGTGGCGAGTTTGCTATGAGGGATGTGCAGATTCCACCATCCAACAGAGCCTTCTTCATATGGATCCATCGTCATGTGTACTGGTTCCAATCGACCAAGTACACACTCAAATGTATGCAAAGCTAGAGGCGGGACTGACCTACAATAGCTGGCATACATGAAAGAGCCACAGAAGACTCTGGAGTAGGTATCACGGATGCCCTGAAATCTTACAGGAAGTCTCATTTTGAGAAGGCATTTGTTGGGTGGAAAAGACAAATGTGTGCTATCTCGGATCCTGACCAACAACCACACCTACCATGCACATCACGCCTCTTATACAGGTAAAAAGGACCTTAAATCTCTTTTTTTTCCCTTGCATGGTGGAGAAGCTCTCCTGCTTCTTGTATTGGTTTCTAAGACCTTTCTAATGGCTGTGTATTAGGTGGTGGAGAAGTAATGTACGTGATCAGGTCTACATTCTTGAGCACCCTTCAGACGCATGGGTGCAGTCTAAGGTGGAGGAGATAGGATTGTACCCCGAGGAGTGGATCGACAAGCTTCAGGGCAAGGACACATGAATACTTTGTCCATGGTGGTTAAACTACCCAAAGGGGGGAATTTCCCCCAGAGAGGCAGAGCAGTTTCAGAGTACGTTTCCTTGTGCTCAATATTTAATTTGTACAAGGTATGAAGCCTGTTTTTAGGGAGTTTATAATTCTAATGTTGGTTGAATGCAGTGGCCAGAAAGGGCAAGAAGCCTACCATCGAGCAAGAATTGACCCCCGTGAAGAAAAAGGGTAAGAAATTCACACCTACATCGTCCCAAAAAAGATCATGGTTGGCCAGACTGGGAAAGGGATGACTCAAATGAGGAATCTGAGGACAACCATTCCAAGGATGATGAGCATGAAGATGAGGGGCAGTCCCATGCACAGGGCAAAGAGCAAGTGACCCCTTCGTATGGCGAGACCCAAGAGCAAGATTCGGAGAGTTCAAAAGAATGCGAGGCGGACCTCTTGGGATCTAGTAAGTAAACATAACGTAATAAAGCATTCATTACATCATTTATTCATCAATACTCATAACATGTATTTGGTGTTGTGTAAACGTAGACTACTGTCCCATCGTGGTCAACCCCTTGAAAAGATGCAGGGGAGAAGAGAGCTTGAGCTCTTGCAAACAAGCACACACATACTCACACAAACCCTAGAAGAGAGCACACAAGGTGAGAGGCTGAAAATTCTTCTTCTTCTTCACACAACAAAAGAGGTCTACAAAGAAGATAAAGTGACTAACACACATAATAGAGTATATACAAGCGGTCCATAATGTGAACCCGCTAAGAGGAGTGGGTAGATGTGGACTAGTTAGTGTAATCCAGCTGTAGAATCTCTGGCAAAGATATGTCAGTGCTAGCTACCAAACCAGCCAGTGATATAAATGTTGAATGGCCATACAGGCACCTCGTGAGTGTCAACTCATGTTGAGCTTGACATCTCAACACTCCCCCTCTCAAGCTCAACTCCAACTCATGAACTCCAAGCATATCTCAAAATCTGTGGAGCTTCTCAGCTCCCAAGGCCTTCGTGAAGATGTCAGTAACATGATCCTATATGTGCTAACGCGGGCCAAGTCGATGTCGTCTGCCAAGACTCTCTCCTCGATGAAGTGGTAATGCAACTCAATGTGTTTCGTCCGCACATGGAAAATTGGGTTCCTAGCCAACTGTATACTGCTAAGATTGTCACAATATATGACAACCTTTCTCTCCACATATGCAACCCCAAATCAGGTAGCTTGCGTAACCAAGCTACCTCACATGCTGCCCCCACTATAGCTCCTCTGTACTCTGGCTCTATACTCAACAAGGCAACTGTGGGCTGCTTCTTGCTGCTCCATGTCACAATAGCACTCCCCAATGAAAACATAAATCCACTGGTAGATCTCCTGTCTAAAATGCTACCTTCCCAATCTGTATATGTGTACCCATATAGCTCCAATGGTACACCTATTGCATAAAACAATGCATAATCAACAGTGGCCCTCAAGTATCGAAGTGTGCGTCACACACTGTCAAGATGTGGTTTGCACGGAACTTGCATAAACTGGCTCTCTAAGCTAACAGTGTAGCTCAAATCTGGCCTGCTGATCGTGACTTAGATCAGACTCCCCACAATCTTCCTGTACGTAGAGGGATCCTCCAACACATAACCTGCATCCACACTAAGCTTACCATTTTGATCTAATGGCATCGAGAGTGACTAATAATCAGCCCTCCCATACTTGGACAACATGTCCAATCTATATTGTCTCTGTGTGACAGCCAAATACCCTTAGGTGTACGAATGACCTCAATTCCCAAAAAGTAGCGCACATCTCCGAAATCCTTCATCTCAAATGTCCTTTTGAGAAGACTTTTCACATGCTCAACCTCATCCAAGTTGTCACCCCCAACAATAAGATCATCTACATAGATGGTGATGATCACAATGCCGTTATCACTCTTGCGCACATACAAAGAGTGATCTGCATTTGCCATATGAAAACCAATAGTGACAAGATACTCTGCAATCTTGTCATGCCATGCTCGTGGAGCTTGCCCATACAAGGTCTTACGAAGCTTACATACATACTCTAGGTGACCTGTATCCTCAAAACCTGGTGTGGCTGATCCATATACACCTCTTCTTACAAGTCACCATGCAAGAACAATGTGGAATGGTCATGCAGGAGCCTCGTAAGTGTCAGATCATGTTGAGCTTGACATCTCAACACCCCTTGCACTTAGTTTTGAGCTCAAACATTGATCACCTCCGTCTCACGCTTATGGGAAAGCAAAAACACAGGTACGATCTCTCAGTAGTGCGAGTGACTCTCCATTCGTCGTCATTATAGCGTTTGCACTCCCCTTACATGCTTTGTTGTTCCAGGAATCTTGCAGTATTGCGATTCATGGGATCTCTGATGACGTGGGGAAGCATGGAGGCATGCGCTTGGTGTGGGATGATTTTTCTACAGATACGTGTCTCCACAAGGGCGCTTTAGAGGTTCCTCGGTGGAATGTTTTTCAGGATATACTTGTGGAGTCGGCTTTTGTGCTTGCTGCAAAGTTTCTACATGCCGATGGCACTATGGTGTGCACTCTACGCACGGAGCACTTGGGGATTGCAGTGCGGGAGGCAAGAACTTAGAACTTCACATTGTGAAGGACTTTGTTCTTGCACATCCTGAGATATCTCTATGTCATGTTAGAAGATGGCCAAGAAGAGGTGAGTGCAGGATTCTTTGGTTTTTGTGAAAGTCAAGTGCAATGATTTCCCTCCCTAAAGTATTTACTAGTGTGTGCAAGTAGTAGGTCTCTGTTCTACTCATCGCCATCTTTATGCACCCCAGTGAGAGTACATCCACTCGTCCTAAGTATGATAGGCGGGGAGGCAAGGTAGCTGTAGATTGCGGAGGTTTTGAGGTTGGCGATGATATCTTCTTGGAGCCGAAAGCAAAGGAGGAAACCTCCCCATACTAATTGGATGCAAACAGGGATCCCATTCGATATACTGTTGAGCGTAGCGAGCCTTTCACAAGGGAATCATGTGCACGATTCAAGTAGTGAAATGGTTATATAATCAATGTCTTAGACATTGGCATCCATTTGTACATATGGTAATTGTGGGCTTCTACTATGGCAGGTGGTTACTCGGGACGTTCACTGATCGCGACGAGGACGCTGTCCTAGATTGCTTTATTGGTACTGGATCCATGGCTAGAGCATGCAGGACACTGCACAACAACATTGCATCAACGTGGAGAGCAATGAGGTGTGCCTTAGTTCATGTCTATGACCACTTGCCGCTGTGCACGATGATTTGGGTAACCAATTTTTCAGGGGTGAGGTCAGTGAGATTGTTCGACGAGAACAACAGGTGGACGTGGGGGAACCATATCATCCAGTCCTCTTGGTACCCATGATCCCAACACAGTCTAGTGCTTCGTCATGGCCACCTCGTGTTCCAATGGAGCCCCAATATCGATATGTCTTGCCACGTACATCCCCAGTAGCTTCATTTGCAGTTCCCTCATGGGCACCACAGCCTGATTTTGCAAGGTCACTTTTTCCACCTACACTTGCATCATTTGGTAGAGGTCCCTACCCCATACCACCTCCCTTCTTCCACTGGGGAGTTAGATGTTCGTACTGATGTATTCCAATAACTTGTAATGCCATGAAATATATTGGTTTTAGACATTCACTCATATTATGACAATGGCCATGTTTTTGGCTTCTTTTATGGCTTATATTTTTGAGAGAGATGATGCAATTGGAGTGAGATCTCAACAACATGAGAGAGAGAGAGAGAGAGAGAGAGAGAGAGAGAGAGAGAGGGAAAGAGCATGATGGAGACATTAAAACAATAACAATTGTGATTAAAGTATTTTTTGTTATGCTTAAAACAAGAATTCTAGTGCTCAAAAAATTAAATTTTTATTCCTTTTGAAGTTATAAAAACAGTAGAGATTGCCTTCTTCTAAACACATCCCATACCACTCTTCCCTTATATCTTCATATTGCAACAGAGTCCTTATGAACTCTATGGTTATGGCTTCATCTAGTAATCCCTCTAATACTACAATGTTTGCAACCATCTTAAATAAAGCTCTTCAATCTTTCATGCAACTCAAAGAAAAGGAACCCAGATCGGATGCCATTTTGGAGGCATGGACAATAATTTCTGAAGTAAATGAGCTTTACAAGAAGCTCGGTGGGGTCACTCATAAATATGTAAGTGTAGCACATGGGTTCAACAGAAGGAGTTTTTAAATTACCATTTTTACATATTTTTTACATACAGAAGGTACCACTTAAAGAGGGTATTTACAGATTGAATAGACAAAGGGTGTGTTTTATTCATGAAAAAATTACAGATAAGGGGTTTTTAAATTAGGCCTTGAACGCACGTGATATGGACGATTTACATATATAGTGAACCCCCCGAGACAAGAAGCTGAAAAAACATGCCAAGCGGTAGACCTTGCAGACAAGAACATGCTAGAGATGAAAGTAGCTTCAATCGTTGGGATGTGGAGAGCTTTCGGCATCATTAAAGAGGCAAAGGAGGATCCTTTAAGAGCTGAAGTTTCCACCTTCATTCGCAAGCTAGGGTAGACGGAAAAGGCGTAGATGTTTGCCATGTAATGTTGTGGCCTTGGAAGTTTAAGATCATAATATGGTGACTTTGTAAATGAGTTACAATGGTAGTTATAACTTGATATGCATTGATAATTGTAAATGAGTTAAAATGGTAGTTATAACTTGATATGCATTGATAATTGTAAATGAGTTGCAATGTGTATAGTGCTCTTGTATCCATCCACTCCTCTCCTCTACTATCACCATGAGTCATAATGAGGAAGACCATAGAGAGATGATAGACACTTAGAAGTGTAGAGAGAGAAGCCGCTTGCCTAAACACCAAAAAGCGCTCGCTAAAAAATGCTCGCCAAAAAAATTTACCCAGGACATTGGCAAGTTCTATGCTCATTACATTGAGGATGACACTAAGGGAGTGATACATATGGAGAGTGTATGGGATGATCATGATCACACCTATGCTCATACGGATATTAGCTATGAGGTTTGTATCTTTGGACCTTGTGGATGCCGACATGAGGTGATGGTTTATGCGTTGGGGCATTTAATTTTGGATGTGCTTTGTGCCATTTGATGTGCTTTGTGCCATTTGAAATGAAATTTTGATGGAGAGCACATGACTATCTTCGTCTCATAGATGATGGTTCTTTACATTTTTCATTTGATTTGGTTGGATACATGCTTAGCCTCGCCTCCAATACACTGGCCATTTGATCCAGGAGAGAGATTGCTTAGCTTCATCATCGACAGGAGGCCATCATCCTTTCCATTTGACCTTGGGGGTCATACTATTCATGTTATAGTATTGGGGTCTTCCATGATAGTGGCTTCCATACATAGCCTTTTGTATATGTTTGATTTTTGCATGACTACCCTTTGATTTGGAGGATGAAATCATTATAGGAGGGGATGGTTTGTAGTGAAGCAACAACTTTAGATTAGGTCTAGGACCATGGTCATGGGCTCAAGTATAAAAGGGGGATCATGGAGTACTATTGTATCTTTTGAACATATTATGATATTTGGTCATCTTGACTCTTAGAGCCTCATGGCTTTCATATCTTGGCTTGTGGAAGGCTATTTCTATCCTTTGGTAAAAGCCTACTAAATCACTTAGGCATCATGGCCATTTGTATGAGATTATCTCCTTAATCTTGTATTAATCCATGGTGATTGTCCCAAATCACAGCTTTATGATCACTCCATTTTAAAATCAATGTGCAAAAATCTATGATAATGTTAATGATGTTGTTGAAGCTGAGCTTGAAGATGCGAATGTCGAAGATGGCGATGGCCCTTTCTGCATACCAAATGTTGCTCCTGTTGTGAAGAATATCCAAAATCAACAAAAATAGTTCAAGATAACTCTCCCCTGGGATGCCTGCGAAAACCTTACAGCCTCGTGAACGAGCCCCAAAATGCTGTGAAATGCGTAAAAATATTGTGAACATAGTTAACGTCACACTATAGGGTATATCTTCTCAACCTAAGAGGATAGTTCAATCTAAAACAATCAAATGAGCAACTCAAGGGGAGGATGACAAGGGGTGAGAGCCAAGAGATACTAATTGTTGGAGTGGAGATCAAAGTAGCAACACACACATAGATGCATCGAGCAAGAAGAGATAGATAGAAGCACGACACTCAAAGTAGATTAATGAGAATGAGTGAAGTACAAGTGAAGTGACATGATAAGGTTACTTACACACACTCATAAGAGAGTGTACATATGCTCGAGGAAAAATCCTTCTAAAGAGGGAAAAAGTGCCCTGATCCATTCTTAGCCCCAAGTCTCTTTGCAAGAGACGTAATGTTTCTTCTATCCAAAGTCAATGTTGAAAATGTGAAAGCAAAACAAGGCTTGAAATTACATAAGGGCATGGAAACCTAAGAGGATATCCTCTAATGAGTGAAATCTCACAAGTTAGAATTAAAGTATTACGTAGATGCTTGGATTTAAAAGAATAAGCCACATGCTTGTGATATTAAAAAACCTCTCTTTCTATGAATGTGAGATAAACAACGTACGTGCTTGCACATGATTGTGATTTAAACCATAGATGTAGATGCTTGGATTTAAAAAAAATAAGCCATATGATTGTGATATTAAAAAACCTATCTTTCTGTGAATGTGACATAAACAACCCTTTCTTGCTTTCATAAGCGTGATTGAATATAGAGATGAGAAGACAAGGAGGAACACACTCTCATTATACCTGATTGTGGCATGAGCCAGCCTAGCGAAGAAAATGATGCTTGTGTTTGTCCTATTAGCAAAAGGAGAAGCATGTAAAAAACTTCAAGTTCGTTACATACAAAGTTGCACTATCAATGAGGGCCCCTAGGCCACCTCAATATAAGATGGACAAATAATTTTGTTCATCCCATGTCCTAACTAATCTTGGATTGGTCTCTTATGCACACTTGTCTCCCCCATCAATTAAATGGTTGCGAAGGCTACAAGTTTTCTCCCAACTGCTCAATTCATTTGCTAAAACTGTCGTGTGTGTGGCTGATGTCATTAGCACATTCTTAACACTTTGTTTCTAAAGGTGCCAGTGATGCGTCGATGGGCGAAGACCAGAGGATTATAAACGTTCTTTTACACACTTGCCATGAAACAAGAAAAAACCTAGCACATTCTTAACACTTTGTTTCTAAAGGTGCCAGTGATGCGTCGATGGGCAAAGACCAGAGGATTATAAATGTTCTTTTACACACTTGCCATGAAACATGAAAAAACCTAGCACCCTTTTTCTAGGCGATCTCACGGTCATGATTTATTTCCACTACACATGTTTTTATGATGGGCCTCCTCACCAAGTCATCAATCCGCAACAAACTGATACCCACCCTCTCTGTGCCTTGCAAAGACCAATATTTGTAACAATTCTGACATGTTTGAGAGGCAGCTATAGCTTGTGTAAGGCCGGTTACACACGAATTATGGTTCGTCCATCCATGGTGATGGTGGGCTGAGTGGCTCCACCGAAGCAAATGGGTGGTTACCATAATTAGCTAGGTGGGAGTTAGGAACTTGTTAGGATGAGGTTTGGTACAGGGGGAGGGTGCAGGCCCCAAAGGGGTAGAGAATCAATGGAGACAGGTAGAGACATGGGAGGGGGTCCAAAAACTAGCCCTCATGTGTGGCTAGAAAGGAGGACTTTCCCGCTTGCCGCAAGCCATGGAATCAGGAGCTCAAGAGCTGGTTGACATGCAAAGGCGATTGCCTCTCAATTAGCCTTAAAAAGATCATCAGAGCTGAGCCGTTTGACAAGCAATCTGGATGTGACCCTCAATTAGCCGGCTTCCGAGGTGGTTCCCAGGCTGTAGAGAGCGAAACAACATGGTTTCTAAGAGAGAAGAGAGAAGGTTCCCATAACCTGACCCGGCTCGGTGTACTTTTTCTTCTTCTGCATTTCACGGGACACCCCCTTCTCTGTGTGTTTTAGAGAGAGAAGACAAGAAAAGCTGTTCAAAAAGAGGAAGGGCAGAAGCACCTTGGTGGGTGGTCCTCTGCTTTACAGCACGCACGCACACCCAGAGAGCGACGACAGAGCTTTTTAGAGAGAGGAAAGAGAAACGGGAAACGCACACAGATATATCCTCTAGAGAGAGGAGAGAGAAATCACAAGCACAGAACTGGATGCTATTGAGCCTCTAGAGAGAGATCGCAAGCCCAGCTTGTAGAGAGCGAAAGGGTAGAGAGGAGAAAGAGAAATTAGAAGGTCAGGCGTCTTTAGAAAGAGAAAGAGGAGAGTGATTTTGATGAAGATCAGCTGCGTTTCGTCAATCCAGCTTCATCATCTCTAACATCGTTTGTCAGAAGCTTAAATTTGGGTTACTTTGATTACTGTTGATCTCCATCTTTTGGTAAGGGTTGGCTCTTGAACCACGTTAGGATTAGCTCTTCAATTAGGGTTACCTTCATATCTGTTGTTTTTGATCTGGTTAAGCTCTTGAACTAGGGTGACTTTTATCAGGGCTAGCTCTTCAGGTAGGGCAACCTCCATCTCTGTTTTGTGTTCGGGATAGCTCCTGAATTAGGGTTTTCTTTGTTTTCTCTCGTGCAATCGGAGTTAACCATGAGCAGCAAATGGAAGAAGATCAAAATGCTGCTCGGCAAGAGAGTCTGCATCATCTCTCCACTGGACCCTGCAGACCTCCGTGACAGCAGCAGCGGAGGCCGCCGCAACAGCACAGAAGCAGCTTGCTCTAGCACCCAGCCCATTGCCAACAACACATCAGGAAGGGGAGCGTCCTTCACTCGCTCCAACACGGAGCCCATCACTATCAACACATCAGAGGCAATCTGCACTCGCTCAGCACCTACTACGCCCACACTGAGCTACTCTGGCCCAGTCTCGGCAAGCTCAGAAGGTCGCACCACCGGCATTCGGCTCTCTCGGGTATTTTTTTTTCTCATTTTTTATATAATTCCAAAATTGGGGGCCATTTTTTTAATTTAATTTTGTGCTGGCAGAGTACTTGCTCAATATGTTTGGAGACTATGAAACCCGGCCATGGCCAGGCGCTCTTCACCGCAGAGTGCTCGCATACATTCCACTTCTCTTGCATTGTGTCAAATGTAAGTTATGGCAACCAAGTTTGTCCCATTTGTCGTGCCAAGTGGAAGGATGTGCCATGGCAGGCTGGTGTTGATACTTCCAAAAGTCAAAGAGGCAGGAGTGGATCTCACAGAAGAGCTCCATCAGCTATGCCACACAGTATTGGGCGGTTAGATTTATCCAATGGCTCCGAAGTGGAGTGGAGGCGGCACAATCTTTCCCTCCAGTATGTCGATGAGAGTATATCTCACGGGCTAATCTATCCAGGAGAGCCTGACCTTTACAATGATGATGAGCCCCTTGCGCAATCAGTTTCATCAGATGCAAGCTCTCTTCAAGCAAATAGGATCAGCTCAGGAGACCCTTGTGACCAAAAAGTGGGTGTTAAAGCCTATCCTGAGGTCTCTGCCGTCCCAGCATGTGAATCTCGACAGTGTTTTACAGTGTTGATACATCTTAAGGCCCCGGCAGCTGGCACTGGTAGCAATGTAAGCAGTGTTATGGAGGATGCCATCCTCTCCTCTCAGCTCCCGCGGCCCAGCTCCCGTGCTCCACTTGACCTTGTTGCAGTGCTTGATATCAGCGGGAGCATGGCAGGGAGAAAACTGGTGCTCCTCAAACAAGCTATGGGTTTTGTGGTGCGTAACCTAAGCTCAGCTGACCGTCTGTCGGTGGTGGTCTTCTCTTCCACTGCAAAGCGCATCTTTCCCTTGCGAAAGATGGGAGAGGAAGGACAGCGGCAATCGCTACAAGCCATGGATGCACTCATTGCCACTGGTGGAACCAACATTGCTGAGGGGTTAAGAAAGGGTGTGAAAGTGCTTGAAGATCGCAAAGAGCGAAATCCCGTCTCTTCCATCATGCTTCTTTCAGATGGGCAAGATACATACAGTATGAGCTCACGAAGGCAGCTACCCTTTTTTATAACTAGAGGGATGGCAGATTCTCGAAGGCTGGTTCCACGCTCCATCAGGCGTAGTACTACCCTTGGGCACATGCAAATTCCTGTACATACTTTTGGTTTTGGATCTGACCATGATGCAGCTACCATGCACACCATATCTGAGGTTTCGGGAGGTACTTTCTCTTTCATCCAGGCAGAGGAAGTGGTGCAGGATGCTTTCGCTCAGTGTATTGGTGGCTTACTGAGTGTTGTGATTCAGGATGTACAGCTGACGGTGTCTTGCACTACGCCTGGCGTGCTCATCAATGGCATACATGCTGGTAGCTACGACAGCAGCATTCTTGACAGTGCCAGACATGGTATAGTCAAGCTGGGAGATTTGTATGCTGAAGAAGAAAGGGATGTTTTAGTGGACCTAAAGCTTCCAGTTCTTACCCAATCTCAGGGTGTTGTGTCCATGTCGTTAGTGCAAGCTGGTTGTATGTACAAGGACCCGCTGACACAGGAGATCAATCAGAGCGTGGCAGATGAGCTGTTTATAGTCCGGCCCCTGACTTTAGAGGAAGGGCAGCAAGTAATAAGTCTTGACGTAGACCGTCAACGCAACAGGCTTCGAACAGCAGAAGCTATTGCAGAAGCCAGATCGTTGGCTGATCAGGGTAACATTGAAGCCGCACAGTGCGGCTTGCGAAATGCTAGAACACAACTGGGACACTCTCCATCAGCCCTCGCTGGGGATCAGCTCTGCAATGTGCTCGAATCCGAGCTAAGTGAGATCCAGGAAAGGATGGCGAACCGGCAGTTGTACGAGAGGTCCGGCAGAGCGTACCTTCTGTCTGCCCAGAGCTCTCATCTGAGGCAAAGAGCGACCACCAGGGGAGACTCCTTGGATGGCCTTATGAATGACTATCAGACTCCGTCAATGGTTGACATGATTACTCTGTCTCAGACGAGATCACCGCCAGAAAGAAACATGTCAGCTGCTTTCCCCTTCGTCCCCTGGAGGTCTACTAACCAGGGGGGCAGTGCTACTCTGCCAAATCATTCTTCCAGTCGCTCGTTGCTGCGGAGGGCCTCTGCCAAAGTACGAAGATCTCATGGAAATGTTTAATGTAGTATATAAAGGTTTTTTGTTTGAGAATCAGAAAACTCTCAACATCAAAGTACATCTGTAATTCATGAGTATTGAAATGTCAGTAATAAGGCTTGATGTGGCAAGTCAATCTATGCAATTTTCTGACAGGTACTGAAGGATCAATGTTTTTTCAATGGTATTTTCAGTTCCAGAAGGATTTGCATAAGAATCTCTCTCTCTCTCTCTCTCTCTCTCTCTCCCCCCTCCCCTCCGCTCCCCTCCCCTGGTTCTTTCATGCACCCACGTGTGTTTTCATAGTACACGTGGTTTGAACCAGACCAGCTGACAGTTAAAAATAAATACCCAATGCAGCCTGCTTAACATGCTTGTCTAACCCTTCCAGCTGACACCTGCATGCAAACATCAGACCATCATTGTTTGGGCTGGCATGTTCAGCGCCCCCGATCAGAGCACTTCTGAGCATCCGAGGCCATGCTTGTCTCACTAGTCCATGGGGATCCTTGTGCAGAAGTCTTGTTCAAAGACCGGGCACATGAGAGTGCTATGGTGAGCACGAGTGAGCTAGCTATTTTTAAACCATCTAAAATATCACGGATTTGCGACTGGTAGGGAGGAGTTATAGGATGTGGCTACTTTGCTGCGATCAACAATACCATGGATAAGCATTGGCTCTGGAGGGAGCTAAACCATCAGGGGCAGCACAAGTAGCTACTGGGTGAGGGCTGCAAGCTGAACTGCTTGCTTGAATGTCGCCTTGCCCATTATGCATGAAATAAAAGAAATTGAACTTTCCAACCAGAGAGCAAGTTTTGATGAGGGCATAGGGTACGGCCCAGGTACGATCAAACAAGAGGGTAATGGGTGTGGATCTCACGAGCTAGTAGTCAAGAGATCTGGCTTTAGCAGCATCAAGCTACAGAGAGATCTCTTTGGCTTTAGCCCGCCTTTGTAAGAGTAAGGCCTTAGCAGTATTCTAAACACTTGAGTCTTGCTTAGCAAAAAGTGGAGTTAAAAAGAAGTTATTAAACATCTTTCAAGAAATTGAGTGCTCATATTGCTCGTCTTTACATATATGTTGCATATTCTGTTTGTGGGCATTCAAATAATGCTTATGTTTCTTTCGCTTTGGCTTTACGCCATGCTTCTTCACGGCCATCCCACTCTACAAATAATCTGATTCCCCACTAAAAATTACAGCAATTCATAGGAGGGATATTGAGATATTGATTTGTGTGTGTATGTGTATGTGTGTGTATGTGTGAGAGAGAGGGCATTTATGGTCAAATGGCCTAAATGCGAGGGAGATAGAGTGCTCAAATCTATGAAAGAGTGAGAGAGGTTCCCACATCCTGATGGTAGATTTCTCCTCTCATGTAGTTTGTTCCATATCTAAACTAAAATGAAATGCTTGGGCAACTATGGTCGGGAGATGCAAAGATTTGAGAGTATGTTAACATGTTTATTGAGGCATGAAGTTGCTAGCACAATCAATGAGATCTTATAGTGAAAACTTAAGGATTTGGCGTTTAGTCACATTGTGTTTGGAAATCATAGAAGCATTGGTTAATCAATCCATATTTGCATGACAGCCATGAAGAGCACTAATTGGTCAATGATGCATTCCCAATGTTGCCTTAAGGAAAAGATAGATGACTTTTGAAATGGTGGGAAATTGATGCAAACCAAAACCAAAGTGTACACAACATTGATGGGTAGACAATTCATTCCTAGTCTTACTAGGAAAAACATATAGGACTTCAAACACGGGCCAGTTGATATGACTCAATTGAGGACAGTTGCTATCCTGGCCAGGAGGGATGTTATGGTTTGTCTGTCTATTCTATGGTTAATTAGGGATGCCTAATTACCACTATGTTCATAGCATGGCACTCGGGTGATTTCGAATATTCTTTGTGTAGGGCATATGAAATTAGGGATGACTGGAACTAAGTGTTGGATTTAATGCTTATGTGTAGGGCATATGAAATTAGGGATGACTGGAACTAAGTGTTGGATTTAATGCTTATGTGCTGTTGTGCAACTTTCAACATGTGTTGCTAATTTGTAATGTGTTTGAATGGACAACCTGTATAGGTTGGTGAGATTAATGAGCTTTGTGCTCATAAGCCGGAATGGTTGGGACGTGATGACGGTGATACGGTGTGAGCTATTATCGGGACAGTTCTCATTTTTGGTATTTTGGCCGTAGTATCTACTACGAGATTTTGTATCATTGTTGGCCGCCCACTTTTAATGTACTTGGGCGTGGACCTATTGTTGGCCGCCCACTTTTAATGTACTTGGGCGTGGACCTATTGAGCCGCCCACTTTTATTATACTTGGGCGTGGACATATTGATTTTGTTGCACGTGAATTAGCCCTTGGGGTTCTTTATGCATTTTTCCTCTAGTGGTTTAGATAGGAATACTTTATCTAAGCTTTTGTTAAAATAAAGCCCCATGTTTATAAAGGGTAAGCCCATGCATAAGCGTGCATCTATTTTGTAACGTACTCATATGTATGTATTTTTGGGTCCAGTTGAATTGGTGAATTTTAGCATCTATATTAAATGTTTAACAGTGGCAAAAACTTGGAGGACATAAAAGATTAATTTTGGTCACAAATCGAGTGATTTTAGAGACGTCAAATTTTGGTCAATCTTGGGGTTTTTATGCATGTTTTGTGCTGTCATTCTATACCTAACCATGCTAGATAATGTATAAGAGGAAAATAATGATAGTTTAGACTAAAGGAATTTGAGAGAGAGAGAGTTTTTTTGAGATACTGGCTGGCCGGTACTGTTTACTCGCCGAACAGAGAATGAGATTAAAGCTCTCTGGGAGCCATGTGAAGAACCCAGAGAGGACGAGATTGAGAAGGAGGCATACCTGGGATAGCAGCGACGTCCAGTGTGGAGGTTGGGTGGATGGGCGTCAGAGGAAAGCCCTAGATTAGCTAGATTTTATGTTGGTGATTATCTCTCTTATTTTGAGTAATTGTATTGGCGATTATTATGTGTTTTTGGATTGTTTGACTTAGGAAACGATTAATGTTATTGGAAATTTTCTCTTTCTCTTGAAGTGTGATGTGATTTTCTGAAAAATTGAGAAACGTTGTGAATTTTTGTGATTAACATGGGGTACGTTACAGTTGGTATCAGAGCATAGGTTGGGCAACCCACACTTAATTGCAGGTGTTGCAGGTCTTGGGTGACTAATATTATTTTTTTATTTTTGTGATATAGCCAGGAGTTTCTTTTCTTTTGAAAAAAATCTTTTGCAATTTTAATGTACAGTCACAAGATGGCTGCACATCAAACAAATTCAGTAGTCAACCCAGGGCAAGAAGAGGAGCTTTTACAGGGATTATTGCGTGTGGGTGTAACTCTAGAAGAAGTTACAAGACTTATTGATAGAAATCAAGAATTGGAGGAAAGAATCACAGCCATGCGCGCTCGAGCTTCCATGGATTTGAATGAAGAAGATAGGGGTGACCGAGAAGATGGAGAGATGCAAGATCGTCTAAATTTTGATGATAGACAGGGTCAACAACAAGGGAAAGAAGCAAGAAATTCCGACAAGTAGCAAGAAGAACTTGGTGAAGCTCCTATAAGCCCACAACCAATAGTTGCTGCATAGGTTGGGTTTGATCTTTCAATACGTTGAGCTATTAAGGAGTTGTAGGATACAGTGCAGGCCCCATGAAAACTGCTATGGGCGTAGGACTTAAATCTGGTAATGTAGATGCTTTTTCTGTCAAAACAAGTTATGAAGAAAAGGTCATTACCAACCTTTAATGGGAAAAGGGGAAGAGGATTGAACAAGCGGAAGCATGGATTGAACAGCTTGAAGATTATTTTTGAACCTGCAATTTCAGTAAGCGAAGGCGAAGACGGCAATACTTCTTTTTAAAGGTTCTGCAAAATTATGGTGGAAGTCTATTATACACAGCAGGGAGTTGTAGAATGAGGATATCACGTGGCCTCTAATTTAAAGGCATATGATTCAGCATTACTGTCCACCCACGAGAATATCACATGGAGAAAATGAATGAATTTTTAAACTTGGAATAGAGGGCACTTAACTATTGCAAAATATCATGATAAGTTTTGGGACTTGCAGAAATATTCATCCTCTTTAACAAAGAAGGAAAGAGCTTCTCGATTTGTGCATGGCTTAAACAGGAAAATCAAATTTCTAGTTAACGGTAATAAGCCAACTACAGTCCAAGATGCTATGTTGCGTGCCATGATATATGAATAGATGGGAAAGAATGAAAAAAGCTTTGGAAATTAAAAAAAGATGTCAAATCCATTTTATGATAAGAAGGAAAATTTTATGCAGAATAAGAAAACGTAGATGGGCCGCGAGAAGAAGAATGGTAACTAGACTTTCACATATTTGTCCCCAGAGATGGTAGAAAAGGCACGGCGTGAAGGCCTATGTTTTCGATGTTTACAAAAGGGTCATAGAACTTTTGAGTGCAAAAACAAGCCAACATCACGTGAGATACGTGAGGGATTATCTACAGGAGATTCAAAAACAAGGCAGAGTACACACGAGAATGTACGTGGATTTTCAAGTAATGACAACACTCGTGGAGCAAGAGGAAAAGTTATTGCAACTGTGGCTGAGGAGATTCAAGAATATGCACATGTCAATGTTGTTATTCATGTAGGTAAGGCCGAAAATCGAGATTCAAATCATTAAAATACCTATCAACATTACGAATAATGTATTTCAAGTGTTGATTGACTTAGGAAGCACGCACAGTTTTTTATCACCCCATGTAGTAAAACAGTTAGGAATAACTGAATTTTATCAAAAGAAGCTTATGGTAGAGCTTGCTTTGGGAAAGCAACAGACATGTAAGGAGTATGTCAAAAATATGCCTTTTGTCATAGGTGACCTCAAGTCAAAAGCGGATTTCCATGTGTTGCCTTTGGAAAGGTATGATGCCATTTTAGGGATGGATTGGTTAGTGCCCAGAAAGACTAGAATATTGTGTCATGAGAAGCGGGTTTGCATGATTGGAGATGACGGTAAAGATTATTGCTTACAAGGTTAAAGATGTGATGTAGAATTTATAATGATGTCTGTTATGCAGCTTGTTAAAACAATAAGAAAAGGTTGTTATGTATATGCCGTGGAATTGTTGATAGAAAGTTCTAAAGAACAAAAGAAGGGATATGATCATCCTTTGCTTCAAGAATTTTAGAATTTTTTTCCTAATGATTTGAGTGAATTGCCTCCGCATAGATTCGCAGATCATAAAATAGAGCTCACACGTGGTGCAAAACCTGTATGTAGAGCTCCTTATCGTTTATCTGTAGAGAGAGAGCCTATTGAGGGACAGGAGGGCAGTGGGACCAGAGCCACCTAGACAGAGAGCCCTCACAGATTTTTTTAGAGCCAGCACTGTAACCCCACCAGCCTCTACTCCCCCATCTACAGGCCTACCTGGCAGACCACCCTCAAGAGGAGTCACCCTAGACAGAGCCATTGCCATCTGTAGAGCGAGATGCCCACGACCACGAGGATCGCATCCATGACTCCCTCATTGGTAGATTCGAGCCATCATTGCCCGCCACCGGAGGAGTTTATCGACGATTCAGCGATTCAGCTTTCAACTCTTAGCTCTCTTAGAATGTTGCTGTTTTCATTCTTTCTTTTAGATTTGCAAACTGTGATGATAAGATCGGTCTTGGTGCTCATATGTTCTTGTGTAACACCTTAACCACTTCCCGTCAGCTGTCTCTATAGTGAACTCTCTTGAAAAAGAAAAAATGTTTGCTAGTTTTGCTCTATAGCCATTTTGCGGCCGCTTGTTGTCTTCTTTTGAGTGTCAAATTTACATGAGATGCATGCTATGTCTGTCCTTAACTACTATTCAGCACCTCTCACTTGCTTATTGAGCTCCACAAGGTTATGATGCTTTGTCCTTTTGCACTCCAATAGTACTCTGCGCAACAACTAGTCTAAGATCTGCAAAATCTCAAATGAAGAGACTATGGGTAAACAATATTTTCTCAACACTTTTCTTGCTGCCTTTACTTGCAATACATCAAGATTTATACCAATCTATGTAGATTTATACTACTCCAACAGATTTGTAATCTTTGTACAAGATTAGAAAGATTTGTAATCTTTGTACAAGATTAGAAAGATTTGATCAAGAATCAGTTACTCTTCTATTCTGCATTAAGACCTAATTTTAGCACAATAAACTTTGCATAATTTGTAAACTGCTCTGTTCAGCACTGTAGATCTGCAACATAATTGCACTTTGCACTATTCTTGAAAATCTTCACCAATCCTTGAAAATCTATATCAACTAGTTGCATATAAAATCTTGAAATCTGCACTAAGATTCTGCACACTTTCTTGAAATTGTATCAAGATTTTGCACACTTTCTTGAAAATACACCAAATTTCTGCACAACCTTGATTTTCTGCACCACAATCTTCTTCTTGCAATGCTTCTCCAAGAACTCAAGATTTGGGATTCTAGGGTTTGATCTTGAAGAAATTAGGCCTTAAGGATTGATATTTGAAACTATAGGCTCTCTAAGCAAGATAGTGAAAGAAAATCACTCAATATTGGATTACTAAAATCTCTACAAACCCTAATTTTAAAAATCAAGAAAATTTCAAGAAATCAAGATCAACAAGATTAAGAAATCAAATAGTAAAGTGGATTAGAGTTTTAAAAATAGTGATTAATACAAATTCAAAAATGATTAACACAAGTTTCATTGCTAATCTTATCAAAACAAGAAATTAGCAAACCTGAAAATTATGTAAAAATTAATTTTGAAAATGATTAACACTAATCTTGATCAAAAAATGCATTTCAAAAAAATTGGATTAATAGTAATCCAAAAATTATTATCACTAATCAAGATCGAGAAAATGTATTCTGAAAACTAGATTAAGCATAATTTAAAAACGATTATTATCTAATCACTCCCTAAGCAAGGATGTAAGCCAAGCACTCTGATACCAATTGAAGTGGAGTGATCTCATAAAGCTCAAATTAAGGATAAATCATCATGTGGATTAGCATATAATTAGCAAGAATCACACATAATGCCTAAGTGATTTAACCTCTCACCATGAGGATGGCTATCAAGCTTGCCATGAGCCCTAGACCATGAGTGGCCATCTCAAAGAAAGGAGCCAAGAGGTCAAATGGTAAAAAAGGTTTCAAAAGGTAAAAGGGTACAATGATAGTCCATGAGCCCCCTTTTATATTTGAGCCCATGACCAAGGTCATAAACCTAAACTAAAGGTGTTGCTTCATTACAACAAGTGACATGCAATCTTGCCCATATAATGTTTTGAATAGTGACATTCCAATAGTAGATTGTGGACTACTATTGTATGCATATTCCACCATATGCAAGTATTCCCACTTTCCAGGTTTATTCATGTAATACATTCTCAACATGTCCTCTAAGATCTGATTCACTCTTTCTGTTTGCCCATCACTTTGAGGATGATATAATGTACTCATATCAAGTGATGTCCCAATAGCTTTAAAGAATGCCTGCCAAAAATTTGAAGTGAATCGAGCATCTCGATCTGATACTATACTTTTAGGCATACCATGTAACTTGAATATATTCTTCACAAACACATTTGCCACATCCATGAGGTATATGTACTCTTGATAGTAGGCAAGAAATGAGTGGACTTTGTAAGCCTATCTACCACCACAAAAATGCTATCATAACCTCCTCTACTCCTTGGTAGCCCAGTAATAATGTCCATTGATATGCATTGCCACTTCATCTCTGGCACATCTAATGGTAACATAGATCTTGGTTTCTTTACATGCTCCAACTTTTACCTGTTAACACTTTAGACATTTCACCACATAATCCCTTACATAAGCTTTCATATCTGGCCAAAAGAAACTCTCGCTATGGCAATATCATGAAGGTCATGCATCAAATTCTCTTGATCTCCATAACATCAGGTATGCATAACCTTTTCTCATAATATAATATTCCATCAATTACTTCATACTTTTCGAATGCATCTATTTCCTCTTGTGACCTATAGTTCTTTGTCAAAATCTCAAAAGTTGTTTTGAAGAAAGAATCTCTTGGGATTTCACTCTTTACATGTTCTCCCAAACTATTATGTACGACAGTGATTGCACACCCACTAAAGCAACTTCTGGTTTTATGCTCAATGCATTGGCCACTTTGTTTTCTCTTCCTAGTCTATAAGTGATTTCAAAGGCAAATTCCTGCAAAAATTCTATCCACCTTCTTTGCTTTGCATTTAATTTTTCTTGGCTAAACAAATGCCTCAAAGTAGATTGATCAGTTTGCAACTGAAACTTAACTCCAAGGAGATAGTGCCTCCATACACGCAATACATGCACAATAGCCAGTAATTCCAAATTATATGCTGAATAATTCCTCTCATGAGAATTCATCTTACATTCCACAATGGCTGCAATCTTCTTGGGATCCATAGAAATACCTTCTTTAGATATAATGTGTCCCGAGTACTCTACCCTGTCTTTAAAGAACTCACATTTGGACCTCTTTGCATACAACTTATGTTCTAGAAATATGTGAAACACTTTCTGCAAGTGTTCTTCATGCTCTTCTTTGCTTTTGGAACACACCAATATGTCATCCAAAAACACAAGCACAAAGTCATCCAAGTTCTCTTGAAAAATGCGATTCATCACACACACTGAGTCAATCCAAATGGCATCACAACAAATTCATAATGCCCAAAGTGCATTCGAAACACAATCTTTGGTATGTCACTGTCTTTTATGCGCACATCCAAGATTTTGCCATTTCTCTGCTCGTTGATGATCTCGGGTATCAATGTCTTATGAAAGACCCAATGTAGAATATCAAAATTCTCTGATTCTTTCTGCAATACATAAGAAACATAGGAATGCAACACCCATTAATGTTTTTTTATATGTAATTCCTTTTTCACAAACATATCCGAGTTTAATAAATTTTACCTCAAACGATCCCAACGACAATATATTGTTTTCAGATTGAACACTAAACCATCTAGGATCATCTTTTAGAATATATGTATCAAGTGCCCTATTCATCAGTGTGATGGTAACCCTTTCTAACTTTCTCTCCTTCACAATTTGACACTCATCAAGCTTTAGCACAAATTTGAGGACACCATCACATTCTTCAGGAGTAACTTCAAACAACTGAATAGCATATGATTGTAAGGCCTCCAAGTCATAGAAAATATTATTGTATCTATTGTAGACCACGTCTCCTGCAATATGAAATGGGGTTCCTAGTGCTTGCAGTACCTCTTCGTTTACTTGTTTATGCATTTTTTTAACCAAAGAAAGATTTGGCAACAATGATCCTTTCATATTAGAATCCTTCATCTTTTCCTACAAAGTCTTATAAATGGCTGAGTACCCTTTGTGTGATATACCAGCCTCATCAAGTATTGCCTAGATATCCTGTGGATTGAGTTAATTATCTTTGAAAAAGTCGTCTATTTGCTTTTCTGAGACCTTCTTATATTTCTTCTCGTTCATCGGTGCTTCTGCATACTGGCGATTTAAAAGAAGACTTAAATGTGCGCCAGAAGGTTTTGTCGTTGATTCTTTATCAGGGTGCAATAATGATCTGATATCATATTGAAATGTAGAAATTGATATACATGAACATATGCAATAATGATTGCTATTCATAAAATATCACAATAGAAACAATAAACCAGTTAATAGAAAGGAGCTTACTTGATTGCATGTATTCTCTTCTTGATGCCACCACCTCCTAGCTTCATTTGCTCAATATCCCTTAGTTTTTTTTGTCGTCTACAGAGACCTAATGAGGTCTCTTATGTCTTAATTCAGACATTTGTTTTTCAAGCCTTGAAATGGTTTCCTTATTGCTTAATAACTTCTGCACACAATGCTCCATGGTTTTCTTCAAATGAATGTTCTCCTTCTCAAACAAATCTTTTTCTAATTTAAGAACATTGCTTGTTGCTTCCAAATGATGTGTATATCCTAGGAACCCATTATAGCCATCTCCAACAAAGTTAAGCAGAGATGTCATATTCCTAATTGGGGGTGTGGAGTTTGTAAAAGGGTCTTTTGGATATAACCTCCCATCAATCCATAAATCTATGTTTTTCTTCCCTTGCATCCTCAACATTTCTTTAGAAGCAGTACACAAAGTATTAGGTTTATTTCTCTTACTTAAAGGTTCATATTCATGTTCAAGCTCGATGTGCAGGTTGTAAATGTCTCTTTTCTCTGTATTCCTCCTTGCTCTTAATCCCTCTGCCATCCTCTTGATTCTCTCGGTGTTCCTCCTTGCTCTTTATTAGTAGAAAAATCTGAATGGAAAGAGAAAGGTGCCAAAATAGTAAAAAGAAGTAAAGAGTCCAACTAATTTGCAAGAAAAACCTTGATTTTAAAGGTACCAATACCTGCAAACTTTGTTATGTAATAACTTCGAAATTTGAGGTAAAGTTTCTTGCAGGGGAGAGAAGTCGAAAACCTTCAAAATTTGAGATGAAATTTCTTGCAGGGAGGGAACTCGAACTATTTTTGGATGATCCTTGGTTCAAATTTCAAGAAATATTCTATTTCGGCTTGTACGTGTAGAGATTTTGAGATATAAGCCATTAAACTTGGAGAATTGACCAATTCATTGTTCACGTAGTACATATAGTACATGAACAGATTGAAGACTTCGAGAACTGGCAATATTCTATCATTTTTATGTACATTTAAGAATAGAAATATATCTTCTATATCTCAAGAAAATGCCAAGAGAAAATACGCCAAAATCGATTTCACCTTATTTTTTAGACTTTTTGAATTATCTCTCTCTAATCTTAGTTGGCACTTCTTGATAAGATTTCGTGGTGCTCATGATAGATCAACTATGTGGAGGAGAGAGACTCACAAAATACAAGAAAATATCTTGCTTATTAAGTTGCTCAAATACAACTAGGCTTCTTGCTCCATACCAATTGCCTTCTTGCTCCATACCAATTGCCTTCTAGCTCCACCTTTAAATAGGTGAGCTAGTGGACCATAGGTCCATTCATACACACCCTTCTCTTCCCCTTCTACATAACCTTAGTCTCTTAATACCCCCCCTCAATACCAACTATGAAAGAAAATTGGAATAGGTGGTATTGGACATAGGTTGCCTTTATAACATTAGGCGTACAAGGTTGGGAATATAGGTGTGATTACATTGAGATTTAAAATAATTTCTCAGTGGAGTTAGAGGCTGATACAAAGTTAGCCTCTGACTCTTTGTCAGGACATTTAGAAGTGATATGTCTCGTTTGTTCACACTTGTTACATTTTATTTTGTTGGGATATTTGATCCAACAATTATTTGCCAAATGACCCACCTTTTTGCAATGGGCACATCTTACTTTGATCACTTGATGTGACAAAGCTTGTTCAATATTCGATGAAGTGGTTGCATTTGAAGATTCAGCTCCTCCCTTTGGCCTCTTTTCTTCATCAAGACAAGATTGAATGACTCCTTCAAGGGTGGGATTAGGTATGTTCTTCAGGGTGGTGACTAAGGTGGGGTACACCTTAGTCAGGGTGGGATTAGGTATGTTTTTCAGGGTGGTGACTAAGGTGGGGTACACCTTCTTGACTAAGGTGGGGTACACCTTCTTGACTGCTTTTAGCAAAACAGCCACTGCATCATCTTCATCCATTCTCGCATTCACTGATGCAAGTTGAGCCATAAGGCCCTTCAAGTGAGAGATGAAGGCTCCAATGCCGTCTCCCTCTTTGAGTTCCAAGCTGAAAAAATCAATTTTAAGTGAGATCTTGGAATTTTTACCATGAGCTCCATAGAGCTTATCAAGCTCATCCCATTTCTCCTTTTGCAGTTGGAAGCTGGTCCACATGGTGAATGAGAGCCTCATCAAGATGATGGCTTGTGCCCTCTCATCATCTTCAATATCTTCAGCCTTAGTTCGATCAATAGCCTTAGTGCTGGAGATGAATAGCCAAGAACCTTTGGACATCATCTTGTACTTGACAAGGACTTGCCACATGTGGAAGCCCTCTCATGAGAACTTCTTAATTTGGGTGTTGTCCTTTGACATTGGGTATTGAAGGAGGTTACTAGAGAGTAATCGGCTGATTTATGAAGAAGAAAAAACCAAAAATTTATGATATTTTGGCTTAAGTAGAAAAAGAAAGGCTTATGAGAGTGCAACAACTCTTAATCAAGCCAAGGATATTGCATAAAAAAGGAGATTAAGATGGTAAATTTTATGGTTTGTGCCCAACCACTAATTTTGATGGGGATTAGCTTCATAAGTGTTAAAGAACACTTTGTTTGGTGATTAAGATCACCATTAGTGTTTAAAAACATGATTAGTGTTTAAGAGCACATTTCTAACGTCTAATGACACTTGCATTGGTGATTAGATTCACCATTAGTTTTAAAGGAACACTTGCATTGGTGAGACTATGGGCTTCAAAAGCCCTAAGCCCACGCGGCTTGTGATGAGCTGTAGGCTTGTGATGAGCTGCAGGCGTCGTATTTCTGTATGACATCGACGGCAGCCAGAACATGCGCCGGCCTGCATAGGCGGCAATGCCGCGTCAGCGTATGAGGCTTTTTGTCGATTGGCCATAAGAACGTGTGCGCCCGGCTGTCCTCTACATTTTTTCTGATGAGAGCACAGCGAGTTGTTGCCTCCACGAGCTGCTAGAGCTCCTCCACTGGCAGGAGGTTCAGCTCCACACAAGAAAAGGTGATAGATTTGACCTATTCTACACCATAAAAGGGCCTAATCAACCAAAGCTCTAGATACCATGATAAGATTTCGTGGTGCTCATGATAGATCAACTATGTGGAGGAGAGAGACTCACAAAATACAAGAAAATATCTTGCTTATTAAGTTGCTCAAATACAACTAGGCTTCGTGCTCCATACCAATTGCCTTCTAGCTCCACCTTTAAATAGGTGAGCTAGTGGACCATAGGTCCATTCACACACACACCCTTCTCTTCCCCTTCTACATAACCTTAGTCTCTTAATACTTCTTAGAGGGCCCAAAGTTGAGTCCAAAATTCCCCTAATGAATCTTTTCAAGTGTGTGAAGTGAGGTGGTGTACCCCTTGTACTGGTTTTTACTAAAGGGTTTGTGGGGAGAAAGTGGTTTCCACATTTTTTTTCTTTTGATGAAATCTTTTTGGATATGCTAGTTGTTTATTAAGTGATATGCTATGGTTGTTTTATTAACAAGGGCAAGGGAGATATGCTATGGTTGTTTATTAAGTGATATGCTATGGTTGTTTTATTAACAAGGGAAGAAAGAAAAAAAAAATGAGCTCGTGGCTTTCACTGAGAGAGAGAGAGAGAGAGAGAGAGAGAGAGAGAGAGAGAGAGATGCCTTGCATCTTCCCCCTACATCTACGCGTGGGTTGTTAGATGGTTGGAATCTTGGGAGATCTAGGTGGCTATCCACCCTGCCGTGACGCCATCAAATCTTCCATAAGGGTCCATGGCGAAGAGTGGCCTCCTCCTCATCTTAGTCTCAAGATCACTAATCTACTTAAGGTTATTTAATCATAAAATGAACTCTAACTTTATCCAAAATCTATGAAATTGTTCATTCTCATCTTTAAATCATCTAAAGAGAAATTGAAGTTTCCATGATTTTCTTGGCATTTTTTGCAGAAACCTAAGCTACCACTTAGATTTTCATGTGATGGTAACCAATTAGTTAGATTTATTGTCATTTCAAATTTTCTTGAGCTTTTGAGAGCCTTTGTGTGAAATTTAGGTCAATTTTGGCTTTTCTCTAAGGTCTTGAAAAGACTTTGTTTTATGGATTTATGGGTTTTCTTGATTCCTGTAAATCGTTGCAAGATTCAATTCAAGCATTTATGACTAGATGTTGATGTGGGTAGAATAAAATTGACTTTTTAGCATTTATACTACCTATTTATGCTCATGATTTCTTTATCTTTCAAGATCAATAGCCTGATTTGTATGGAAGTCTCTAAGAATATGAGTATAACTTATTATTTGAAAAAATATGGCATGAATTATATGCCTTTTCTCATGTTTGATATGTTTTTGTATTAAACTACCTTGTTTTAGGCTGAAAGAGGCTAAAAATTGTTTAATATAACCTTGTTTTTCATGTGTTAGCATTTGCCCAATTGTTGACCTTTATGAATTCATGGATTTATTGTGAGTTCATGTGAATTCATATGCATAAACTTTCACTGATGTGCCACAAGTGGCTAGCATGTGCACAACCTTCATGTTACCGAAGTTGTTTAAGGTTTGTGGCATGTGAATTTATGCACATAAACTTTCATTGATGTGATGGCCACTGGCCACTGGCCACTGGCCACAAGTGGCAGTGTGTGTGCAAAACCTTCATGTTACCAAAGCTGTGTAAGGTTTTTGGCAACCTAGAACAGCCAAGAGGTTGTTGGCTACATGTTTGGCCAACATAGCAATTATAATCCCTTGTGTGTATGCACATGAAAGCTTGACTGCCCATTTGGGCACCAAAATGACCACCTTGAATCTAACAACCATGACAACCCTTTGTGCGAGTGACAAAATCCCAACTTGAGGACATAGACTCAACACTAGCATCACCTTGAAGATCATTAATGGAAGGTAGATGGACGGTTTAGTGTGTTCCATCGAAAGATTCCCTTTCTATCTTAGCACACGCAAGTCAGTGTTCAAAAAAAAAAACCCGGCTTAGTGTAGTTTGTACTTGGATATTTTGAAAAATACCTTCCAGTTTAAAATCTGAAGGTACAAATATCCAGATTCTTAGAAGTTATAGAAACAGAAACCTTCAGATTTTAAGATGATCCTTTATAAATAATTTCACAATTTGTAGATGGAGGCTTTAAATTTCAAAATTTTTAGATGAACTTTTTGGGAAAATACTTTTTTTTTTTTGGGGGGTGGGGGGGGGGGGGGGGGGGGTGAAGTAGCTATTTGATAAACAGCAAGTTAATTAATTAATTAGCAGGGTTAGGGCTGCCATGGTTTTGAAAGCGTATTTGGAGCTCTGCAGTTTTTTTTTTCCCTTCTTCTCACAGAGAGATTTGAAGATCAGAGAGTTGGTAGAAACTGTGCGGCCATGGTTCTTTCTGCCATTGGGAGGAGTCCGAAGTTTGATTCGTTGGGAGGGGGAAGGGTTTGGCGAGGTGAGGAGAAGCAGGTGAGGAGCTGTGCAGAGGGGGCTTTGAGCCTCTGAGGAGGGCTATTCCAATGGAGCTTTTACTGCTACTAGGGTGCAAGCTACTGCAGGAGGAAGGTCGGTGGTGCACATCATCTTGGACATGACTGGCTCCCCGGCTTCAGCTGTGTGCCGACCACAACACAGATGATCCCTCCCTCATCATGGTATGCCTCCTCCTCACTTCTTAAAACCACATCAACACCTGTAATAATACAGTGTATGCTATGGTTCGATCCACCTGCTTTTGAAATTCCACACATAAACGCCTATTTCTTGGTCCAATTCATCTTTTTAGAAATACTTAGGTACATCTGTTTGTGGAGAACTACTGCTTGCTATGGGGGAATTGTCTGTGTAATCCCTTGATTTTGATACTTTGATAGTATTGGAATTATCATTCATCATTCCAATCTTCTTTGCCAAAGCTTATGTAGCTTTGCAACCATAACTCTGGCAATTTGATGTTTTCCTGCAAGCTGGCCCTACTTTACCACAGTATCATCATCATTAGGGTCAAGTAGTCAGCAACTCAAAAGTTTTGCCTGGAATTGCTGTTTTGGCTGTCATGCTTTTGTAGCTTAAGTGCCAGGTTTTTGGCTATGATTAGATCTGCTGGAGTATAATGCTGATCGGATGGCTCTGATTGGCCAAGCTCGCTCTCTCTCTCTCTCTCTCCGGTCAGAAAGCTCGTATTTTTGATGGTCCAAATCCTGTCTTCAAATAGCTCCACAAGAGTACATCCATGATTTCCAAATGATGGTGGAGATAAAAGAGAGCTAATCTTTTGATTTTCAGCTCTGCAAAGCTCACCAGGCCTTGCCTGTGCAAAACCTATCAACAGGTACACTGTAAATTTGGATAGTTCAATTGATAGCTATACAATGGCTGGATATGATACACTTGCCAAGATTTCCTTGATTTCAGCCTTTGGTAAATGATAAGAAAAGCCAAAAGGACGTGGGTCTAGATGCTCCCATACCTTAGAAAGGCACATGTTCTAGGCTACATATGCACTAGAGAGGCAGTCCTCATGTAGGCCCATAACCTGCTCCTTGTAGTTTGTGGCTAAAATGGTACTTGATGTGTTTGTCCATGACTCCAAATCTCATCTTCAAGGGGACTCATAAGTGTGACATAACTGTCTCCTAGATTGGTTATCACTTACTACCGAAGGAGGTTCATATTAGCATGTCTTGGGACATGTGACATCACACCATAAAGAATCTAGTCATGACTCTTGATGATGGAAGGTTACATTAGCATGCCTTGGTTGACATCACACCATAAATAATCTGGTCATAACTCTTGAGGTTTGAAATGACAATTCTCAACATGATGATTATCTGAACTTCCCATCATTGCCACTTCTATGAATGCTCTCCCCTTGAGAAGTCATGGTTGCATGGCCATCCTGGGGCTACTAACAAATGCAACAAAATGCAGATATACCTCACTTTGAAAGAATCTCCAGTTGATACTTTGTAGCTGTCAACACACCACCATATGAAAAGATCTGCCATGAGACTCGCAACTTGGCCTATACTGATTTTATTCATAAGGTTTTACTAATAACATAGTAAGGCCAAATAAGATTGATTCAAGCTTAAAAATGGATAGATTCTAGGACCTCCATAACAGACAGCACCTTAGAACAATAAAAATGGTGAAAGTAAATACTAAATTAAAAAGCACTTTCATGGCCATAATCTACAATTGTGTGCTTAACAGAGATGAAATTTAACAGAGACTTTTAATAATTATGAAAGAATCAATACAAAATCACGGCTATAATACTTCTCAAATGTCAAATTTAGGACAAAGATGAAGCTTAGGATCTATCACATGTTAAATAATTATGCAAGCCAGTGGGAAAGCACTGCTCATCTCCACATGATGGTTCCACAAATGCTTGTTCACAGAAGAGCAATACTCGAATGCTTTGTTGTGACGTGATGACATAGGACCTTTGGCCTAGCTAAATACTTTAGTACAAAAACCTTATCTTTATTTCATGAGAGAGTCTACTAAATAGCAAGAAAACAAGCTAGTACTCTTAGGTAATGCCGTTAAATAAGTCACTCAGGGCATTTTATTTGCATCTAGCACTTAGGCCTTTTACTATATTTGTTGCTTTGAAATGGTTTTTACCTTTGTTATTCCCTCAACTTGTGAGACAGGCTCCTTGAATGGGTCTGGATTAGAGCCTCGATCAAGTAAGTGTGCTCTCTTTGTCAGTCTTATAGGGGAAGACTTTGGTTTCGTAAGTTTAACATTTCATTGATGTCAAAAAAGTGGCTTATTTGTGTATGTTGTATTATTTCACAAATTGTAGTAAATGATTCTAGTTTTATACAAAAAGCTTTCTCGTAGAATAAAATCTTTTCAAAGTTTAATGAAAGAAATTTGACACACAAAGTTTGTTTAATTGAGCTTTTGACTATCTCATTTATTTATTTGCACTCAAAAGCTTATCCATCACATGACAAGGCTTAAATTAGTATTATTGGGTAGGGTTAAGTTTTTCTTCTCGACTATTGAAATGTTACTGAATTTTTTGAAAAACTTTATAGCGAGAAAACTTAAACTTATGCATCGAGTGGATGAGTTTATGTCTGATTTATGCATGTTTATGCATAACAATTATCTAGAGAGATCTTAGGGTTTTAACAATAATTTATGTTATTCGATTCAACAACACCAATTTTGCGGGAAGCTTATGCAACAACAAACACGCAACCGTGGTTACCTCATCCCATCAGAGCTCTAAAGCCCGGTATGTTGAAATTAACATCAATGGTAGGGAAAGGAACACTATGGGGAAATGGGCTAGGCACACCAAACTGGCTAACCCAAACTTAGCGGATCCATTGGAAATCAAAATTGTGGCCTACGTGATCAATTATTGCTGTAAAAGATGGTGGATCAAGTACCCTACAAAACAAAGAGGAGAATATGAAGAGATAAAACCTAATGTTGATGTGGCACTTACGATGCAAGCTAACTGGCAGCACTCACTCAATATCTTAGATGTGTAGAATGGATGGTTTTCCATAATACCTTTAAATGTGCTCACATGTTTACAAGATAAGGTGTGAGAAAAGCCAAATACCTTGCAAAAGATGACTCTTTCACATTGGGTTGAGGAGAGTGACCCAAAACAAGAATTAAAAGATGATTCACAAGCTCCTAACCCAAGGAAACAAAAAGCAAACAAACTAAAAAGGTTAAAGCTAAACCCCAGGACAAGGAAAAGAAGCCTATAGATAACTCCATCATCGTTCGTAAATAAGGAAGGTAAAGGCTACACCCGATGTTAAAGCATTAACCTGCAAGGTTGTCTTAGAAACCAAGCAACCCATTCGAGGCATCAACCTCTGAGGTTTTCTTGGAGACATTTGTTACAAGTGGCCAAAAAAAAAGTTTGTTCTTGCCACGCATGGGAAAATACTAGGGGAAACTAGTGATCCAAGGGGAATCATATAATGAAACTATGCCCAACACCTCAACTAGTGAAGTTAAAAATTAAATATATGCACAAAAATCTAAGGCATGGATAATAATATTCTTGCCAAAACCTCTGAGGATCATTATAAGCAAGCTAGGGAGAGTATTAGTTAACATTAAGCCACAACATGCTAAATGACTACTCAAGCCCACTAGGAGGAGTACTAATTTCCCATTGAGGAAAAAGAGAAACTACCTATTGTTGAAACATATTCCTTGAACCAAGATAGACCTACAACAAGAGTCCACAGACAATACAACAAGCTAGTTAACTGAGAGTGAAACTCAGGATTTCTATCGAGCCAGGATGATGTCTTTGCCATATACTAGAGCAGGACTAGTGCAAAACCTATAAAATTAATGACTAAATGTGTCTTGCACCTCATTACTGATCCACATTAGAAAATATTCTTACCCTATGAGGTTGATGATGATGTCCATCAGTGTAATGCACTCCTATGTTCTTACCTTGGCCTATATAAAAAGATTAAAAGACTACATGGAAGGGGATTTGCATACCAATTATGAACTCCCAAAAGGTTCACACATTTATAAACAAGTATGAATAAGAATGGTCAGTGACCATATAGAGCCATTGATAACGTTCTTATCATGTGTTTTTACCTTAACCTTATAGAAAGATTAAAAGAATACATGGAAGGGAATTTACATACTAACTATGAACACCCTACAAAGCTATTATACACATTAGGCACTCTTGACAATGTTAAGGGTCATAATGAGGAACTTTTGCAATGTGGATTGGAAACAAAGAGAACATTACAAATTTAATATTTCCTCTTAAAGGTATGGTTAGATCTTTTAATGAATAAGAACATTGAAGGAAAATGAGCAATATCATGTCTCAGTAAACTTGGATGTCTTTGGGCCAACCAACAATCACCCCTAGAGATTGTGCCAACCAACAATCACCCCTAGAGACTATGCCAACCAACAATCACCCTTAGAGAGCGTGTCATGCTAGATGTAAGTGGAGAGTCTATTGTAATCTTGGGCCATTTCAAGTGAACCATACACACAATAGGTGAAACCATGGAACTCAAATGGAGAGCCTATTGAAATCTTGGGCCATTTCAGGCAAACCATACTCACAATAGGGGAAATCATGGAATGTAAGTTGTATGTGATCTCTAGAAACCATGGCATGTAAGTTTTATTTGACTTTTCTAGAAACGATGACACGTAAGTTCTATGTGACTTGTATAGTAAAACTTAATGAAGAGATCATCCTTGGTGGAATTTGGATGTGGTACTACTCAATTGATAAATCCATGCAAATCACCATCTTAGATGCTCGTAAAGGCATAATGCTTATTGAACCTGACCTCAAGCTTCCGAGACTCAAGGTTAGATTTAAAAAGTTCAACACGAAAATAAAAACAATACAAGAAGCTCAAATCTATCCATGGTGGGAAAACACTCTCATGAACTTGAAACTCTAGGATTTGTTAGGTCAAATTGCTTTATAAGCTTAAGCTCATCATGAGTGGATTCCTTTCAATAAGGAAATAAATATGCCACGTTTAGGGTACTTTGAATACAATATATATTTGCTATGTTTAGGGTACTTTGAACACAATATCTATATGTTAACTAATTCCCCTAACTACAAGTTTTTTGGGCTTGATTATGTGTTAGAAGCACATTAAAATGGGTTATTTTTGCCCAAGCTAAACCATGCTTCACCAGGAATACAATCACCTTAAGGGTCCACAGCACAGAGATAGTAGTCCCATTTGCAAACAAAGAGGATCCTACGTTGAATGATCTCTTTATCCTCATTGCCAAATAATATGAACTTCCAAACCAAATGCCCCTCTTGCTAGAGATTTAACTTCTCTACCAGTAGATGCCCTCCTCTATTCTTACAACACCATCTTCTCCTTCAAAGGAACATGTTTCTATCTCTAACTCCAAAACCTCACAGTCAACATGAACATGCTTCTATCTCTAACTCCATAATATCACAATTGACACGAACATGCTTCTATCTCCATTTTTTAATTCCAAACCATAAGTCATAGAAGCTCGACAACAGACACAAGAACAAAGTTGCATGGGCACATAATGTTCATAAAACCATTTTTGGAATCCAAATCATAAGTCGCATAAGCTTGACGATAGACACAAGAACCTAATCTCTAAAAAAGAACCCATTTCTCATAATGAGATAAAATAACAACCACAAGAATTGCCTCCCTAATCAAGGTAGAATGCCACAAGAACCTCCCACGTATAAGAACTATATCAAGAATCTATAAAACAATTGCACAACAAAAAGTAAGCTATTTTGGCTTGCTATTCTTCTTTTCAATTGGCAAACTATTATAGCAGCTGCTTTGTGAGTAGACACCAACACCTACTCACCCATTGGTAGAAAAAAAATGCAAAGTTTGTCCATGGTATAACCCATCACCTGGATTACCTTGAAAGGTGCAAGCATAACACGTTTTCCATAATAACACCATTCAATCATATTCTATTTGAAACCTCACCAACAACAATGAGCCTCCCTCCACTACAACCTCTTCATGTAATGAGCCCGACATTCCTTTCCCAAGAAGGTGAAGTTTTTCATTAGCCTCATAAATTGACTTAATTCTTTCATGCACCTCCACTGGTCTCAACTACAATAATAGCTATATCAAGAGTATGATTAACTCACTTTTATGCACTTAATTTTAAATCTACTTGTAAAGAGAACTTTAATGTAAAAAGATATAAAAGCACATGGGAAGAAGAATGTAAGAACTACAATAATAACTACATCAAGGGTGTGATTGACTCACTTTTATGTAAGTATTTGTACATTTATTTGTAAGAGCACTTTAATGTAAAAAGATAAAAAAAGCACTAAAGTCCATTTTAACAATGGTCTTGTGATAGGGAAAGCATGGAACCAAGAAGCTAATCTCTAAATTAAGAACATGTTGCTTTGATGTATAAGTAAGGACTTGAGATTTGCAATCTCATTCTGATGATTGATTCTACATTCCTCTGGACCCCTATCTCTTCTCCTCCATTTCTAACAAGCCTTAGATTCCCGTTGGCCTTCAAATTAAATTTTTGTAACCCTACTTGTAATTTCCAAAGAACAAAAGTGAGAAAAAAATAAACAAAAATCACATAAAAAGCTCACAAAAATTAAGAAAAATGCAATCACATATAGAGGTCTCCCACCTTGTTTAGGAATTCTGCCCATCACTATTCCGTTTAGGTATCTTGCCTTTCACTAATTTTCTCACTTACTAACCAGCTTCCCAAGGAGGTGTAGTCAGTGGAGAAGAGCTCTTGATGTGCTCAATGGTGATGATGATTTCTTTGCCATTTACTTGAGTACTTACCGTGAGGCTTATGTATTCCATAAGACTTAGCCTTTTGCAATGTCTACTCACTTGGCTCGTAGAGTTGGAATGGCTTGTCGAGTCGGATTGGCTTGTGGAGTTTCTGACCTTCAAGAAAGGTGGCGGATACTTTCGATTATTTCAAGCTTACTTGGTGAGATCATCATGCTCAGGTGATAAGCCAAAGGCATGAGGGAGTTATGTCGGAAAGCCCAGTTGTTCAATCAATGAGAAGAAGGCACATACTATAGGTGGGATGTAGGGGGTTGCAATGGAGAGACATTCTTTCTATAAAGGTTATCTAAAAAGCTATTTAAACACCCAAGCACTCCATATGCCCCCATGAAATAGGGAGCTATGGCTATTGCCACTATTGCCTCTAGCTAGAAACAAGAAAATATAGTCAAACTTTTGTAGTTGGGGTATCGAATGAGGTAAATTTATGGCCATATCCATGTCAAGATACTTGGTTGTCTACTTTGGGCATAACATCTATAGTTGCTAATAAATGCATCCACTTCTCACTTAAGTCACATCCTAGAAGTGGCTAGTAAACAACATTATCATCTAACAAATTTGAGCGGGAACTAGTTGTGTCAAATTTATCTACAAACAATCCTACATCCATGGGGTGTGTCTATTCTATGTTTTAAAATCAACCTTTATTCAGCCATCCTTCCTTCATCCAAACATGGATACATATGGTTTATCGAATGACTGCTTAAGATCATAACATATTAATCTGTTTGCTTAAGAAAATTCATCACTACATAGGTGTGACAATAAGTGAATGAGGATATTTTTTATTTTTAAGCTAAAGATAATTCCCATTGGTTTGATGATTATACGATCCACTATTTTCACAGTAAGGTCAATACATTCAAAAGGAGGCTTGTTTTATTTCTCCTAGCAATGCTTGATTACAATGGTAACACTAGCACCACCATCCAGGATTGTGTGACTTCCTAGCTTTTATAAAAAAACTACAATATATCATCCTTTTTAAAATAGTAGTTTTCTTCCCTTCGCACTAAGGTTTACTTTTAAGTAGGCAAGTAATAGAATCATTCCAAACTTGTAATTTGCCATCCATCTACTCTCTAAGATTTCTCCAAAGACTTGGATTTCTCTAGAGAGTAACGATCTAATAGGCATGCTGATTTTTAAGGATAAGAATAGTAAGTATTGCAATATTCCTTGGATACATTATCTTATTCTTCTCATGAACCATAGGGTCACTTTCATGCCATCCTTCCTCAAACATTGTAAACATCAAATTAGGCTTAATGCCTCCTTTCAGATCACTCTTTGGGAAGCTCTAATATCTCACTTAGAATATCCAAAGGTTTTGTAAGACTAGTATGACAATTTTTGCAACTCTGTTTCTACACCTTGGCTAACGTTGAGCTTAGATTCAATCTTTTCTCAACACTCCCGAGTTAGTAGCTTCTTCTAATCTACTCATCTTGGTTTACCATTGGGATATTCTCTCATGCCTTTGGGAGTCTTTGATGGGACTTCTTTCTCGATTGGAATTAGCTTATTGGCTTAGCCTTGAACATTGTGTCTACTTAGCTTGCTCCAAGAGTGGATGAACGAATAGAAGTGATGGTTGTTTTCACGTCAAAACTAATTTGGACTAAGACCTAGTTCTCTCCTTTACCACCTTTCTCAATGTTCTTCTTCTCAAAGTCTTGAATGTCACTCCTTTTTGGATAATAGATACACTTGATTGCCTTGCTTGTAGCCATGTAAGTGCATGTAAAGGTATCAAAGTTACCCTTCCTTATTATACACTATGAGTGGCCCAAACCCATCTTTCGGTAGCTTGATTTTCCTTCTCTGTGTTTCTCTTTGGCTCTTTTTTATTTTCCCCTTAAAAAAAAAAACTAATTCTACTCTCTGTCTCTCTCTCTCTTCCTTTTTCTCTCTTTTCCTTCTCTCCTTTTTTCCCTTGAAAAAATTTCATTTTTATCTCTCATTTAAAATAAAACAAAATACCTTTTTAAAAAATAATTCTCTCTCTCTCTCTCTCTCTCTCTCTCCAATTCTCTAACACACTCACTCACTCTCTCTAACTTGTAACTCTCTCTCTCTCTCTCTCCATGAAAAATAAGCATAAACACATGTATAAAATAATAATATAATCGCAAATAAGTAACAATATTCAAATAAGCATACAAAGAACATCCTCATTGTATAGTAATGAAAAAGCATATACAAACTATAGGTGCTTGCATGTGCAATATGATCTACCAGTCCCAACCTTAATTTTAAAATTTCGGACATGTGCATGATGGATTCTTTTCCATAGTCACTTTGTATTTTTTAATACTTAGTAGTGATTCCTCGGTTTCAATTATAAACACTTCCATATATCCAACCTTAATGACCAAATGCTCGAAGATAGTAGAAGTATTTGAAATTACTGAATATATTCTCTTAGCCGTCAGATCCGATGTCACTTTTATACATTGTTGATCGATATCCAAATAAACCTGCAAAGCACATCCTTGTTGTATAGAAATGAAAAAGCATATATACAAAATATAGATGCTTGCATGTGCAATATGATCTACCAGTCCTAATCCTAATTTTGAAATTTCAAACATGTGCATGATGGATTCTCTCCCATAGTCACCTTGTATTTTTTAATACGTAGTAGTGATTCCTCGGTCTCAATTTCAAACACTTCCATTTGTTCAGCCTTAATGATCAAATGCTCGAAGATAGTAGCTATAATTGAAATTGTTGAATATATCCTCTTAGCCGCCATATCCGATATGCCACTTCTATACCTTGTTGATCGATGGGATGCATTATTTGCTTCTTGGTGTAATCCCTTTTGGAACACAAATCCTCTAGCCTCCAATACTTATATCATCCAAAATAATATTGTATCTCTTCCAACTAGCCATACAACTGTTGAGACATGCATACTCTGTCTGTGTGTGTTTATGAGACATGCACCCATTTCTACATGGCATCAGAAGGGCCTTCCTGTTGGCCTGTGGGGTTCACTCTCGGCGTGCTTGCCCCTCTTCGATTTTGATGATGGAGGAGATAACCCTCCAACCCTTATACCAGCTTCAGACGAGAGCAAGGGCGATTTTGCTACAGCATACGACTTGCGTGAAGGAGGAGGAGACAACCCTCCTATTCAACACCAGGACCCTTTGCTTATGCAAGAAAGGTGTGAGGCACACCTCTGGAGTGGTAGATAACATGGCCCTGCAAAGACAATAGTAGCGTCCAAAGAGAAACAGTCGGGCTAAGGCGATCAAGTCGACCAACAAATCAAATGCTCAGAAGAAAATTGTGCCATGCCCCATGGCTTCTTTCTATACCTCATCCTTGCGTGAAGAGAAGGTAGAACTTTTGCTGCTTCATCTACACAAGTGCTTCTTGGATCCAGGGAAAGATTATTGCCAAGATGGTTTGCAGGTTCCACATAATGCTTCCTGTGTTCAGGGACCTGTAAACAGGTAGCCACAAGACGAACATGATGCTAATGCTCTAGGAGATGCAGCTGCTGATCATGCTTTGAAGACTACTCACTTTACCTTTTTCATTCCCTTGAGGGGGAATAATGGTGCGCATGGTCAAGGTCATGAAAAAGTTCTTTGGTTGCAGCTGTTAGTGAATCCAAGTCAGATCAGATTGAAGAATATGAAGACTCATGTTTTCCTTCTACTGGTCTTTCAAGCCCATGTTGATCCGGGTTAATTGCATCATCATGCTTGTATATATATTATAGCATATAGTTTAGGATGTGAAGCACTATAAACCTTTTAAAGGACAATGGGGTGCATCTTCTTTAATGCATAAATAAAACTGACATTCCACCTTCAAGACCCTGATTGGTCTTAAGGGGGAGTGTTGAGGTGTAAGCCCAATTAGGGCTTGACACTTGGCAGTGCCCAAACAACCTGCAGAGGCGGTTACAACTCCTTGTATATAGAAAATACATGAATGAAATAATATCATCTTGTTCTGTATATTTAGCGCTACCTACATGCGTACTCTATCTGTGTGTGTCTGTGAGACGTACCCATTTCTACAATAACTAGGGGTCTTGTAGAGCAGGTAACTAATGGATAGTATTACATTCTCTTCATATGTTGTTACAAAATCACATGAGTTGACACCTCTTTCCTGTTGACCACTCTCTTATATCATAGAAAGAAGGAGCTCGAACACCTCGGCAATAGTTTTTGATGTTCTTCTTACACTTGTCATCTTGGCTATCTAACCATCCTTGGCAAGTAATGTAGTGAAGTAGGTTTGGGTGCACATGCACATGGGGAATGGGGCCTAGCCACTTGGGCTTAGGGACATTTACATGTGTACTTTTAGAGTACCCTATATGAGGCGTAGGGCTCATGGACATTATATCCTTTTTTGATCATATTCACTCTATAGACATTCATGTCTTCTTGGTGCAATCCACCCTTGCTGTGCTTCAAGTAAACAAGCACACATCTAGCTTCTATGCCCTTCTTGGATATTGCCCTAGGATGGTGATCCACACCCATGTTGTTACTCCATGCTTTGAGTGGCCAACCTTGGTTTCTTGCAATGGTGTCAGAGCCCTTGGCTTAGGTCCTTTCTTAGAGAGTGATTAGTGTTAATTATTCGTAATTGATTTTCACACAGTTTTTAAATTTACTAATTTATTGTTTAACAAGATTAGCATAAAGAGATTTCTGTAATCATTTTTGAATTTGTATTAAACACTGTTTTTTGAACCCTAATCCAGTTTACTATTTGGTTCTTGAACTTCTTGATCTTCTTGATCTTGATTTTCTTGATCTTGATTTTCGAATGAGGGTTTACAGAGATTTTTGCAACCAAAATTGAGAGATTTTCTTGCATTATCTCGCTTAGAGAGCTTACAGTTCCAATTATTAATCCATTAAGCCTCTATTTCTGTCCTATTTTTCAAAATCTTAGAGTTCTTGGAACATATTTACAAGAAGCTTGGTTTCTTAAGCAGTTTTGTAGAAAATTTCGTTGCAGTTTCAAAGACTGGTGCAGACTGTGTTGAATATTCAGATTACAAAGTTGTGCAGATTATAGTTTGCTATGTAGACATCAAGATTGCTGTGCAGTTTTCAGATTTCTATGCAGATTATAGTGCAGAGTACAGATTACTGTGCAGAATATAGTTCTGGTGCAGGTTATTATAACAGTTGCAGATTCTGTGCAGAAAATTAAAGATTACTCCAGCTCATTGAAGTTTGTGCAGTTTTTTGAAGTTTGTGCAAAGTTTTATATAACTGTGCAGAGTTCCTTGAAACATTGACACAGTCAGTGCAAAGATTATGAAGAAAATCCATAAAGATTATCAAGAAAACAGTGCAGAGTGAAGAACTTAAGTGTTTTAAGCAAGATTGGTACAAAACTTTACATCAGTTATAAGTGATCTTTACCCTAAACTTCATTCTATTCTTGATTTTCTTGTTTCTGTGCAAGAAAAAAGTGTCTAGCAAGTTGATCTTTGCAAAAAAGTTTAAAGGTATATCAATCCCTCTCAGAACTGAACTGAGGTTATTGGCAAGCCAATGTGTTACCATTTACACCAAGGGATTCTACTGCTATACATTAGAGTTGCAGGAATTGACATATCATATTAGATATCTAGCAAACTAGCCAAACAGTTATGAATCTTTCTACAATCAAGGCAGTTGCAAGCAAATATTGAAGAATGTATAACAAGAATGGTCTGAATCAGTCCAAGATTGACAAATTTACAGACAGTTTGAATACGTGCATAAAGTCTGCATCTATGCAGATAGTTGAATCCATGTATGATAGACAAATGTGTAGACAGTTACATGTACGCATGGAAAGTTTGATGAAAGGGCATTTATCCAACTACTAGAAGTTGCTAGAGACACAGCCTTTAACATTCTGATCAAAGACGCTGCATATTCCACTCAAAGTTAAAAGCCATGACATGTTGTGCTAAACTTCTGTGAAATAATGAAACCCTACTGGGAGTTGAGTCCAGTCTACTAGCATTACCCAGGGTGCTCCGTACACCATAGGGCTAAAGTTATGTTGGTTGTTAGAGTGGACCCATGTAGCCAAAACAATGAAAGTAATACATGAAAGCTTATGGGTTACATACAAGCATGACAAGATCAAGCAGGCTACAAAAAAAACAGCCTCCAACAACCATTTTGGAAAAGGATGAAGGTTACATGCATCTCATAGTTATCACTCACAACATGAATTGAATCCAGAAATTTACAAGCAGTTAACATAGTACATGCATGGTGATTAAAGCTCCCTACAGCAAGATACTACCAAACAAATTCATGATTTAGTACAGAAAAAGGTATGCTGTCTGATTCCAGGAAAAGCATCCATATACATTACAGCAAACAAATAAAAAAGCATCAAATATACAGTACAGAAATTAAATACGAGGTTCTGGCCATCATAGAGATTTGTATCTCTAGGCATCATAGAACCACAAGCCAACAGCAGCTAACCACAGTTAGCCCATGAGAGGGAGCGCAGCCAAGGTCAGGTGACAGCAACGCTGATTGCTTCCAACAGTCCTTGATTCGCAGCTAAAAGAGGCAACAAAGCGTCGATTTACTGCCAATAAACACACAGAGGCAAGCGAATAGTTGTGCAAATGCACACAAGCAAAGCACTCGATTGCTGCAGCCTTCGTGCAAACACACAGAGGCAAACGAGCAGTCATGCAAATGCACAGAGGAAAAGCGCCTGATTGCTGCGACCCTCATGCAAACACACAAAGGCAAACAGCAGCCTGCAAACGCGTTGCTAACATCAGCTACCAGAGAAGAGGTCAGCAGTCCGATTGCTGCCAACAGGAGCAAACTAGCGAAGCAACACAAGAGCAAGAACAAAGAAGGAGCACACGAGCAGAGAACAGAGAACAAGCCGTTGAAGCATGCTTGGAGAAAAGGAAAATTTGGGGTTAAAAGACCCTTAGGGTTTGTTTTAGCTTCACACCATGGGCATTCTTAGGGTTTTTCTTGTGTCCACACTTTCCTTCCATCATACCTATTAGCGGGCACTTATAGCCTTGGACATTTTATTTGGTTTGTCCACCCTACCACTCATACCCTCCCATTCTATCTCATTGGCCATTTCATTTGGGCTTTCAGAGAGTGTTCACACGCTTTGTATTTGGGGCTTGTTCATATGCTTGGAGCTTCATTGTGGTGGTGGTTAGTGTGCCATTTGGTCGATTTGGTGTATTTTGGGCGTTCACGTGCACACTTTGGGCCATTTTAGTGTATTTTGGGTGTTCACGTACATATTTTAGGCCACTTGGTGTATTTTGGGCATTCACACATGCATCTTAGCCCTTGTTCATGTACGGTTGGTCATTTTGAGCACATTGGTACTTTTCCACACGTAGTGTGGGATTCTTGAGCACATTTAGTGGTGTTTCCACACTTTCGGGCTTGGCGGGACGACATGAGTTCTCATTACTACTTCTACCCAGCCTATGATCACCATGCTACCCACCATCTTCGTTCATGTGGAGTAAAATGTGAACACATGCCTTCGTCATATGTAGCACCACTCAAGAAGTCAAAAGCATGATCCACCATATCTATGCATGTATGAGTATGATTATGACACTCTATATGTATGTGACCCTCTAAAACAGAAGCTGGATCATCATAAAGATCATCATTAAGCACTAACCAAGTGTCTACACAAGAGGTATAAGTGGTATCAATCAACTCACTATGACACTCTATATGTATGTGACCCTCTAAAACAGAAGCTGGATCATCATAAAGATCATCATTAAGCACTAACCAAGTGTCTACACAAGAGGTATAAGTGGTATCAATCAACTCACTATCAATGGAATCTCCAAGGTCACTAAGGTCATCCCCAAAGGTATAGACCAACTCCATCACTGGTGTCCCTATATGAACTAAATCCCATGATAGATCAATCTCCAATGGTGCTGGATCTAAGGAAATACCTAGATCAATCTCCAATGGTGCTGGATCTAAGGAAATACCTAGATCAACTGTAAAACTCTCAAAGTAAATGTCATAAGATATGCTAGAAATATAATCAATATGCATACTCCTACGATGTCTCACCTCTATGAACTCATCACTACTCTCATGCACTATCCCTGACTGCTCAATCACCATAGCTTGATCCACTCGAATGCTGCCAAGAACGCTATGAAAACTAGGAGTAGTGGTCGCATCCGAAATCTCTCCACATGTAACAAATCTAGAGGAGTAGCCCAACACATCTAATACTAGAACCTTGGGTCTATGCTCCTCATGGTCTATGATGTGATCAACGACATGTGAAATGTCAATCCCATGTGTGGCTAAAGATGTATGACTAGATGAATGATCATGACTAGTCAAATGCCCATCAAGATCATGAAATGCATCACTACGGTCACCTAATGTATCTCTATGATCACTAAGAATAGAGATAGGTAGCTCTATGATGCTCGTGATGCTCGATGTGCTCACTGCCATCGCTCCCATGAAGATCATGCCCACATGATCTGACTCAGATACATCACTCTCACTATCACTATCACATACATCATCATCATGTACATATGTGTCAGTGGCATCATGTGCACGTATATCACTATCATCATGTGTATATCACTATCATCATGTGTATGTGTCAGTGGCATCATGTGCACGTATATCACTATCATCATGTGTGTGCACGATACATCATCATAGGTATGTGGGTGTGATACATCAATGTCATCACATGTATGTGTATGACCATGACCATGACCATGACCAAGTATCAACATTAATATCATCATCAACATGATGATGATCATCATCACCATCGACATCATCATCTACTAAATGCATATCATAATGATACCCATCCTCAGGTATATAGTCAACTCTGCTCACAAATGTAGGGCACTCAATCAAATCTCCATATACATCTTCCCATGCAATCAATGTGCCGAACCATCCATGTAAAGATATCCACACAGATCCTCAACAAAATCACCATGTGTAGAATGTCTAGACCATCTAGCACAAACATCCTCCTCATTAAATAAATGTCTCTACTGGCTAGGTAATAACATCTAAAGCTCAAACATCCATATGTGACATGAATATGATGTGTCATCATAGCATGATGCCGTGAAGAAGGATCTAGAGGTCGAAGCCCCGATGTGCCAAATGTATGTATAAACTCGAGAAATGATATGTAACTTCTCACCTTTAATGGCAAATCAAGATAACGGCCATGAAGCCATAATGATAGGATACGAGCAGATATCGCACGATCAGGGTCTCGGATGGAGACATGATTATTTGGCTCCTTCGGATGTCGACACACGATCCTGTGTTCTTTGGAGTCGAGACATTTTTCTTTGGATGTATTCTTTGCCATTTTGAGGAGCATAGTTTGTGGATATGTGGATCGACATTCATATGCATCTATGACATATTCAAGTCTTGGCATACACGATGATTCTTTTGTGCCAGGATCACTTGACATTCTGGTGAGGAGTTTCGAGCTTCTTTGGTGGACACCTTTCATGCCAGATTCATAGTGTGGTAATGATGAGGACGAGCTTATGAGTTTTCCTTTTGACCCTAGTACTACTATCTCTTTGGAGTCGAGCTTTTCTTTTGATCCAAGAGCTCGTACAATTCCAACTTCAATGGTTTGGGGTGTATACCATACATATCCCTTTGATCCTGGAGGATACTTGACTCAATTCGTCATCGATAGTGGTTCCTTCTCTACTCCACTTGCACCAAATTATCATGGAGCCATTGCCTTGGATTTTGCATGTCTTGGATTTCCTTTTGATCAAGGAGGTTGCATATATAGCCTCATCATCGACGGGAGTCCTCTATCCTTTCCATTTGACCCAAGGGGTCATATGATTCATGCACAGGTCTTCCGCTACATTCAGTCATGGATGTGATTTTTTTTTTTTGGTTTTTGTACATAGCCACTTGTATATGTCTTTTCTTTGGGCACGACCACCCTTTGATTTTGAGGACGAAATCATTATAGGAGGGGATGGTTTGTAATAAAGTAGGTTTGGGTACACATGCACATGGGGAATGGGGCCTAGGCACGTGGGCTTAGGGACATTTACATGTATACTTTTAGAGTACCTTATATGAGGCATAGGGCTCATGGATATTGTACCCTTTTTTGATCATATTCACTCTATAGACATTCATGTCTTCTTGGTGCAATCCACCCTTGCTGTGCTTCAAGTAAACAAGCACACATCTAGCTTCCATGGCCTTCTTGGCTATTGCCCTAGAATGGTGACCCACACCCATGTTGTCACTCCATGCTTTGAGTGGCCAACCCTAGTTTCTTGCAAGTAACCTTGTTGTTTAGATGTGTTTGCTGTATAACCCACATTGAGTTGTGTATATAACATTCTCAACAATTTTCTATACCTCTAAACAGCAAGTAACCTTGCTGTTTAGAGGTGTTTTCCGTAGTATAACCCACATTGAGTCGTGTATAACATTCCTCAAAATTTCTTACACCTCATCTCTTTAGTTGTAAATCCTTCTTCATTATGCTAGAACACCTTGTGTAGTTATAGAAATAAGGGGTGGAAAGTTTAACATCCTGCCCTTTTTCTTACGTGGTTGGTTTTCTATGACATACTTCGGACGATGTGATGAGTTGTCATTCTCAAGGTTATAATTTTTGGTTTTGGACACTGAGTAACTATAGTGTTATCACCAATATAAATTAATTGCGCATGTATTGGTGTGCCAGACATTGCTTTTCCCACCAATCTACTCTAGTGGTTGACGGGCTTGGAGCTTTTAATGATCTAGCCTTCTCCATTAACTTTACTATCATAGGGCTTGCTTCATGATATTTGCCTTACATGAAGGCATACTTCTTTGTGAATTGCAAGAGGAAATTAGTGAGATCTGAAACAGCAACACCATATAAATGAATGGTTGCCTTGAAACCCTCTTCTTCCAAGTAACTTGCATGTTTTGTTTCAGCTAGATTGGTGGTTGGCATGTGTGACATAATGGCATCATCCACATCTTATAACAAAAGATTAAGTTAACATATGAGGATCCAAAGTGTAAGCTCCATCCACATCCACTTGTATATTTTGTTTCAGCTAGATTGGTGGTTGGCATGTGTGACAAAGTGTCATCATCCACATCTTATAACAAAAGATTAACATATGAGGATCCAAAGTGTAAGATCCATCCACATCCTATAACAACAAAAGATTAAGTTAGCATATGAAAACCATTAGTGACTTTACCGTTCATCCACTATGATCTAATGTACCTGTACTTCAAAAGTGCCTCTTCTCCACTTAATGCACAACACCACTAATAGTAAGCTCGCTTGTGCTTGTCTTGAAAATTCGTAACTACATATTAATCTATATGGATATTTAAGCTTTGTTCCCAATGAAAAAAACATGATCATTCACGACCTTCCAATTTATTTTTTTGGTCCGTTATTGTAGATTATCCTACATTATACCATTGATTCTAGAAGCTTGTACCATCCTTCTAAATCTACAAGAGAATGGGACAACTTAACAATTTATTTAAAATCATGTTTGAGAATCATAATCATGCAATTAAAATGTGTATGGAGTCAAACTTACCTTTAACATTGAACCAAGGGATGCATGTGTTCCAATAATTGTGACAACTTCATGTTACTAATATTTGATCCATCCCTCATATGCTTTCTAACAATTGCAATACTAGTTGTTTTGTGATATCCATTTGAATCTTCCTTGGACCACTTGTAGCAACCTTCGACACTGCATGATGTTACTAATATTTGATCCATCCCACATATGCTTTCTAACAATTGCATGCAATACTAGTTGTTTTGTGATATCCATTTGAATCTTCCTTGGACCACTTGTAGCAACCTTCGACACTGTCTCTCTTGCACGAGTATTCTTATCTTTTGTAATGCTTACCTTGATGTGTCTCTTTGTACCTCATGCAAATGTTCCCCTTGATATATTAATGGTCCACTCATATGTAGGTTATCGGGCATACAATAGCACACTATAGCATCACACTCTTCTACATACAAGTCTGGCCTTATAGTAGAAACAAGCTAGAGAGTCATATCCATCTGATGTTAAGCCAAGCAAGGAAAGCTTTTGTGTAAGCTTTCCTATTATTTAAAAAAATATAAAGTCTCAATAAATACTCTTATCAATCAATGTTTATTGAAATTAAAAAAAGGATAAAGCTTACCAATGTATGATGTTTTATTCGGTGTGTCGTTCATAGTCCTACGTCTACACAAGACATAAGTGTACTCAAAGAAACCTCCACAATAACTCTTTTGGATTATTCCACAAAACTTTACATAACTCTCCACAGGTTTCATCCAACAATGTCCATCGTGTGCTTGCTCCATTCCTTGCATTGGTGAGCCTGAAAGATCAAGTATCTTAGGTAACTCAAAAGCCACATTGCCATTGTAAATTTTTGGAATCTCATCCACTTTTTTAATAAGCATGCATGCTAATATCATTTTAGGAAGAACACTTGCATGAGATTCCATAGATAGTAAGTATTTCACCACACTCTATGATAGGGTGTGTCTATACATGCTTTAGAGAATGTAGGGGATTCTTCTACTATGAGATCAATAATCAGTTGCCTTGGTGTGCTTATTGTATTGTTTCTTGACACCCCTACTAGTGGAACCATAAGGTATTCTGATATATATTTATCAAAGATATAATATGGTTCTTTTTCAATGGATCTCGTTGATTGGATTGGTATAAGATGATCTACACTATCCTCCTTTGGTTTAATTGCAAACACCTTTCACCCAAATTGAGTAGATAAATTTTTTACACAAACATTAGGTTTAGAAATATAAAAACACCCTTGCACAATCCTAATAATAGGATCACATTCTAAACCCCCTACAAAAATGTGAAGTGTTGTGTTCTCCATCTCAACAAACAAGAACACAAATCAAAAAAAGAAAGAGGAGAAGGAGATATGTATTTGTGAGGTACTATACGACCTAATTAAAAAAAACACAAATAAAAAAGAGAGGAGATAAACATATAAATAAAGAAATTTTAAATGTATAAAATAATATATTATTACCAACAATAATAGAAACATCCTTTAATCATTGTAAGTGATGTCATCATTATGAGAATCCAAAATTAAATTTTAATCAATATATTTAATATTAAATGTATACATAATTCTCATGTCTTTGTTATTTTAATTATGAATATAAATTTTTTAAATATGAAATTTAAAAATTTATTAAATCTTTTTTGTAATCTTATTATATATTGGTTTGTAGTGATCATTGTGTATCGAATTCAACATGCTCACAAATCAAGATCTCTCTCTCTCTCTCTCTCTCTCTCTCTCTCTCTCTCTCTCTCTCTCAGTAAGGGTGACGAGACGACAGGCCCTTAGTAAGGGAGATGGTTTTCCTTAGTAAGGACGATGATCTAGTAAGGGCAACGGTCGTCCTTAGTAAGGATGACTAGGTCAAAATGGCCGTCTTGAGATGAACTTACTTGTTGAGATATCAAGCTCAACTAGTGCTATGACAGACATTGATGACCCGCTTGGGTGACATCTTTCGCACTTATGCCATTGACATGGTTGGTGAGATTAGGTCAATATGCCTACCAGTGGATGATAGGCTGTGTGACAACCACTTTGGAGTACTACAGTTATGGCATAGTTATAGCGCCAACTCATATAGTCGGTCGGGTTCACACTATAGACCGACCATTTTGTATTTTGTTTGCAGGAGAGTAATTTACCTTTATGTATGTACTCTTATCTTCTAGTTATATGGTTGTATAGAAGAGAAGAAGATAGAAGAAATTTCAGCCATCCATCTCTCTCTCTCTCTCTCTCTCTCTCTCTCTCTCTCTCTCGTGTTGTCTTGCACTCTCTTGTGTGTGTGTGTGTGCTTGCAAAAAGGAACTCAAGATCTCTCTCTCTCTCTCTCCCGAATTCTCTTTATGGTATCAGAGCTTCAGTTCGTGTGAGAGCTAAGGAGGCAGGAAAGAGGCAAGAACAAACAAGAAAAGAAGCGGTACGCAGGTAAAAGCATCATTCTCTCTTTCCCTTCTTGGTTTAGGTACAACACCCTCGGTAGCTTCGGGAGCTACACATCTCCGATTGAGGAGCTGTCTTCACAGTGTTGGAGGTGCATGTGTGGTACATAGTACTTTGTACTTTGTACTAAAGTTTTTCAGGTATATTTACGTTTCAGGTATGTTTTGATCTCCGTTCTGTCATTGCAAGGTATTTTTGGCGATTTCGAGAAGTTTTAGTTGGGAACTGTCTTTAGTCAAAATCTGGTCACTGTAGTACAGTAGTGCATTTTGAGAGTGTAAACAGTGTTTGCACATGTATTATTGACATTGGTTGTATGTACATGTACTGTGGTCAGATATGGTGATCTACAGGTTATGTTGAAGTATTGCTATAATAGTCATCGTAGACAATAGAATACTATTGTGTTATACAGGTTGCATACAGAAATTGCATGTTGTAGTTTTTTGATCGTTGAAGGAAAACATGTCTGACGGAATTAATTAAATTGTCAGTGATGAGAAGCTAGATAAGAACAACTTCCATGCCTTGAAGTTCATAATGACCAATTTCCTTATGGTGGGTAAAGTATTTTGGGACTACGTCAAAGGAGAAAATGAGGAGCCTCTTGAGTTTTTTTTGAAGAGAATGCCACTCCAGCGCAGACATAAAGGCATTCAAGGAATGGAACCAGGGTGTAAGGAAAGTCATGTATGGGCTTTCAATTAGTGTCAGAGACACAATGCTAGAACACATACAGGATGCCAACACTCCAGCAGTTGCATGGTAGAATCTGGTGTAGATGTTCCAGACCAACACAAAGGCAAGGAAATTGCAGCTACAGCAAGAGCTACATACTATGGAAAAGAAAAGCATGTCTATCAATGAGTATGCTTTAAATATCAAGGGCATTGTTGAATCTCTTGGGTCCATCAATGTATTAGTGGAAGATAATGATTTGGTGAGTGTCTGTTTTTGAATGGGCCTGGCAAAGAGTACAAGCCATTCAAGACCTCCATTGTAGTCAGGGAGAATATTCCTTACTTTCAAGACTTAGTATCTATGCTGATAATAGAACAAAAGTCACTAAGTGAGAACTCTTCTTCACAAAGCAAGAACACATCGGAACATGCCTTTTACTCTACTTTAGGCAAAGGTAGAGGTCGTGATCGAAGCCAAGGTGGTGGCCGACAAGGAAATCAAAATTCTAGACAACAACAGTCCAAATGATTCACAACAGCAATCATACACAGGTGGAAGAGGCCAGTCTAGTGGCAAGGGAGCCAAAGAGGTCGAGGTGGTTGGCCAAAAAATCAGAATAATGTAAATAGCATAGAGTGCTATTATTGTGGCAAACCAGGGCACATGAAAAAGGACTTCTTTAAAGTAGAATGACATTTAAAGTGAAAATTTACAACAAGGCAAATATACATTACCTAGTAAGTAGGGAGGTGATGATAGAAGTGAGCAGTTGTTTGTGATGCAGCAGCACATGCTCAGTTCCATAATAGGAGATGTGTCAAGATCTCAAGATACATGGTACTATGTGGATTCTGGTGCCTCTAACTACATGACCAGTCTTGCAGAGTGGTTTAGAGACATGTAGAAAATGAAAAAACCTGGTTATATAGAACAGGTGATGAATCAACGCATCCCATACTGCGCATGTTGGTAAAGTGTCATTGTCTATGCAGGATGGAAAAATAAAGTACTTGGTAGATGTACTTCATGTTCCAAATATTATAAAGAATCTGGTTTCTATTGGACTAATGGTTGAGTAGGGTCTGCAACAAGTGAGGTTTAATCCTCAAGGATGTTTTGTGGAAGACTTCAAAAATTGGTGTCGCTTGGTTGCAAGGGGTAACTAGGATGTTTATTTTGGACATGAACATGCCTAAAGTAAAGGCAGCCATGTTTGCGCATGGAACATGTGTGTCATTGTGCAGATATTGACATATGGCACAAGCGCATTGGTTATGTGAATGTACAGCGACTGGAGTCTATGCAGGTCTAAAATATTGTTGTAGGTTTGCCAAAGTTTAAGGTTAATGGTATATGCACAAAGTATGTGAAGCATGCTAGCTTGGTAAGCAGGCCAAACATACTTTCCCACATGAAAAGCATGTCAGTGCAAGGCCATTAGATGTCATACATTCAGATGTATGGGGACCGACAAAGACTGCAACAATTGTAGGTTGCAAGTATTATGTTACATTGATTGATGACCACACTAGGAAAGTGTGGGTTTACTTCATGAAGGAGAAAAGTGAGGTGTTTTCTCACTTTTAGAGATTTAAAGCTTTGGTCGAGAAGGAAAAAGGCATGCAAATAAAATACTTGAGATCAAATGGTGGGGGAGAATGTTTCTCCAATGAGTTCAGTGATTTCATAAGGAAGCAAGGAATCTAGAGACAGCTTGCATATAGGTACACTTTGCAGCAGAATGGTGTTATAGAAAGAAAAAACAGGCACATTGCAAAAGTGACACGTGCCTTGATGGCTGAAAAGAATATGCCACATTATTTTTGGGCAAAAGCAGTAGCAACTGTCACGTACATTATGAACATGACACCCACTGCAGTTGTTCATGGTATGATGCTTGAACAGAAGTTTATAGGCATAAGACCGGATATGTCTCACTTGAAAGTGTTTAGGTGTATTGCATATGTGCATATTCTTGATGAAGTGAGAACAAAGTTGGATCCAAAGGTAGAGAAATGCATCTTTATTAGTTACGCTATGGAGCAAAAAGGTTATAGATGTTATAACCCTACCACTCGTGAGATGTGAATAAGTAGAGATGTTGTCTTTGACGAGATGAGTAGTTGGTATGCACCAGTAGTGAAGGCAACATGTAGTTGTAAGAAGTGCTAATGCTACACGACATGTAGAGCAACAATCACAGGTGCTTAGTGGACCTAGAGAGTCCTCTAGTAGTGGATCCAATGTGAGAACAGATGTAGGTACACATGTATCTCGCAGAGTAGGAAAAGGTAGATCAACCTTTTGTGCTTGATCTATCAACACGTCACTTATATGTGGATGGTAACTCTAGCAGCTCTGAGTTGAGCCTTGATGAGAAGCTTGGCATCCCATCTGTGGTTACTCTTGGTGTAAGGGGCTGTTTTGAGGACACATGTATCTCGCAGAGTAGGAAAAGGTAGATCAACCTTTTGTGCTTGATCTATCAACACATAACTTATATGTGGATGGTAACTCTAGCAGCTCTGAGTTGAGCCTTGATGAGAAGCTTGGCATCCCATCTGTGGTTACTCCTGGTGTAAGGAGAATGAGGGCTGTTTTGAGGACACTTGGCAATGATCCAGGTGTACGCAGGTCTACGAGGGTTAGGTACCCTGTTGTGACAGGTTGAGATATGATGGATATATAGCCCATCATTATGCTTATATGGTTAAAGCAATACAGGAATTGGAGACCACTTGTTTTGAGAAGGCACTTGGAAATAAGTAATGGAAAGATGCCATGAATGAGGAGATGGTAGCATTGGATTTAAATGCAACATGGGAGTTAGTGCCTTTGCTAAGGAAAAGAAGGCAATTGGATGTAAGTTAGTTCCTTTGCTAAGGAAAAGAAGGCAATTGGATGTAAGTGGGTGTATAAAGTCAAGAATAACACGCTGATGGTTCAGTGAGCAAGTAAAAGGCAAGATTTGTGGCCAAAGGCTATGCGTAGACTTATGGCATTGACTATGAAGAGACATTCAACCCGGTTGCAAGAATGGAAACCGTGCGAGCTGCCATTGCTATGGCTGCAATAGCAAAGGGTTGGTCTTTACATTAGATGGATGTAAAGAATGCCTTCTTGCATGGTGATTTGCTAGAAGAAGTTTACAAGATGCAATCACCAGGGTATGAGAGTGATGCAGACCTAGATTTTGTGTGCAAGTTACACAAAGCCCTGATGGCTTGAAGCAGGCACCCAGAGCATGGTCAAACAAGATCAGGGCATATCTTATTACTATCAGATTTCAGATATCCAATGTAGATTTTTCACTTTATGTGAAAAAGACACATAGAGGGATCATGCTATTAGTCATCTATGTGGATGACTTGATTATCACTGGTGATAGTAATGTTGACATACATAATGTTAGGAGGCTTTTAAAGCAAAGGTTTAAGATGAAGAATTTGGGTAAGCTGCGATATTTTTGGGCATAGAGGTGGTGACATCACCTTATGGCATTTTGTTATTTCAGAGGTAATATGGCTTGGAAATGTTGTCCAAGTATGGTATGATAGGCTGTAAGCCTATTTTAGTGCCATTGGAGCATAATGCAAAGCTTTCCACAGATACATGAGAGCTTTTGGAGGACCCCACTACGTACAGGTGCATAGTGAATAGCTTAATCTACATGACCATTACTAGGCCATACTTGAGTTATGATGTTGGACTTGTGAGCCATTTTATGCAGGCCCCTAGGAAGCCACACTTGGATCCCGCTAGACGGATTCTCAGGTACATAAAGTCCACAGTTGATTATGGACTTTTCTATGAGGTTGGTATAGAGATACAACTACATGGGCACACAGGTGTTGATTGGACTGGTAGTGTTGTATACAGGAGATCTACCAGTGATTTTATGTTCTCATTTGGGAGTTCTGCTATGAGTTGTAGTAGTAAGAGGTAGCCAACAATTGCCTTATCGAGTACAGAGGCAGAGTGCAGGGGTGCTCCAATGGCAACTTGTGAGGTAGATTGGTTTAAGAAGCTACTTGGTGATATGGGTGAGCCTGTTATCATTTATTGTGACAACATGAGTAGCATATAGTTGGATAGTAACCTAGTATACCATGCTAGAATGAAGCACATTGAGGTGCACTATCACTTTATGAGGGAGAAGGTTCTAGCAAGGTGATGTAGATCTAGTATATGTTAGCACAGAGGATCAAGTGGTTGACATCTTCATGAAGGTATTGCGCACAGAGAATATCCAAAGGTTTAGAAGCTTACTTGGAGTGCAGTGCGTGGAGTTGAGCTCAAGGGGGAGTGTTGAGATATCGAGCTCAACTAGTACTATGTGATAAACATTGATAACCCACCTAGGTGGTGACAGCTTTCGCACTTATGCCACTGGCATGGTTGGTGAGATTATGGTCGATATGCTGCCAGTGGTGGATGACAAGCTATGTGACAACCACTTTGGAGTACTAGAGTTATGGCATAGTTATAGCGCCAACTCATATAGTTGAGTTCACACTATATAGACCAACGATCTTGTATGTTGTTGTAGGAGAGTACTTTCCCTTTATGTATGTACTCTCATCTTTTAGTTATATGGTTGTAGAGAAGAGAAGAAGCTAGAAGAAAATTCATCAATCCATCTCATCTTTTAGTTATATGGTTGTAGAGAAGAAGCTAGAAGAAAATTCATCAATCCATCTCTTTCTTATGCCTTGCACTCTCTTGTGTGTGTGTTTACTTGCAAGGAACTCAAGCTCTCTATCTCCCACATTCTCTTTATTACTAAGGGTAATCATCACCCTTAGTAAGGGATCGTTTCCCTTACTAAGAGCAATAGTTGCCCTTAGTGAGGGCAACCAGGTCAGAACTAACCTAGTCCTCGCTTTTACTAAGGGCGAAAATCACCCTTAGTAAAAGCAACAATGCCTCTTCCCTCTCATTTCCTCTAACCCATCGCCTCCTCTCCTTTGTTTCAACCCATCACCTCATGCCCTTATCTCTCTCCTCCCTCTCTCTTTCTCTTTAACCCATTACTCTTGTCTCCCTCTCTGTCCCCTCTCCATCCCTCCCTTCTCTTTACCCTCTTTATCCATTGCCCATTTCCCTTCCCTCCCTACTCTCTACCCTCTTTATCCATTTCCCATCACCCTTGACTCCCTCCCTCCTCTCTTTCCCTCCCTTTTCTTTAACTCTACACTTTATCTCCCTTGTCTCTCTCCTCTTTTCCCTCTCCTTATCTCCCACTCTCTCTTTCACTCCCTTGCCTCTCCCCTCTCTCTCCCTCTCCTCTCTCCTTTCTCTTTAACTCTCCCTTCCTTTCCTTCCCTTTATTTATCTCCCTGCTGTCTTCCCTCCCTCTTTCTTTTCTCCTCTCCCTCTTGTTTCTTTTATTTCTTATTTTCTTCTCTTTCTCTTTCTTGTTCTCTTTTCTCCTCTCTTTCTTGGTTTTTCTCCTTTCTCTTCTCCTCCCCCTCTTGTTTTTTATATGGCATCTTTTCAACTTGAAAGAGGGACATGGGTTTTTCTAACATTCAATGATACAAAAGTAGCTATTGGCACCGTCTTGCATGTGAACTTCAATATTAATATCATGCATGGAGCTCCATTATAGTTAGGATATGTTGGAGTACTAATCGAAGATGGTGATATCTTAATATTAAATCAAACTAAAGAGTACATTATTTTATGGATCAAGAGATTGTGTAAGTATTTTTATACGTGTTCTTTTCTTATTCATTACGTTTATTTTTTAAGGTATATTTGAATTAATTTATCTTATATTTGTCGTTGTGTTTAGTTTTATCCACACACAAAGGAAACACAAAAGGCAAATAAATCTCCAAAGCGTGGACGACAATAAAATTCCATTGCTATGCAACAAGTAAGACAAGAAGTTACAAGCACAAAGAAGAGGAGGAAATGAATAAAAGAGGAAGATGATAATTGGGTACCTTCTCGGAGAACTCCAAAGTGAAAATCCACATCTTCAAAAAAAGTTATATCTTTGAAATCTATGAAATAATTAAAGGAAGTAGAAGAGATAGAATACGGTATTGAAAAAGAAGGTGATAATGAAGAGCAATTCATGGTTACACATGCAACTCGTCTTCGTCTTGAACTTCTACAAGATAGCCTAAATAGATTAAAGGTTAGTGTTATCCACATTAAAATTAATCTTGAAAAAGGTATCATTTTTACTAGCAAGCGCAAAAACTTTATGTAAATTGCAGGTGAAAAGATCCACTTCTTTACCACCTATTCCCTTGTGTAGACTTGTGCATAACCCCTCCATTAACGAGAGTGCAGTGTAGGTACAAGAAACTTGCCAAGGGAATTCTATACAAATGGCTATGTTGCCAATAGGTGTAAAATCATATGCTCCATCTCCTCATCTCATAATCACAGGATGATATTATTAAATGGGATGATATATGGCGAATGAAAAATGAGGAGTTTGAGGATCAGATCAAGGATACAGTCTGAGAGTGGGAATTCTTGGTAAAGAAGATGCTTTATGCATATACATACATATATACATATGTGTGGGATGGTAACCATCGTTTTGTAGCATGGATGGAGGAGATAAGAAAATGTGAGTCGACATGCTAACTCTTTTAATGTGGTGTTAAGTTTATTAAAATAGCAATGGACTTATAAATGTATTAGCATTCAAGAATGTACAATCAAAACATCCCGTTGTGTTGACACTATCCTAATTGAATTTAATGAGGATAGCGAGGGAGAGGTCCTCACTATCATAACATGCCTAAACATATAAGGCAACATATAAATTATGATATCATTTATTGTAAATCGCTTTGGCTTAGGATGAATAAAGTGGGGTATGTTTTATCATTCCTCATGAATAAGATATGCAACAACTTATAATCTTTTTGTCTTAGGATGAATGAAGTGGGCTATGTTTCATCATCCCTTATGGGCAAGGTGTGCCTCATTAGGACGCTTAGATTAGCAAACAAAGAAACAGTTATGAAGCATACAAGGATGATGAATAAGACAGATGGAGAAGCATGCTGCAAAGTAAAACAAAAAAAAAAGGTCGCGTCCACCTTGGTACAATTGTGAACATTCACAACTATCCCAAATAGTATTCTAGGTACATTCTCTATGTCACTTTGGTAGTGGAATAGATAATTGTAACATTTAATATATAAGATTAATGTCTACATATTCTCATGTTAATGAAGCAACTTGTGAAATATAGGATGAGTACCTCTTTTGCCACACTAGAGAGATTGAGTCCCTTGTAGATACCCTAACTACAAAGGAGTGATGATAAAAATGGACAATTACTTTTTTAAAGATGAGCAAAAGTGGATAGAGATTGACTCCCTTGTAGATACCTTGCCTATAAAGGAGTTTAATGATAAATGGAGAATTATTTTTTTAATAAAGATGAGCGAAAGTGGAGAGATGCTACTTGACGATTAGTCATGATTGAAAATCCTAACCAAGGATATGGTTTCTTTGAGTAAGAAAACCTATATCCTTCCCTTTTAATCGTTTAGATAGGCAATGACGTAAATTGATTTTGATGGTTGCGGTTTTATTTTAATGTTGTGTGGTGCAATCGACGGAGGATAGGTTATATAGCTTGGCATCTAGCACACTGCTGGCAAATGACCAAAAAGCTATGATTTTAGATATCTTGATTGATGGAGATTCCTAAAGGCTTAAGGACTTGCAAATCCTAAAGAGTAAGTAATTATTTTTTTCCTATTTTCTTCATATAGATAAAACATGGTATCTTGTATTAATAACACTTTCAATGGCAACACATCAAATATAGGTTTATTCAGAGATTAGCTTAGATGAGAAGTGATATGGCATGAGATTGGAGCACAAGGTGTGGTAGTCCTTATAGAAATTATAGATAAGTACCTAATACAATTTCTAGATACTTTTAAGGAGGGCATCTTTGATCTCAAGAGATTGTATTTTGGAAAGTTATTTGAGGAAAAGGTGGGGTCCCTTAAAAAAAACAAGGTGTGGTAGCTTCACACCCTACTGTCATCAAAGCTATAAGTATGGTAGCTTCACACCCTACTATCATCAAAGCTACTAAGCGTGTTGTATTCATGTACATAACAATCTAGAAAGACCACTCACTACTTTTTTATGTTGTTGTATTCTTAGCTTGAATAAAAACAATTGTATGTAGATGGATTTGTAAGTACCATGTTGAGAAAATTTTATATTGCAGTTATGTGAGTCATCATAAATGAGTGATCGGATCTAGGAAATAAGAAAACAATATATACACATCAACAAGTTTGAGAACTTTGGAATGCAGGGGTATACAAGAGATTTCCACTATTCCTTAACTTTCCAAGTGGAAAATTTAATAAGAGTAAAAAGGAGATATACACTTGGGCTTGTAAATCCAAGATGGTATGTACTTATATATCTACTCGTGCTTGTATTATATCCTATTGATTCATGATTTTATATTGTGAAGACTCGAACTCTACGTGACCAATCACAACTTAAAGGAAAGGGTAAAGAGCTTATGGAAGATCAAGAGAATGATGAACATGAAGAGGATAATGATGAAGTGGGAGAAGTGCCAGAGGAGAATGCCATGAATGAAGAGGAAGAAGTAAATGTAGGAGGGGAAGAAGATAACAAGGATGCTAACATTGCATCAGAGTACAACGATAGTGATTTCAAGGATGACATTTTGAGACAGCACCAAAAAATGAGGAAGCAGATCATGCTACAACACAGGCATGCCACTCTTGTAATCGTAATTGAATACTTTCATTAATAAATGGTTAGAATACTAAATTACATAATTTGGTTATGGGTGTAGATAAGCTTGGCTAGAGGTAAAGCACCAAGTACATCATTATGACACAATAATCCCCCTACCCTTGGTGTTTTATCACTAATTCAAATGAATTTTCTATGTATGATTTTAATAAATAGAAATGACAATGTAATATATATGTGAAATGAATGTACTTATAAAATGTATGCTTTGTAGGAGTGTCTCGTGGTATAATAAGTACATTGTTTGGTGGTACAAGAAATATACTACATGTACCTATAACTAGTGGGGTAAGTATGGATTTGTGCCTTTCTCACATTACTTTACAATAATCCATAAGATGTTTTTTTTCTAGTAAAAATATATGTTACACATTAGTCCTCGGCATTCCAAGCATGTTGCAACATCAAAGTGCAAGTTCCTCTATTGTTATAGGAACCTCTACGCTCATAGGTATACTAATCAATTGTGCACCACATGTATAATGACATGTAATGTGTGTCTTTTATATTGTTCTTAACAAACTCTTCTCAACATGGTATATCATTAGATATTTTTATAAAGGTGAGAGCATTTGCAAGGGATCCTATCAAGATATGACGGGCAATTCAAAACCAAGAGAGTCCAAGGGAGCTAGCATGTCTTTAGAATGTTACAAAGTGTGAAAGAGGCAGATTGGACCTTCGATATATTGAAGGTATCAATATGAGCACATGATGTGATTGTATTTTAGTGTGGTTTTCCATAGGAGGTTCCATTTATGGCCTCCTCGATGATTCAATCACACCATGGAATCTCTGTACATGTGAGTGATTAAGAGGAATTGTTCAACAATAAAACCTTATGTGCTGCTATGTAAGCTAAGGCACAAATTCTCATGTTTTCACGTCAATGTCACATAGATGGAGATGAGCCTTTTTTTCTCAATCATCATTGATGACAATGGCTCCCTTATTATCATTGGTACAATGTATCAAGTGACAACCATGAGATAGGCAAGGCCGAGCAATATAGCTTCGTATTGGATGCACTATTGAATGTGTAGTGTCCAACGAAGATTGGAAAAGCATTTGGACAAGAGGTAACACTAACTATAGAGGTGCTTATGATTCTCATAAAAGGCTCCCACCATTGAACAACACTTTTTATTACAATAAATCTTTTAATACTCTTGTGCAAACACATACCCTCATCGCGCTTGCTACCTTCTTGAGCATAGTTGGAACAAACCATGCACAACCATTTTGAATTAATTATGTCATTGGTCCTTGCTCCACTATGCATTGGGGAAGACACCGAGATGGGACTGCATCACGAGGTAAGGTATAAACATATGAGTACTCCAAAATTTGTGGCGTGTTACACATTATGTGGAATTTAGAGAAATGTTTGCTTTGCAGGTGGATGTCAACATGGAAAAGAGTTTTGGGATAGCCTCTTGAAGTACCATGAAAAAGAAGGGCAAGTGATTGTAGAGCTTCACACAAGATGTGGATATTGTACTATCGTAGCCTCCAAATTAAGCATAAACATAGTTTGTATTGATCATCCTGAAGAGGAGGTTGTGAAGACTATCTTGACAAACATGTCATTGTAGTATAGTTCAATGAACAAATTTGTTTATAAATATTCAAGTGATTGGATTTAACAATTGTTTGTGATTATGTCATGCTCTTATTTTATATATGAAGAGAGAGAGAGAGAGAGAGAGAGAGAGAGAGAGAGAGAGATGCATGTTGGGATTTAAAATAAATAAGAATGAGAGTTTCAACAATGTTTGTGCTCAACATGACAAATAAACTAATAAATTAATGACATTGTGTGTATAATTGTGTAAATGAATAAGGTAGTGTTAAGTTTGTAGAGTCAAAGGATCTGTAGGGGAGATAATTGAATGATTGTAAGTTAAATGAAGTTATGTGTAATATGTAAATAAATGAATGATAAGTTTATAGGCTCAAATGATCAGAAGGACAAGAAAGAGAGAACGTGAAGAGCAAGAAAGATGGAAGAGCTGACAACACGGACAAGAGAGAGAGAACATGAAGAGAGAGATGATGCTATCTCCCTTATAGCGTTATAGTAGGAACAATCCAAAGAGAGCAAGAATGACAAGAAACAAGAGTGAAAATGAGTGGAAAAGGGAGAGACAATGATAGACCACTAATGCAATAGAGGAGGGTAGATGTGTTGAGATAATATCGAGCTCAACTAGTGCTACGATGAACATTGATGACTCGCCTGGGTGATAGCTTCTGCATCTACACCACTAGCATGGTTGGTGAGATTATGGGTGATATGCGGCCAATGGGATGATAGGTTGTGTGACAGCCATTTTGGATTACTAGAGACTGGCATAGTTATAGCACTAGCTCATTTAGTTGGGTTCACATTATGGACCGACCCTTGTATGTTGTAGTAGTTGAGTACCAACCAATATAGTGTGTACTCTTATCTTTATGTTATGTTGCTTGAGTAGAGAAGAAGAAGATAGAAGAAAATTCAGCTATCCATCTCTCTCTTGTGTCTTGCTCTCTCTTGTGTGTGTGTGTTTGCTTGCTAGGGTTTGAAGCTCTCCCTCTCCCCCACATTCTCTTTTTGTTATCAGATCCTGGTTCGTGTGAGAGCTAGGGAGGCAAGTAAGAGGCAAGAACAAGCAAGGAAGGAAGTGGTACCACATGGGAAAGAGCACCATCTTCTCTTTCCCCTTCTTGGTTTAGATACAACATCCCCTAGCAGTAGCTCTGGGAGCTACACCTCTCTGATTGAGGAGTTGTCTTCGTGTGGGAGCGGAGCTATAGGGCAGGTATATTATCCTATTGGACAAAAGTTTTTAGCCAAATTTGCGTTTTGGGCGGCGCGTTACGGGCCCTGTTTTGTTCACTGGAGTGTATTTTTGGTAATTTTTTAGAAGTTCTGGTAGAGAACTATTTCTGCTCGAAATCTGGTTATTGCAATGCAGCAATGCATTTTGGAAGTGCAGACAGGGTTTGCACATGTATTGTTGATACTGGGTGTATGTACATGTACTCTGGTCACATTTGGTGACATGAGCTATGCTCAAGTATCGCTGTTGTTGCAACAATCACAGGAGATATTGCTGTATTACAGGTTGCATACAGAAGTTGTCTGTTTGCAGGTTATTTGATTACTGCAGGAAAACATGTCTGACGGAGTTAATCAGATTGTTATTGAGAAGCTAGATAAGAATAACTTCCATGCCTGAAAGTTTAGAATGACCAATTTCTTAATTGGGTAAAGGATTTTGGGATGATGTAGAAGGACACAATGAGGAGCCTCCAAAGTTATCTCAGGAGAATGCCACTCCTGTAAATATAAAGGCATTCAAGGATTGGAATCAGGATGCAAGAAAATTCATGTACTAGCTTTCAAATTTTAGTGTCACAAACACTATGATAGGACACATACAGGATACAAACACTCCTCCAGTTGCATGGCAGAATCTGGTTTAGATGTTCCAGACTAACACAAAGGCAAGGAAGTTGCAGTTAAAGCAAGAGTTGCATACTGTGGAAAAGAAAAGCATGTCCATCAATGAATATGCCTTAAAGATCAAGGGCATTGTTGAATCCCTTGGATCTATCAATGTATCAGTGGAGGATGATGATTTGGTGAGTGTCTGTCTGAATGGGCTTGGCAAAGAGTACAAGCCATTCAAGACCTCCATTGCAGTTAGGGAGAATATTCCCAACTTTCGGGACTTGATATCTATGCTGATCATAGAAGAAAAGGCTTTAGGTGAGGATTCTTCTTCACAAAGCAAAAACACATCAGAACAGGCCTTCTACTCTCTAATTCAGGTAGAGGAAGAGGTAGAGGCCATGGTCGAGGCCAAGGTGGCTGACAAGGAAATCAGAATTCTGGACAGCAACAATCCAATGATTCACAGCAGTAATCATACATAGGTGGAAGAGGCCAATCTAGAGGTAGGGGGGAGCCAAAGAGCCCGAGGTGGTTGGCAAAGAAATTAAAATGCAAATAGCATAGAGTGCTATTACTGTGGCAAACCAGGACACATGGCAAAGGACTGCTACAAAAGTAGAATGATATTAAAAGTGGAAAGTTGCAGCAGCAAGGCAACTATGCATCATCTAACAAACATGGAGGTGATGACAGAAGTGAGCAGCTGTTTGTGATGCAACACATGCTTAGTTCCATAACAGGGGATGTGTCAGGATCTCAAGATATATGGTATGTGGATTCTAGCACCTTTAACCACATGACCAATCATGCTGAGTGGTTTAGAGATATGTAGAAAATGAAAAAACCAGGTTATGTAAAAACAGGTGATGATACTGCGCATCCCATTGTGCATGTTGGTAAAGTGCCATTGTCTATGCAGGATGGAAAAATGAAGTACTTGGCTAATATACTTCATGTTTCGAATATTACAAAGAACCTGGTTTCTGTTGAACAGATGGTTGCAAGAGGTTTAATCCTCAAGGATATTTTGTGGAAGACTTCAAAAATAAGTGTCGCTTGGTTGTAAAGGGTAACAGAAATGGCAGGATATTTACTTTGGATGTGAACATGTCGAGATAAAGGCAGCCATGTTTGCGCATGGAATAGATGTCATTGCAGATATTGACATATGGCACAAACGCATTGGTCATGTGAATGTATAGCCGATTGAAGTCTATGCATGCCCAAACTATTGTTGCAGGTTTGCCAAAGTTTGAGGTTGATGGTATACATAAGGTATGTGAAGCATGCCAACTTGGTAAGCAGGCCAAACATGCTTTCCCACATGAACAACATGTTAATGCAAGGGCATTGGATGCCATACATTTAGATGTATGGGGACCAACCAAGACTGCAACAATTGCAGGTTGCAGGTACTATGTTACATTCATTGGTGACCACACTAGGAAAGTGTGGGTTTATTTCATGAAGGAGAAAAGTGAGGTGTTTACTCGCTTTCAAAGATTTAATGCCTTGGTCGAGAAGGAAAAATGCATGCAAATAAAATGCCTAAGATCAGATGGTGGGGGAGAATATTTCTCTATGAGACCCCACCCTCTCCGCACGGCCTTCACCGCGGCGGTGGCACAGCGGAAGTAGCAGCCTCTCGTGCAAGGCAGGGATTCCCACTCAGGGCCTCGCCTAGGGATGTTTGGACAAGAGACTAATCTGATGGTTCCTCCGAAAACGGAGACACGGGAGATTCTTTTAGGAAAATTTTCTAATGAGAGTCTTAACTAACGGGTCAAGGCCTTAACTATCCTTTCTATTCTAACCAAACCCGTAGGTCACGTGGCCAGATTAAGGAAGGGACTTGCACTTGGTTCATAGAAATCACCGCTTTTTTCCCCTTAAGCGAGGCACAGTCGTTGATTCTTTTCCATAGAATAAGAATCTTCTTGGGACTTATTCTAACTAAGGTAACTTGAACGTATCTAACTGCATCGTAGAATCCGTCGATCCAGCCTACCAACTGGCCCATGGGTTAGCCAACCACCCAACCACTGTATTGGTGGGATTCCTTTTTATAAAAATTTGGTTATGTTTTGTCTCGGGTACCAGGGAAAAGAGTTCCCAAGCCCCCTAGCCGGCACTGAAGCAAATTACAAAATAGACACACCACTTACACACCCAATATGAAATTGCCTTTTTCACAGATTCAACTGTCTTTAAAACAGAGTTGGAATGAAACCATAGCATTTCCATCATAATGCTCAAAATTCTCGTCCAATGTTTTATAATCAAAATGTCATCCGGACTCTCCGTTTTGAAGACTAGCTAGTCAACCAAATGAGATTCAATTTCACGTTCCAGTTCACTTAGATAATTTCTTTCCAGTCCATCAATATCTTCCTCGACATACGTATGGGTGTCCTAGCAGTCCCGAGCTCGTGCATCGCCTGGTCAAAACCCTCTAGGATCCTCCTTAGGTGTCCTAGCACTTCACTCAGGGACCACTTCATCGGCCCTCACCCATCGTACAGGAAGTACACCATTTTAACTATACCGAGGCTGGTCAAGACCTTGGCAGGCTGCTTTGACGAGAGACGTCCTTCGATGACTCCCCGTCCAACTATTGCAACATAACTCTCCTTAGATTAAACCATAAGCCAAATGCTTCCTCCAGCATTTTGGCATAAGACAGTCCTTTTTCAAAGACAGAGTTTCTATGCAAGTAAATTTCTCGTTGAGTTTGATTCCACAAGACCCTTTTTCTCAGTATCCACACTTTCTTAATGAAAATCACAATTCTAGTATCTTGGGGTAACCCACCTATCAATTACAATGAATTTCTGACTTATTTTTCGATGATTCCGGTCTAAGGAAAACTTCTCTAAATCATCGGTAATCCATTCTACTGAAGAAATGGGAATGGTCGTAAGGTTTTACTTTATTTCTTATTCGAGAGATAGGTAAGCATCTTACTAGCCCACCATTCTCACGTGATCATGGTCTAACCATAAATTACTTGGATTTAATCCTAGCTTTGATTCCTAAGGATTTTTCTTCTATTTATCTGATAAATTAACTGGGATTTTCAATCGTAAGGGTAAAATCCAAAATTATGAAATTTTATTCTTTCCTGGCCACAATAGAATTATAAATAGTTCTATTTGAGAATAATGGAATTTTATAAAGATAACTCTTTTTCCAATAATCCATTTGTGAATATGCATGCATCATTTTATTGATTTATTCGCATAGAAATATCTTAAAATATTCTTTTCTCTATTTTGATCCTCAACATTAATATACCATAATTTTCTACATGAAATTATGGTGAAACCTTCTCTTTTAACACTGAACTTAATTTATGCATTTTCTAATTAAAGTAATACTTACCAAAATATCAGCATAACTCTCTTTCAATATTAAAATGAATTAATATGATTTTTCTTAATCATAAATAAGCTTAAAATAATTAATCATCATTTTTAACTAGATTAAAATCATAAAAATATTTAATCTTCTTCTCTAGCTTATCAAGCCTAGAGTTTTGATTAAGATAATGAGATTATCATTAAGATCCATCCTTCTAACAAGGATCTAACCATAAAGATGATTGATCTTTCAAAAAAAGAGTGATTTACTAATAAAAAAATATTATAATTAAGCATAAAGATTAGCATTAAACCATTTAAACATTATGAATCATTTTAAATCTTGATTTCAAGAAAAAACCATTGATTAAAAAGCTTCCCAAGCATTAGAGGGGTTGGAAAGAAGATTATCATTGAGAAAGATAGAAAAACACCATGGATTAAGGCTTACCCTTGATTTTTGGCTTGATTCTTTCAAAAATAAGTGAAGTCTACAAAGAAAGCTTGGCCACCAAGATGGGGAGGGTAATCTCCAAGAGAGGATGAAGATTTGTGAAGCTCCAAAACTTCCCAAAGTAGAGGCAAAATAGAGGGATAATAGAATTACACTAAAATGAAGATAATACTGGCATGTAAATACACAAAGATAAAAACACAAAGGAGTGAGGGTCTATTTATAGGTGAGGGAGGCCACTAACCAAGTCCAACTAGGTTGTAGAGGCTTTCAACTTCAGTTTGACCCAATTTGAACAAGATTTGGACAAGTTTAGCTCACTTTTTGATCCAGTTTGTAGGAAGAGGGAGGAGAGATAAAAATATCTCATTTTTTTGAATAAAAAATGCAAGGTAATGATGAAAAAAGGTGCCTCCTTCATGAGCCCTCTCCCTCCTTACTGAGGTGTCAAAAGTTGATTTTTTTTTTTACTAATAAACCTTAATTTTTAACTAATAAACCCAGTACTTAGTCAACTCTTCATCTTATGTGAGTATTTACTCATTTTTGGGGTATTTTCTTTTATTCTTTGTATTTTTGTCATCCCAACACTTGGATTAATCCTATTGGCCCTTTAGAGCCTTATTTGGACCTTAGTTAATTTTTTTTGAAAATGTGGACCCTTAGGCTAAGGTGTTTAATACACATATTCAATTAATTTCTAATGCACATTGGAAAATTCTTTATGAACTTCTGTTTTAAGGGAATTCATCTTAGATATTAGGATAAACTTTGTATCCAAAAATATCTCAAAATTGAATTACCTTTCTCTAGAATATTTTCTCTCTCTAGACCAAAATAAGGAAAAACAATGTTTTCTTGCATTCTGAAATAGGGGATGATTACAGGGGACTGAGAGGAGAGCTTATACATATTTTAGGGCTGAGAAGGAACCTTACATCCTCTCCCACTTAAAAAATGCGAGATGTCAATATCTCGCAAAGTGGGGGTAGTCCTTTATCAATTCTTCTTCTTTCTCCCAAGTGGCGTCCTCTAAAGGATAGAACTTCCACTTGACCAAAACTTCTCTGAGAACTTTGTTCCTAAGAACCTTCTCCCAAACATCAAGGATTTCTTCAGGTTGGAGTACCATCTGGCCTTGAGTCGGAGAAATCAACTGTTCATCTCATCAAGCACGTGACTCGGGCTGAGTACATACTTTTTAAGTAAACTGACATGGAATACATTATGTACTTTGAGATGGGAAGGCAGAAGAAGTTCATAAGCTAGATCTCTTACTTTCTTAGTAATGGCGTATGGCCCACAGTATCCTGGAGATAGCTTTTTGTACTTCCCTAGAGATAAAGAACTTCTCTTGGGTCATACACAAATGAAGACCATATCTTCTTCTTCAAACACTCTCTCTGTTCTTTTCTTGTCAGCATACTGCTTTCGTCGGTCTTGGGTGGCCTTAATATCTTTGCGGATTGAATGCAATTGCTGTTCCATGTCATCAAGCATCTGTCTCGACATCTCGATCCTGATCAATGGGTCGGACCAAGTTAATGGTGTGAGGCAATCTTGTCCGTACAGAGCTTTAAATGGGCTCATCCCAATACTTCGGTGATAAGAGGCATTGTAAGCAAACTCAACTAGATGTAAGTTGCTTAACCACTTTCTGGGTTCTCTGCCAGCATGACCGAAGAATATCTTCAATTACTTAGTTTACTCTTTTAGTCTGGCCATCTGTCTCTGGATGATAAGCTATACTGAGATCTAAGGAAGTTCCCATTGCTTCAAAGAACACAGTCTAGAACCTTGATGTAAACTTAGAATCTCTGTCGCTCACTATTCTTTTGGGTAAGCCATGCAGCCTAAAAATCTCCTTCTCGTTTCGAGGTTTGAAACGGTGAGTATAAGACCTGAGTGCCAAAGAAGCATTAACTCTCCCTGAAAAGGAGAGGCCGCCCTCTAGCTCAAAGGTAAGAAGTATTTTTGCGGAAGACTCTGGCAACATCCACTGCAGAGTAGGTTTTTTTTATTGGAATCAGATGGGCAACCTTGGTTAATCTGTCAACTACCATAAAAATGGAGTTGTAACCTGACTGCACTGACGGTAATCCATTAATAAAATCCATACTAATAAATTCCCACTTCATTTGTGGAATGGCTAAGGGATGTAGCTTTCTTGGCATCTTAACCCTTTCTGCCTTGACTCTTTGACATGTTAAGCACTAACGTACATGATTGAGTACATCCCTTTTGAGTCCTGGCGAGAAGAAGCTTTTCTTTACAGACATGTAGGTCTTTATGAACCTTGGATGTCTAGCTATTGGGCTATCATGGGCTTCCCTCAGAATTTTTCCCTTTGTTTCCTTATCATTAGCAATGCATAGCCGATTATTGTAATACATACATCCTTCGTTCAATTTGTACCCAAGAACTCGACTCATTTCCTGAGGAGTCTTGCTTTCCTACATCAGTAGGGTAGTAATGGGGGAAAAGAATCTGTCCTGCATGATCTTCTCTCTTGCTTCACTGATCAATGGATTTGACACCAATATTATTGCAACTGAGGATGCTTTTCCACTAAGCGCATCGACTACCACATTTTCTTTCCTCCCTGGTCAGTACTTTATCTTAAAATCAAATTCCTGCAGGGTTTGCATCCACCTTCTTTGACACATGTTGAGATCCCTTTTGGTGAAGATCCACTTCAGACTTTGATGATCTGTCATTCTTTGTCCCAACAAGAGATAATGTCTCCACAAATTTAGATCATAAACTACTGAGGGTAACTCCAAGTCATGGACAACATAATTTCTCTCATGTGTTCTGAGTTTTTTGGATTCATAGGCTACTGCATGACCTTCCTGCATAAGTGCACCTCCTAGGGCAAAACCACCAGCATCTGTCACTACCTCAAAGGGTAAGAAAAAATCTAGTAATTTTTCAGCTTATCAAAAGCACTCTAACACATAGCGGTCCAATGAAATAGGGTGCTCTTCTTGAGAAAGTTAGTAAAAGGGGATGCTATTTGAGCATATATGGGTATAAAGATTCTATACCATTTGGTTAATCCCAAGAATCCTCTGGCTTCTTTCACTATTTTAGGCTCTGACCAATCCACAACTGCTTGGATTTTAGCGGGGTCGGGAGAAATCCCGTCTTTAGATACTATAAATCCTAAGTATTCGACATGGTCAGTAGAGAAAGTGCACTTGCTCTTCTTTGCAAAGAGTTGGTGCTTCCTTAGGATCTCCAGGACTTTGTGTACATGATCTTCATGATCTGCTGTATTCTTAGAGTATACTAGGATGTCATTGAAGAAGACAAGAAAAAATTCATCCAAGTATTCTCTGAGGATGTCTTGCATGAGGCGATTAAATGTTGCTGGGGAATTTGTCAGTCCGAATGGCATGACTGTAAATTCATAATGCCCATATCAAGTATTGGGGATATCTTGATCTTTAATTTTGATCTGATAATATCTAGATTTGAGATCTATCTTTGTGAACATTTGGGTTCCACTTAGCCAATCCAAAAGTTCATCAATCCTAGGAATAGGATATTTATTTTTGACTGTTAACTGATTTAATCCTCTGTAATCAATACAGAGTCTTAACGTTCCATCTTTCTTTTTCTGAAAGAGAACTGGCACACCCCAAGGTGAAACACTGGGTCTTATGAATCCTTGCTCTAGCAGTTGTCTTAATTGCTCCTTAAGTTCTATGGCTTTAGGAAATGGCATTTTGTATGCACGCTAGGCTACTGGCTGAGCTTCGGGGGTTAGCTCTATGTCATGATCTACTTCACGAGTCAGAGGCATCTCAATCAGCTCTTCTGGAAATACATCAGCGTACTCACTTAGCCATTCTGGTTCCATAGCCTTGCATTTTCTGTCTCTTGGATTCATTTTAACGACATAGACAGTTTACCTCTTTCTGAGTCCCTTCAGCAATTTAGAAGCTTTGACTAATTGCAGAACTGGGGATCCGAAAATTCGAGTTCCTTGGACTTGACTCCCGTGTAGGTCGAGGAAGGAGATGGTTCCATTGTCAGCAGCCTAATTCTTATGGATACAGGATAACACCACGAACCACCTTTAGCCTCAATAGGACCATGGCTAAAGAGATATTCTTCCTCAACATCAGGCGCGCTGGTTGTAAGAGGCATGGACATATTGCCCTGCGTGCCACTTATGCTATCATCTCTTAGCCGGGTCCGAAAAATATAACTCCTTGAAATGATTAGCGAGCCTTACCCTTCTCGTTTGAGTCGACGGAGGAGAGGATATGCTCAAAAGCGAAAGCAGTCATATCCTGAGTTTGAGTAAGATCGGGGATACCAGATAAACGCGGGGTGTCTATCTATAAAATCTAATCAATCAATTTAAAAGTCTAATAATGAACTTAATCAGAATGAAAAAACAATATGTGAATGCTCTTTTCCAAGATTTTATTATAAATTTTTGTCAAATTTAGTCTTTTATTCTTAAGCTTTCAACAAAGCTCTGATACTAGCTGTGAGACCCTTGCCCTCTCCGCACGGCCTTCTTCGGGGCGGTGCTGGCGCAGCAGAAGTAGCAGCCTCTCGTGTAGGGCAAGGATTCCCACTTGGGGCATCGCCCACGTATGTCTAGAAAAGAGACTAATCCGGTTGTTCCTCCGAAACCGAGACCGAAAAAACTTCCCTCGCCCAGAAAGCACGGGCGATTCCTCCAAGAAAAATCTTCTAATAACGAGAATCTTAACTAACGGGTCAAGGCCTTAACTATCTCTATTCTGACCAAACCCGTAGGTCACGTGGCCAGATCAAGGAAGGGACTTGCACTTGGTTCATAGAAATCATCGCTTCTTTCCCCTTAAGCGAGGCACAACCATTGATTCCTTCCCTTAGAACAAGAATCTTCCTGGGACTTATTCTAACTAAGGTAACTTGAACGTATCTAACTGTATCGTAGGAATCCACCGATCCAGCTAACCCCAATTGGCCCATGGGTTAGCCAACCGCCCAACCACTGTATTGGTGGGATCCCTTTTTATAAAAATTTAGTTATGTTTTGTCCTGGGTACCAGGGAAAAGAGTTCCCAGGCCCCCTAGCCGGCACTCAAGCAAATTACAAAATAGACACACCAGTTAAACACCCAATATGAAAATTCTTTTTTCACAGATTCAACTGTCTTTAAAATAGAGTTGGAATGAAACCATAGTATTTCCATCATAATCCTCCAAATTCTAGTCCAATGTTTTACAATCAAAATGTCATCTGGACTCTCCGTTGAAGACTAGCTAGTCAACCAATGAGATCCGATTTCAAGTTCCAGTTCACTTAGATAATTTCTTTCCACTCTATCAATATCTTCCTCCACATACGCATGGGTGTCCTAGCAGCCCCGAGCCCATGCATCGCCTGGTCAAAACCCTCTAGGATCCTCCTTAGGTGTCCTAGCACTTCACTCAAGGACTGCTTCGTCGGCCCTCACCCATCGTACCAGAAGCACACCATTTTAACCATACCGAGAGGAGGCTGGTCAAGACCTTGGCAGGCTTTTCTGCGAGAGACGTCCTTCAATGACTCCTCGAACATAACTCTCCTTAGATTAAACCATAAGCCAAATGCTTCCTCCCCAACATTCTAGCGTAAGATAATCGTTTTTCAAAAACAGAGTTTCTATGCAAGTAAGAACTTCCCGTTGAGTTTGATTCCACAAGACCCTTTTTCTCAGTATCCAGACTTTCTTAATGAAAATCACAATTCTAGTATCTTAGTAACCCATCCATCAATTACAATGAATTTTTGACTTATTTCTCGATGATTCCGGGCTAAGGAAAACTTCCTTAGACCGGTCCAAGGAAAACTTCCTTAGACCCATCAATTATAATAAATTTCTGACTTATTTCTCGATGATTCCGGTCTAAGGAAAACTTCCTTTCAAGAAACAACCTTCTTAGTCAACTGATGAGCCATTGATGGTCACTGATGAGCCACCTTCCTTTCAAGAAACAACTTTCTTAGAACTTTCACCCTCCTATTCTTGTCAAATAATAAAGATTTTTTTTTTTGGTTACTGAGCCACCTTCCTTTCAAGAACCAACCTTCTTAGAACTTTGACCCTCCTATTCTTGTCAAATAATAAAGATTAAAAAAAAAACATGCAAACTTCAAAAAAGACTGTGTCATCAAGAAAACAATTCAAAATTTAATCTTCCCTTTCCATCTACCATAAAAATATCATCCATGAAAAGTTCAAAACTATCAAATACTTATCATAGCACCACATTTGAAGACTCTTAGGATTGATACACTCTTGAGAGTTTCATTTTTTGAGAATTACACATCCGAAATTAGACCCACGTTTGTCCGAGATGGGGTCAGGATCCCGGATGACTTTCCTAGTGTAAAGCATCCAGCGGATGGCATTTACACGACGTCAACTATTCAAACATATATTAGTACCTTACATAGGTCTCTCCTTAATGGAGCTATAATCTTAATAATGTACAATATACAAAATTAATGAGATATATTCTAAAAAATTTTGTAAACAAAGTTTTGGTCTATCCTTCTAGTCATTCAATCATCACTGATTTCTTAATTAGACCACCCTATGTTTTTCCTCAAGAGGTTTCCCCCAAGATCGCCCTATGTTTTTCCTCAAGAGGTTTCCTACCCAATCTTATTTACAAATATCTTGTGTGTGCACCCTCAAGATACAAGCACAATTTTATAGAACGATTGTCTCAACATGTGAGGATATTCCAACCACTTCTATGGCTAGTAGAGATGATTGATTCGGCCTTATATGATAAACAATCACTTGTTTTAATCCCTTGATAGTTAACCTTTGAATAACAAATCCCAGGAACTAAGATCAGATCTGATACCAATTGTAAGGTCCCCACCCTAGCTCGATCAAGGGGATCCTTTTGATGGACAACTAAGTCCCCTTGTCTTCGATTGATGACACCTCGATCTCTTGGAAATACGAGGATACGAGAAAATAGAGGGACCTAACTCAATCTCGGAGAGGGAAAATGTAATTACTCTAATAGAAATGATCTATTCCTCCGATCAAACAACACTCAATGTGCGTGATTGAGGATGGAACAAGTCCACATTGGATTCATGGAAGCTAATGCCTTTTTTCTCTTTTCTTTATGAGGAAGAGCCACTGGCTCATTATCCTAAAATGAAACTTGTTTGAGTGCTATTCTATTAGGGATCGTAAATAATAATTATGTTAGAAAGTTACCCGACGGACTCATCGGGTCCACCCATCCATAGGATGGCACCATCGGGGCATCCATCCATCCACTTTCCACCCATGCACCCAATCATTTTGTTATCTAATAAGGTCTTACCACACTGTGAAACATATCAAAACACGTTCTTTAATTAAAGACGTTCCACAATGTTCCTTAAAACAACCTTTGAGAATAATATTTACATCAAACAATTACAGAAAAATATTCACAAACGAGACCCTGAAACCGGGTCAATAGCCAAATCCCGGCTACCATATCCATGTCCATAGACATATCCAAACCAATATCAACCCACTGATGATCTAGAATTCAGTCTTCCAGTAGCCTAAACTAGATGAGCATACTTCACGGACCATACTCCCTCATCATCAACCAGTCGCGGCGAGGGCCAAGACAACCTATCACCCCCTTAGGTCCTACCGCTTCTTGTGCCAAACACTCTTGCTCCTCAGAGGGGATGTCTACTCCATGAGGTGGGCTAATTCGCCACACTAACCTGGGCCCACAGAACTAGGCAGCATCATAATCATATGTCCACCCTTGCAGGGTGGAAATCCAATTCCCAGTGTGGCATAGGAGGGGATTACCTTGGGCCGCCGACTCCCCAGCTTGCTAGCCTTTGCTTGCCAACTATGCAAGCCTAGAGCGGAGCTAGCAAAGTAGGGGAGAAGATGTACCTGTGGATTAGCAATGAAACCAGCAAACATATCCATAGAAATTTAAAAAAAATATTCTTTTCTTTTCAATAATTCATTATACTATTTCTATCATAATTTTTATCTTAATTAAAATTTAACTAGTAAATCAATCAAATAGATCACTATTGACAATTAATAGAGAAGCCGGGGCCATACCTCAACCCCCGAGAATGATATATAGTTAAAAAACTAAAAATATATGCCTTATAGAAATTATGTAGAAATATGTTGTTTATCATTGGCTTTGCTGGTTAACAAGAGCTTCAGAACTCGAAATATGAGAATAGATAGTCTTCTAATGCCTTCTCGTAGAATTGGAATCATCAGGCCATCCCCGAGCTTAATCTCCTCTTACTCGTACTATGACTCTTCTATGGCAAAGCAGCCTTCTCTTGTAGGGCTATGGCATACTATTCTTCATTTATAAAAAAAACTATGGAGTAGTAGTCTCCTCCTCCGAAATACCATAGTGAACTAGCCTTCTCTTCCAAGAGACTAGATAAGAATGAAGGGATATATACATCTCAAGGTCTAGAATCACCTTGAGGCTGCTTGTTGCCTTCTTACAGTTTCCCAATGCAGAGACCCTGATAGAACCAAAAAAAATTGTTGGCCATAAATCTCTAATAAAAACTAAGAATATGGTCGTGTAAGCAGTCAAAAGAAGCGGAATGTCTGATCTACAAGCCTATGTGGGTAGAATGGGCAGAAACGTATGTATATAGTGGCAAACATGCCATCTTTAGAAACACGTTGCTTTTTCATATTCTTAGTATGCATGGACTCTAAATATGTAAAAGTACTCTAAATATGACCTCCTATCACCACCTAAATTCAAAATTCTATTTTTGGAGATATTTATCTCTCAATAGATCTATTCATGTCTTCTTATTTCTTTTTCAAATTTCTGGAGCTAATATTTTTACTCTATCACTTTCTTAAAGTTTTTAGCCTTATAGTCTCTCTCCATGCACTCTCTTTCTTCTTGAAATCTATATTAAAAAAGAATCATTACATGGCTTGGGAGAGGGATCTTACATGCTTTGCTTGTTGCTGGTTGAAGGAAGTGTTAATCTCACTCCATTTACATTTCAAACATTGATGGGATTTGTTTTGTTATAGATACTACCTCTTCTGAGAGGGGTTGAAATACCCCTGGAACATACTCCTTCAAAAGCATGCCAACATGTTATGGCTTGCATAAAGGATGAAGAAGCTCAAAACAAAATTCTATCCTCTATCAATTCTAAGGCTTTCCCTTTAAGTTCCATCTTGAAATTTCTTTCATTCAATGATTGGGTTTGGGTGTTGGAAGCCCTAGACAAGGATAAGGAATAAGACAATCAGACCATGTCAGACTTACTGTTGCAAATTCCTATGCTCGCAAAGGCCTACCACTGAGATCTCACATCCTTTGATCCTGCTGCTGCTGCTGCAGGGCTGGTGCTGACATTTCTAAATTTTTTCGGAAGTAGTGTGGGTGGGAGCCTTCCTTTCTAGCATCTCCCTCCACACCAAATGTTCCCTTAACAAGTAATATTTTTAGCAGGGATCCAACTTCTTTGGAGGAAATCAAGTCATTCTAGACAGACATGTACACCATTCTAATTCTCGGGTTCTAGAACTGGTACCGAAGGTGTCTAAATTCTACCCATTCTTACCTATTCGTTAGGTAGAGTTAGAAGCGACTGGGGTTTCACATTGTCTTTAGACTCTAGCAAACAAGGGGTTTCTTGCACCTATCCAAGCACAAACTTGGATTTACCTTGCTAGTCTACTAGTGTCCACTCTTGAAGAATGCAAAAACCATGTGATCAAAGGAGTTCAATATATGGAAAGAGGAGAGATGCTGAAATCACCTTTCTCTATGAGCTTCTTGGACCCTTCTAAATGCTCATCACTAGTTGGCATCTATGGCAGAACAAAAGGTACCATGAAAATTTCCAATGCATATTATTACTAAGAAACTATGTGGAGTTGGAAATACATCGTCTTTCGAGCCCCACCAGCCGACCATTTTCATAGCCTCAGGATGTGCGCCCGTAAACGTAGAATTTTTACAGACCTTATCTAAAATGTGCCTGTAAATTTCTTGATCCTAATGCCCCTTGTGACTCAAGTATCATATGGTTTAACCATGCCATATGGTTTGTTTTGAATCACTTAGAGGACTTATTTCCAGATAAGCCGGTGGTCTTCCATCTTTCACTTATATGTTCTTGGCTTGGTGGACAAGCTAGGAACTTGGTTTTGGCACAAATTGCCTTCCTAAAGTTTAGATATATTATGGTGGATGTGCTCATTAAACTCAAAGGAACAGAGCCAGGTACCATACTTTCTAGCTATGAACAATTTAAAGGCATTAAGCTTATGATGCTTTGTTGAACCCCTTGCATAGATATTTAATCCTCTTCATCTCCCCCAAGAAAAAAATCCAACACATCCTTTGGCACTCCTAGCACTTTTACCTCTTTTCTCTCCCCCTCATCTGGTTATAGTTGTGCTAGAAGTAAGTCTAAAGACTTTACTTGAAAAGGGCGTGGGCATGGTTTCCCTGTCTAAAATTTACATGACTTGTAATTTTTGTTTTATGCTAACAGATCTCAAAAAGTCCTACTGGGAGACAGACTCTATGTACCAATGATGAAGTGCAAAAAGATAATTTCTTTCATTGCCTATTTATTAATAAACTTTTGGAATATGCTTCACCTAACGAGGTATTACTAGCAGCCTTTGATTTAGTCTTAGGAAATCAGGATGCTTTACAAAATGTCAGAATCTGATGGAAGTACATTGCAAGTTTAAAGAAATCATTTTGTAAGCAAGATTTCTTAAAGAAGAATAGACTCCTCCATGTTTTTGTTCTGATTTTAAGACTTTTGCTAGAGAATTTGCTAATTTTGGCTCACATGTGTGCACGGTGGATCTGAATATAATTTCAGATATGACTCTTAAAAATCTACTTGCAAAGGGGCTAAATCACATCCCTCTAGAGCCTTTAAATCCACATCTAGGCAATCAATGCCATATTAGATTGTCTCGTAGACATTGCTAGTAAACTCCAACTGGAGTCTTCACAATATAATGCAATTTCTTCCACATAGCCCCACATATTTATGGAAAAAAGCAAAGGGGTTTCCAAGAAATGGATCTCAAACAAGAACTCTTGGGTTAACCCTTTCTTTATGCATTATTCTTTACAACTACCTGAAAAGTTCATGGTGATAGGACTGGATAAAGCACCAAATAATGTATCCATCATTTGTAAACATCTTTCTTATGAGGGAGGGAAAAAAAGATTATCAAGAGAAGAATTCTATGGGCTTTCAGACAATCCTTTTGAGATTCTTAATGGTATACAAGAAGAACTTAGAATAATGAATATTGAATTCCTTAACACTAGCTTTCCTGTGCTTGTCCCTACTTTTAAAATCCACAAGAACAAATTCAGATGGATTTCTAATGCTGCTAATTGTATCTTCACAAAAATCACTTCCATCATCCACTAATGTTCTTAACTTGGTTCTTTGTGACTTTCATAGGATCTATGTGATTAAGCAGCGCGAACTTAAAGTTTTTTAGGCATCCAATCTAACCCTTTTTGGATTACAAAAAACTCAATTGAGGTCATTCTAAATCTTCTAGAATCTATCTTTCATATATTCACTGCAGATATTACACAATGCTATAAAAACATCCCCACTAATTGGGGACACTGGTCTTATGAACATACTTTACAAGGTATGTAATATGGTGTTTGAAAAAAGGAAGAGGGATTGATTCTCTAAAGTTTCTCTAAGTCATGGTAATGCGTGATGGGTTAAAAAACCATCAGCTGGATTTCCAATGACCATAGATGGAGGAGATATTCAACATTTGCTTTTTTGGCTTTTTAATCACAATTTCGTTCAACTGGGTACTCAAGTGTTTAAACAAATGAAAGGTATTCCCATGGGCTTCTCATGTTCCCTGGTTATGTGTAATATCTATTTTGCTTATTTTCAATACTATTTTTTTTGTTTCTCATGTGAGTAGTACACATAAAACAATGCTAGAAAGCATCAAACACTCCTTTAGATATATGGGTGATATCATCAATCTAAATTGTCCTCTGTTTGCTTCACTCCACAAAGAAATTTACCCAATTGACCTTATATCAATCGAATCTACTTGGATAAACAGGTTATACATTGATGACCATTTCCTTTCACCAAGACTAACTATCTGAATATTGAATTTGCCCTGATAAGCCGTTTCATGGGAGAATTTATCACACGATATACTTGGAAACAGGAAAAACTATTGATTATACCTTCAAAATTTGTAAAGAGGAAAAGTAATTTGCCCCTTTCCTCAAGCCTTAAATACCATTCTTGGGCCTTTTCACTTGGTAATATACTCTTCGGCTGACCCTTTTGTTGCCTTTGAGGATGCTTCTAAACTGATCAATAAGTTTTCTAGCAATGGCTTCAGAAAAGTTGATGTTCTTATGGTTGTCACTAATTGTTTGGCTCGCACAATGAATGGCTTGGGGCTATATTCAACCCATCTCTACTTATTATCAATTTATTGAGGCAGTAGGCCCATAATCATGGGGCCTGTCGCCTCAATATTTGTTGAGTATAGTGCCTCGTTATGGGTGGGCACACACACACATGCTTATGTTGTTGTGTTAACATAACCGACTCGAGAGTTTTTTTATATAACCATTATCAAGGGCTTTTAACTTGTCTACAATATCTTTGGGTTTATTGCATTGGCTACTCTGGTTGGATGCGCATAATTGCTCTACACATGCTGATTCTTCATGAAAGATCATGGCGGTTGTAGTAGCTGGCACCCTCTGCTCGGCCTCGACTAAAAAATGGACACCATATGGGGTGAGTTACCCAAACTCACTTAGCCTGTATTGTGCATTATTGGTTTTTCTATGGCCATGGCCATGTCCATTGTTCTTTCTTTGGCTGCTTGCAAGCTAATCCTCTCAGGTACTACTATTCTGTAAGGGTTTGATGTATTATCTATGCTACACCGATGACATTCTTATCACATGGGATAATTATTACTTGAAACCCTTTTTGCTGATTACACGCACAAAGGCTCTCTGATTTTTGGACGTATGCATCTTGTTGCCACATGACCCATATAGATTTTGGTTATGCTCTTATGTCTCTGAATATTGCTACTGTTTGCCCTAGCATACGCATGTCATGCAAAGGATTATTAAAATTGATGATTAACAGTACCTAATGATATTTTTAAATTTTTCTCTTTGATGTTAGGGCATACACATCTTGCTATTGCATGCCCCATATAGACTCTGGTTTTGGTCATATTTCTCTGAATACTACGTCAGTTTTCCCTAGTAATGCATTGGCATGTCATGCAAAGGGCTCTTAACACCTGTGATTAATGGAACCCTTCGATTTCTGATACATATGTATTTTGCTCATGAAGGTCGGCTGCTTATGGGAGTGATTTTATGAATCCCATCTAAAAGGTTTTTCTTGGGGTATTAATACTCTGCCATGCACATCATGTTGTTTGCATGCCACGAATATATATTATGGAAAAAGCTTCTGATTTTATGAATCCCATCTAAAAGGTTTTTCTTGGGGTATTAATACTCTGCCATGCACATCATGTTGTTTGCATGCCACAAATATATATTATGGAAAAAGCTTCTGGTTTTTGTGAATGTTAGCCTTAATGCATGTTAGGCAATGGACCTTTAATACTAGCTACCTGTGGGAATTTGTCATGTGGTTGTTTCTAAAATTATGTCCCGTGCTTTAAACTCTATATTATGCTATCTCTTAAATTAATGGGTATAGGTGCTATGTATTATCTTGAATTAATGACTAAATGATGTATTAATTGTATTTGAGGCTGAATTCTGAGATAAGCGTGACAGTAAGTAATCTCTAAAAATATATATGCTAGGTTCAGTGCATGTCCTTCGAGTTCTATATATTGTATCTCTAATAATAGTTAGCACCCTTGATTAAGTCAGACTTCTCTATGAGGGCATTGGTTCGTCTTCATCTTTGATAAATGGTTGACTATCTCGCATAGCTATCTTGATCTCAGACCCAGCACCGGGATATTTTTTTCTCTCTGATACATGAACCCACTTATGATGTGTCCTCTAGAAACTTACACAATTGTTTTCTATAATTTTGTGGGATTGGGCATATTGCAGCGTTAGCTCTTTGACGAGACAATTATGAGGTACATTTGAACAAATATGGCTAGGTCCATGGGGGCTAAAGCCCACTAGGATACCTAATTGGCATCTATCTCTTTTCAGTTACACCTACCTTGTAAGATTCCTCCCTAGCCTCTCAAGATGTCCAGTATCATCCCCTGTAATCAATCCCCTCTTGAGAAATATAAAAGATCTTGTTTTTACCTGTTTTGGTCTAGAGAGAGAAAATATTTTAGAGAGAGATTATTCAAATTTTGAATATTTTTGGATGGAAAAATATCTCTTCTTATTAAAATCAGCTCCCCCGAAACAGAAGCTCAAAAAGATTTTTAGAAGGTGCATTAGAAATCAAGTATAATCTGTTCAAGTGGCCTTATCCTAGGGGTCCAGATTTTTGAAAAATTTTAAATTAAGGCTTTGAGGGGCCAATCAGATTCATCCAAATGTGTGGAGAAGATAAATAGAAGAAATAAAGAAAATCCCCCCAAAAATGAGTAAATACTCACATAAGATGAAGAGTGGACTAAGGACCAAAGGAATTACTAAAAAAAAAGGATTTTTGACACCTCACAATGGGAATTCCCCCCTCATGAAGGAGGTGCCTATTCACATGTGTGGTGGAGTTTACAATTATAAAAAATTGAGATATTTCATCTCTCCTCTCTCCTAATTCAAGTCTAGTTCCAAAAAGTAAGCTAAACTGACATAAAAATGGTAAAAAATTAACCGAACTGATCTGGAAAATTCTAGAATCAGTTTGCTTGGTTAGAAGCTCACTTTTTCCTTTAAATAGAAGCCTCCTCTTTTGTTGAAGCTTAATAGTGTTTTATGCACTGTTACTCTACTCCTCCCAAGAGCCAAGAACTGTGAATTTCTTAATAATTCACTAGTTTTTGACCATTCCCTCTTCTAAAGAATTGGTGGCCATTTTTATGCATAAATAGATGCATACAGAATTTTAATATCAAAATAAGAGTTCTCTTTAATCATTGTTTAAATCCCCTGAATATTGGTAAATGAACTAAGTAAACACTCTGTGAAATAAAATTCTACCGTTTCATATTCTCTAGGATGGTAATGAGAAAATTCAAAAAATCTATCAAAGCCGGAATTCAGTTAAATGATTAATTTATACCTCATAGAAATTCGTGATTAGTTTTGAATTCAGTTAAGAAATTACTCAATGAATGAAATTCAGTAAAGTGGTAATATTACCCTTTGATAAAGATAGCTAGAGAGAACCTTTCCAGACTAAAAACCTGAACCAGATTATGACCAAGACATCACTCCTTCGTCCGTTTCAAGAATGGACGATGTGACCAGTTCAGTAATCTACACTCAAATCACCCACCAAATCTGAAACTAAGTTGAGATCTTTGAATTTTGATCACAGGATCAAGATTACAGAATTCGAGGAATTCTGCTTGGGAATCCAGACCTGTGATCTAGAAGTCTTGGGATATGGAATTAAGATATATCCATTGTATTCAAAACTGAAAAATTGCATAGAAACCCTGTTTTCTTGGGATATGGAATTAAGATATATCCATTGTATTCAAAACTGAAAACTTGCATAGAAACCCTGTTTTCTTAAAGGACTGTCTTACGCCAGAATGCTTGGAGGGAGCATTTGGTATATGTGTGTTCTAAGGGAAGTTCAGTTGCAACAGCTGGCGGGGAGTGTTCAAAGGACGGCTCACGCGGTAAAGCCTGACCAGCCTCGGTATGGTTAAAATGGTGCGCTTTCGGTACGAGGGCCGACGAAGCGGTCCCTCAGTGAAGTGCCAGGACACCTAAGGAGGATCCTGGAGGGTTCTGACCAGGCGATGCACGGGCTCGCAGTACCGAGGACACCCATGCATATGTCGTGGAAGATATATATGTATGATGATGAGAAACTTATTGTAATCTGTTACTGGATCTCGTTGTTGACCTGCTGGTCTCAACGGAGAGTCCAGAGCCTATACTGTTTTGTGAGAAACAAGGATTGAATGGAAATTTTGATTTGTGACATCTGTACCCAGTAATTGTTTGTCAATGGATTGTTTTATAAATTAAAGTTTAAAGAGGAGTGTGTGAGTATCTGTATTCTAAAGCAAAAGTTAAGAAAGGCTTTCAATTATGGGTGGGTGAGTACTTGTCTGGTTCTACTATTCCAGTGGTTGGGTAGTGGCCGGATGGGGTTAGTAGGCTGGAATCAGTAGAGTTTTAATAATAAAATTGATTAATAGGATTACGCTTAGAACTCGAGTAGTTAATTAAAAGCCTGAAGACTTCTCAAATGAATAGATCAACGGATGTGCCTAATTCAATTAGGAAAAAAGCGTTGATTCCTTCAAGTTAAGTTTGTTATAGTTTCCCTTCTATCCGGTTTATTCAGATGAAGGTTAGTTCAGTCTTGACCTCGTTAGAAAATTTCGTTAAGAAATTCAAAATGGTGGAATTGTCCCCACTTTCCGGGCATGGGAAATTTTCCTGGTTTTGGTTTTCGGAATGACCACCAGCTTAGTCTCGTGCCCGGACATTCGAGGGCGAGGCCCCGAGTGGGAAACCCTGCTCCGCGCAAGAGGGAGCTGCTTCCGCTACCAGCAATCGGGAATCCGGTGCGCAGAGGGGGGTAGTGGGATCCCACATACCTCATTATTATAAGCCACGTGATCTTCTGAAGATTGGCTGCATGCTAATCATGCGTTTACTAATAAGGACATCTTATAAAGGGGTTTCTCTTGGTTCCAAGTTTTTGCCTAAATACCAGGTCTTAACTTTACGGCCTAATATATGGATCCACTCCATATGCTTTTTACTTGACCCGAGTATAGCTTAAATCTAAGGATCTTTGGGGGGTGACATCTTTAACATGCGGTAGATCTTAGGACACCTGTAATACACATACAGGCTAGCAACTTGTTTGTCTGTTTTGGATGGATACAGGTAACAAGATCTACCCTCTCAAATGTCTTGCAGTTTACGATTTACGACACATGTTGCATTGTTGGAGACACAATCTCCTTTAACTCATGATATGATTATTGTAAATAATATTGTTGATGTGTAACCATGTTAAACACTTCATTTATCAAGATTGTTTGGGTCCTCAAACTTTTTGTTCGGCTTTGGATATGTTATTAAATATAGATCAAACACACACACACACACACACAT